>NC_046657.1:25584967-25595164 GCF_010883055.1 Belonocnema kinseyi | reverse complement strand
ACAAGTAGTATAAATCAATCTTCAGTATAGAGGATCTATTAGTAAAAGTCAGTCTTCACTCAAAAGTACCAAATGGTGTGCATTGAGATACAATATGAAGTATCTTGTACTGTAAATAAATATTAGGTATTTAGTGCCAAGTACTATAGTTCAGTCTTCAGTTTGGAATACCAAGTAATATAAACCAATCCTCAGTATAGAGTAACAAGTAGTATAATTCAAATTCCGCATTTAGCAACAAGTAGTATAAATCAATCTTCAGTATAGAGTAACAAGTATAATATTATGAATTAAATTTCAGTAAATAGTAACGAGTAATATAAAGCAATCGTCAGTATAGGGGACCGATTAGTATAACGTAGTAAAAAGTACAAACTAGTGTCAATTGAGATACAATATAAAGTGCTCAGTAATAAAAATGAATTCTGAGTAGAAAGTACCCAGTACTATAATATAATCTTTAATATGGAGTGCCAATTAGCATAAATCGATCTTCAGTAAAGAGTTACACGTATTATAGATCAAATTTCAGTTCATAGTAACTAGTAGTATAAATAAGTATTAAGTATTCAGTGCCAAATACTATAGTCCAGTCTCCAGTATGGAGTACCAAGTAGTATGAACCAATCCTTAGTATAGAGTAACAAGTACTATAAATCTAATTTCAGCATATAGTAACTAGCATTATAAATCAATCTTCAGTATAAAGTAACAAGTAGTATAAAGCAATCTTCAGTATAGAATAACAAGTATAATATTATCAATTAAATTTCAGCATATAGTAATTAGTAGTATAAATCAATCTTCAGTATAAAGTAACAAGTAGTATGAAGCAATCTTCAGTATCGAGAGCCGATGAGTAACGGTCAGTCTTCAGTCAAATACTATCAAGTACTATCATTTAATCTTCAGTATGGAGTGCCAAGTTGTACGAATCAATCCTCAGTAGATTATAACATGAGCTATAAATCAAATTTCAGTTTGCACTGAGTAGTAGTATAAATCAGTCTTGAATGCAGAGTAACAAGTAGTATAGAGGACGGATTAGTATAAGTCAATTTTTAGTTAAAAGTACCAAGTTGCGTGAATCGAGCTTCAATATAAAGTACCTACTAGTATAAATAAATATTCAGTACACAGTATGAAGTACAATAATTCAATATTCCCCGAGTAAAAACTCTTCGAATTGAGTTCAACTAGAGTTCATCTACAAGACATCGATGTTGCAAATTGTTAGAAATTGTTGCAAATTTCAAGCATCAATCAATAATATTATTCAAGTAATAATAATATTAATAATAATACTTAAACCTTATTAATAAGCCTCATAATATACTTTTTTATCAATTCATATAGACATTTCTGCTCTTAAAAAAAAATATTTATAATTTATTTATAATCAGTGTGACTAGCTGAGCGGGAAACCAGGGGAAAAACCTGTAAAACACCGGGAAATGAGTTAGAAACCGAGAATTTACTTCTGATTGTAGCAAAATTCAAGATTCCATTATTTTAGTCATGTTTGTCAATTTAAAAAGGTAATGTTGACTTTATCTACAGTTGCAGAGCATATGATGAACATATTTTTTTGTTTTTATTTTAGAGGAGGGAGTTTCGGTGAAGATATAAAGTTTCCCCTAGGACAGGACATTTATTGAAAGAATTAAACCTGAGATTTAGAAGAAAGGAATTTAAGAAATTCTTCTTCTAATTCAAAATCAGTAAAAAAAGTATTTTAAAAAGGAAATGTTTTTGAATTATAATGTAATTTTTTCATATTAGTCGTGAAGAATTTGCCTATTTTCTTGAAAATTCAACTACTTATGTTTAAAAGCTGAATTTTCTGATTAAAGATTAGCTATTTCAGTAAAAAATTGAACTATTTCGGGTGAAAAATTCACCTTTTCTAGTTCAAAATTCTAAAATTTGAATGTAAATTTATCTGAATAAATTTAAAATTCATTTATTTTGTTGGAAATTACCGTATGTTGTTAGAAAATCGACTTATTGGTAGAAAATGAGATTTTTTAAAAGTTAATCTCCTTACTTAAAAATTCTCATTTTTGGTTGAAAATTAAAGTATCCCAGTTAAATATTCATCGTTTTAGTAGAAAATTCATCTTTTGTGTCAGAAATAAATTTACTTCGTTGAAAAATAAACTCGTTTTGAGTTTTGTTTTTGTTTAATTAAAGATTTATAATTTTGAATAAAAATTCATTCTTTTGCTGAAAAATTAGCTATTAGCAGTTGTAGCCTAATGTACAGCTCAAAGCTACAAATTTGAATCCTATGATTTCGTTTTAAATTAAAAGAAACTTTCAACTGAATAAATAATTTATTCTGCTGCATGTTACATGCTACATCATTTAGATTGTCAATTGTACACATTTTTCTGATAGTTGTACCAAATCCTAAAATACCAAGTAACAAAATTCGTGCATTGTAAAGCTTAGGAAATTGTTTGAAATCTCGTCAATTTTGCCTCAATCTCCTTAAAGCCTATAGCATCTTTAAAAATAATATTAAATTCTTTTATAACTCTTGAAAAGTTACTTTGACTATCGTAAAATTTTTAATTCTGTCTAATTTTCATAAAACGATTAAAAACTTTAAAGATTCATAAAATATCTATAAATATCTGTAAGTTCTCTCAAAATCGAGTCTTGTCGTCAATCTCGACTCCAGTATCGTCTCAATCTTGTCTCGAATTTCGCATTGTCTTAAATCTCAACTCAAACCTTGCCTTGAATCTCGTCTTTAACCTTGTCTTGAATATTGCTTTGAATCTAGTTTTGAATCTCGTTTAGAATGTTGTCTCGAATCTCACTAAGAATCTGGTGCTAAGAATAAAATACCTGAATAAAAAGAAGAACCTCTGTACAAATTTATTCCATAATCTTGTCTCAGATCCTGTTTTTAAATAATTAAAATCCTTGTAAATTCTATAAACTTCCTTGAATTTGAGTATCGTCCCTAAACTCAACTAAAGCTTCGCCTCGTCTTGAATCTTGATTTGAATGTCTTTTTTAATTTGCTCTTAAATCTTGTTTTGAGCCTTGTCTCGAATATGGTCCCGAATCTCGTCTCAAATCTCGACTCAAACATTGTCTCGAATATATTCTTTAATCCTGTCTCGAATATTGCCTCAAATCTAGTTTTGAATCTAGTTTAAAATCTTATCTCCAATCTCGCCACGAATTTTTTCTCATCTCTGCACACTTAGCGCTAATAACAAACTAACTGAAGAAGAAGGAAAAGATTCTCGTTTTAAATATATTATCGAACATCGACTTGATTCCTCTCATCAAATAATTAAAATCCTTAGATATTCGATAAATTGTCTCGAAACCAAGTCTAGCTCTTCATTTCGCCTTGATTTTCGTTTCGGTCTTATCTTGTATTTCGTATCAAGCAGTTTCTTTAATTGCCTTTTCAATATCGTTTTGAAACTCGCCTCGAATCTTGCGTCGAATCTTGTTTCTGATCTTGTCTCGAATCTTGTCTTGCATCTTGTCTGGCATCTTGTCTCGGAACTTGTATTATTTTTTCGAATCTGGTTTCAAGTCTTTTCTCAAATTTCGCTTTTATTAGCGTCTCGAATCTTATGATGAATATCATTTTGAATAACGTATTGAATCTTGTCAAATCTCGACACTTTTCTTCTGAAATTTCTTTTTGAAATTCTTCTTGAATTTCTTCTGAAATATCGTCTTGAACCTCGTCCCCAGCCTCGTCTGGAATATCGTCTCGAATCTTATAATGAATCTCGTCTAGAATCTCATTTCCAATATCTGGAATCAATATCTCGAATCATGTCTCCAATATCGTTTCGAAGATTATTTTGAAGCTCGTGTCAAACCTGGTCTTTGGTAACTTCTCGAACCTTGTCTCGCCTCTCATTTTGAATTCCGTTTCAAATCTCGTCTAAAAAAATGAAAAAGTTTTCTGACCGAGGCTAGAAAATCCTACAAATTAAATTTTTAAACTCAGGGATGTTTGAAATAGGCCTTCTATTCAGTTGCTCTAGTATTTTTAGTATACACTTTCAACGCACAACACGCACATTACCGTTCGGAGCTTTTGATGCAGTTAAGAACGCGTTTAATATCCATTAGAATTTTATGCAGCAATAAGGACGCTGGATGTAACTCCAAGGATAGGACGATAAGGGACTGGATTATAAAAGAGATAGGGCGAATAAAGGGCCACTGGAATTCAACGTATATCCTGACAACGGTTCTTATGTGCATCATACACCTCTTTAATGTTTGGAATATTTTGCGTCATCTTGAAACCAGAGCCCAAGTGTGAATTTAATGGGGTTAAACTTTGTTAAATTTAATGATTATACGAAATTTACAAAGTTATACTTTTATTTAAAGAACTCTTTTTCGCCTATTTTTAAGAACTTTTTCCTTCTTTAAATTTTTCGCTTAGATTCAAACTAAATTTATACCGGGTGGACCATCTTAATTTATCGCGGGAAAAATCTCAGAACACATGTCAGATATATAAAAATGTTTGAGAAAAATGTTGTAGGAAACAAAGGGGGCATCAATTGGTACCAATTACCTTAAACTTGGACGCAATTTTGAAGGTTATTTGAAGGTTAAAGTGATTTTTCTAATTGCAATCCCTAAATTTGACTCAGGATTTGAAAAGAGCTGAAAATTTTACGTATAAGATTTTATATTTGTGAAGGCTGTTTAAAGGTCAGATGAAGGTCAAATAGGCGAAAATGTCACAGCGTGTAATATTTCAGAATATACGTCAGGTACTGAAAAATGTTTGAGACAAAAGTTGTAGGAGACAAAGGGGGGAATGCATTGGTACCAATGACCTTGACTTTAGGAGCAATTTTTAAGGTTATTTAAAGGTCAAAGTGAGTTTTCCTTTCGCAATCCTTAATTTCAACCCCGGATTTAAAAAGATCAGAATATTTTACGTATAAGATGTACTATTGGTCAAGGTTGTTTGAAGGTATCAAAGACCTTGACCTTGAAGGCGATATTCGAGGTTGCTTGAAGCTCAAAGTTAATTTTTTGTAATGGAAACTCCTAGCCTCAATGTTTGGGGCGGAATGGTGAATGGCTATCTGCTTGGTCCACATTTTTTCGATGATACTATGAATCAAATTAATTTTTTGGAATTCACCAGAGAACATTCACCTGGCTTACTTAAACATTTCGATGTCGAAACCAGAAGAAGAATGTGGGGACAATTGAATGGTTCAGTTGAACTAAAAGTAACCATACCCAAATCGATGGATTGCACGGGGTGGTCCGATTCCGTGACCCGCTTTCTCACCAAACTTAACTTCGTTGTATTTTTATCTTTGGGGTTATTTGAAAAACGTTGTGTTTGAGCAACCTCTAACGAAATGAGATGATATCATGAAATGCATACGAACAACCACTGAGTAGCGCTAAAAATAGGAAGTTTATAACCTTGGAAAATCCAAGGTCGTTCACGCTTGGCCTGTTAATTAATCTTCAAAAGTTTATTCGACCTCCATAATACACTCTAAAAGCTTCGCATATTCAAAACAAGGGGTTTTCATGACAAATTCGATTAGGCCTTTAAATGACCTTGAAAATCGCCTTTAAAGTCAAGTTCTTTGGCATCAATACATGGTCTGTATTATCTCCTACTCCTTTTGTCTGAAATATTTTTCGGTATCTGAATATATCATTTTCGGCTTTGTGACCTTCATCTGACCTTGAAACAACCTTGACCAATACAACATCTTATACGTAAAATTGTCCGCTCTTTTCAAATCTGGCGTCAAAATGAGGTATTTTTCATCAAAAATCACTTTCACCTTCAAATTACCTTCAAAATCGCTTTCAAGGTAAATGTCATTGCTACCAACGCATGTCCCCGTTTGTTTCCTACCATTTTTGTCTTAAATATTTTTCTTTATCTTACGTGTTTTCTGAGATATTTCTCTCGATCAAATAAAATGATCCACACTCTAGAACCCAACAAGAATGTTCAACTGTTTTTAGATAAAAGTTATTCTTTCCGTTTAAAAAGTCTACTATTATATTTTTGGTTCTGAATTCATCTGCTTTGGTTACAAATTTTACTATTTGGTTGAAATTGTCATTGTTTTGGTAAAAATGAGCCTTTCTTGGTGTGAAAATTTCACTTTACTAAAAATTCGATCTTTTTTGGTACAAAGCTAATTGTTCTCCAACTGTAAATTTAACGATTCCAGCTTTTGACGAAGCTCGCATTTTTATTAAAATTTTTTTTTTAATTTAACTGTTTGCTTAAAATTTAAATCTTATTTTAATCTTTTCTAGTTGAAAATTAAACTATTTGGTTGGAATTTCGTTATTTTGTTTAATATTCACTTTCTCTTGTTAAAAATTTCACTTTTGTGTAAAATTCGTTATTTTTTGGGAGAAAACTAATTTTTTTTAACTGAAAATTTAACTGTTCGATATTTTGATTAAATTCGCATTTTTCATTAAGAAAATTGCAAATTTGTTTATTCAGTTTGAAAGTTTATATTTCTTATGTCAGAAGTTATATTCTTATTGTTAAAAATGCAACGTCTCGGTTAAAAACTTAACTACGTCGTTTTACATTTATTTTATTTTTTAAAGTTAAAAATCAATTAATGCAACTAAAAGTTTATTTCTTTTGTAGTAAACTTGCCTTTTTTAATACAAATTTCTTCTTCTTGATAGAAAATTCAACTGATTGTTAGACAATAAAACTAATTTGTTAATTATTAATTTTACTAGTGAAGAATCCGCCCTTTTGGTTCAAAATTTTACTATTCAAGCAAATTTATTCCTTCCCGTTGAAAATCAAGTTTTTAAACTGAAAATTTAACTATTTTAGTTATGGTTAATAAATTTGTACAAAAGCATATTTATAGTTTGAAAATTCTAATTTTCTTAATCATTTATCTCTTTGGTTCAAAAATTTAAAAGTTTATTAACTAATTTGTGAAGCTACTATTCTGGTACAAATATCTATTCTGGAACAAATTGCATATTTTTTGGATTAAAATGCAATTTCTTGTTGAAAAGTTAAACTAATTTGTTACAAACATATTGCATCAGTTTATCTTTGGCTTAGAATTCAACTATTTTATTAAATTTCTTAAAATGGAAAATCCATTTGTTTAACTATTTTGTTAAAATGATTATCACTTAATATGTATAAGGATTATTATTATTTAGTCTTTTTATGTTGAAAAATCCATTATTTATTTTAAAAATTAACTTTTACGACCACATTCAACATTTGTTTAAAATTTCGTTCCTCACTTGAATTAAAAATCTTTTCTGCATGAAAATTCAACGCTTTTGTTGATAATTCCATTCTTTTGGTAGAAATTGGATATTTTTGGGTTTAAAATAGAACTGCTTGGCTGACAATTAATCTCATTGGGTATACAAATTTATATTTTTGGTTAAGAAATAATTTTTTATTAGAAAATTAACTTTATTGTTGAAAGTTAAACTTTATCGATAAAAATTCGCATTTTGTTAGGAAATTCAACCACTTTGATCAAAATTTGTTCATTTTTGACTGAAAATTAATGATAATTTTAGTACAAAATTCAACTGTTTGGTTAAAACTTAAATTCTCAGTCGAAAATGATTTTTTTAGTTAAAAACTTACTGTCATCTAGAGAATTTGCATTCCTGTTTTAAACATTCAACAAAGTTTGTTTAAAATTTGTTTTCTCACTGAATTTAAAAATCTTTCTCATTTAAAAATATAACTTCATTGTTAAAAATTCTTTTTTTTTCGATTAAATTTTCTATTTTTTGATTCAAAATGTATCTACTCTCTTAGAAGTTAGACTTCTTTTTTTTTTAAGTTTCATCAGTAAAGTTTAAAACCTAACTATTGCCTTCAAAACTTATTTGATTACAAATTTTAGGTATTTTTTTTAAGATTCAATAAATATTTTAGTTAAAAAGTCATCTTTTTTCTTAAAAATTCGACTAAATAGTTAAAAATTTGTATTTTTTAATTGAAAATTCATCTTCCATTTTTGAGCCGTTCCTTCAAATCGATTCAAGTTTATCTATAATACAAAAAAATGTGGTTAGGTGAGCGTGAAAATTACGAAAAGGATGAGAGAACCTGGCACTCATCTCGCCCTAGAAAGTCACATTTTTTGCAGGAAATTTCCGGGAACAAACGATTTATCTTCGGTGAAAAAGCGTCCGCTGACGATAAATCAATCTTCAAATCCGAGGTATTTGTATCTCGTTATGCAAACGTGCATATTTTTCAAAAGCCTTCAACATCTGGTCCTAAAATTTCATAAAAAAAGTTAGATTTTCTATAATTTTTTTAACTATTTTACTTTTACTACTTGGTAGCATTTAAGGCTGACATTGGATAACTTGCTCTCCTTGATAACCATCATGGCTGACTAAGTAAAATTTACTACTTGACTCAAACTACTTTGGGATCCGTTTGTCCGCAGAAGCTGACTGTTACTACTTAAAAATTCTGAAAAAGACGAATTCTCAATAAAAAAATGTAATAGTTAATATTTTTAATAAATTGTATTTTAATCTCAAATTAAAAACAGTAAATTTCACCAACAAAGTTTTTGTATCAAAAGAGACATATTTTTAATAAACTATTTAAATTTTTTAATAATAAAAATCACCATTCAAGCAAACAGTTGTATTGTCAAGCAAAAAGTTAGGTTTACACTAAAAAATAGCTATTACAGAAACTACTTTTTGACAAAATACATACAGTTTTAACTGTGAATCATTTAAATTTACAATTAAAAAATTTATTTTAATAAAAAATTTCCACTTTCAATCGACACATTCATTTTTAAGGAGACTGTTACAGTTCTAAACAAACAGATGAAATTTCCACAAAGAGAAATCAATTTTTAAACCAGAAAGATGAAGGTTCTACAAAATAGTGAAATCTTCAATAAAGCAAAATCGTTTAGTCAAGGAAGAAAAATGTGAATCAAATGGTTGAAATTTGCAAGCCAAATAGACAAGTTATCAACGATGCATGTAATAATTGATATTTTCAGAAAAAAATTTTAATTTTGCATAAAAAAAATAGTTGAATTCAACCCAGAAAGATAAATCTTGTAGCCAAATAGTAGAATAAATAGAAAGGGTAACTTTTTAGTTAAAATATTAATTTTGAACAAGAAGCAAAAACAATATTTGCAACAAAATAACTAATTTTTGAATTATAAAGATGCATATTTAACCAAGACAATTTATTCATAACAAGAACATTAACTTTTAGAAAAACAAAAGGAATCTTGGGCAAAATAGGTTAATTTGAAATCAGAAAGATTCACTTTTGAAAAAATATGGAATTTTTTACAAAAATGTTTATTTTTTAAACAAGAAGATAATTTTTACTGAAAAAAAATTAATTTTGATAAAAAAATCATGTTTTACTAAAAAATTGATTTTTCAACTAAATAGTTCAATTTTGAGCAAAAAATAAATAAATTTTTAACAGAAAATGGAAATTTTAAGTACAAAAATTTTACAAAGCAGTGTAGGATGGGGGTCAAAATGTACACAAATCTAATTCCCTTTCTGATGATGATGTAAAAAACTAATTTTCATTGAAAAATTAATTTTTAACTAGTAAAAATTAATTGGAAAGAAAAATTAAACGAAATTTTCATAAAACAGTTTACTTTTTAACCGAAGAAACAAATCTTAGGTCTTGTAACCAATCAAAATGAATTCGGAACCAAAAATATAATGGTAAATATTTTAGCAAAAAAAATACAATTTTTAAAAGAAAATGGTTGGACTTTCTGGTTGGTTTCCATTAATTCAGTTTAAATTCAATTTAAAAAAAATCTATGAAAATGAAAAGTTTGTTGAAAAAGGAAAACATGAGAATTTTTAAAAATAGGGGGAAAAGTTCACATACGGCCCTAGTTCGTTATCCTAATTTGACTTCACAATTATTCTTCAAATAATATCAATGTGCCTAAATAAAGAAAAAAATGTCCAAAGAATTTAAATAAAAATATTCTCATACTATTATAAAATATTTCTAACAAATTATTCATTATTCGTTTGCCGGTTATGCCAAATAAAACTTATATTTCGTATTTGCAAATAGAAAGGTGGCTCAGTTTTATTGTAAGATTACATTGGGATGGGGGCCTAAATCTCATTAATTGTCAGAAGAAGTAAGGGTGAGTAAAA
>NC_046657.1:25577357-25584867 GCF_010883055.1 Belonocnema kinseyi | reverse complement strand
AATAATTATGGAAATAAAATTCTTCTCTTCTGGCTCCCCCTTCTCATTCCTCTCCTTTATGTTTTTTCTTCTTCCCTCGCCCTTCTTCTTTTCTTTCCTTCTATTTCACATTATCCCTTTTCTTTATCTTTCTGTATAAATCTATCCTGAATTAAATAAACTTTTCTTAAACCAGTAGACTTGCGAAAAGTTAATTATGGAACTAGAATTTTCCTCATTCTTCTCCTTTATACTTTTTCTTCTTCTCCTCCGCCTTTTTCTTCATTTACTTCTTTTTCCTTTTTGTTTTCAGTGAATCTAATCCATCACTTCCTGTTCATTCTTCTTCATCTTAGCACTTCTGCTTTTGCTCTTTCTTTTTCCTCTTTCTGAATATCTCTAATGCTAATTTAAAACTAAATAACTTTCACATAAATCAGTAGAATTCCAAAAATTTAAGTATGCGAATAGAATTCTTCTTCTCCTTCTCCTCATTTTCTTTATTCTCCTCCTTCCCCTTCTTCTGCTTTTAATTTTTCAATGGCTCTAATCTAAATTTCAGACAAAATAATCTTTAATTAAATCAGTAGATTTTCCTGCTCCACTTTTTCCTCCTCCTCCTCTTCCTCCTCCACCGCCTACGCCTCTTCCTCCTCCTCTCTCATCTTTTTCTTCTTTTTTTTAAATAGTTTTATTTCAAATTTCAATCTAAATAAACTTTACTGCAATCCGTATAATTTCGAAAAGTTAATTATAGAAATAGAATCCTTCTTCTTTTCTTCAAATTTCTTTTTTTTTCTTTTTTCTGAACGGCTCCAATTCAAATTTAAATCTAAATAACCTGCACATAAATCATTATTATTTTAAGAAGTTAAGTATTGTAATAGAATTCTTTTCCTCCTCCTCCTCCTTCAATTAAATAAATAGTATTTGAAGAAGTTAATTATATAAATGGAATTCTTCTTTTCATTTTACTCCTACTCATTCTTCTTCTCATTTTACTCCTACTCATTCTTCTTCATCTTATGACATCTGATTTTTCTCTTACTACTGCTCCTACTCATACCTCTAATCCAAATTTATAACTGAATATCTTTTACTTACACCAGTAGAATTTCAAAAATTCAAGTATGAAAAAAGAATTCTCCTTCATGCTCTTCTTATTTTAGAATAACTCTAATTTAAATTTCAAACTAATTAACCTTAAATTAAATCAGGAGAATTTCAAAAAGTAAATTATGAAAATAGAATTCTTTTCCTCCTCCGCTTCTTCTTTACGCTTCTTCTTTACTTTGTATTTTGAATGGCTCTAATTCAAATTTCATACTAAATAACCTTCTCTTAAATAGGTAGACTTTCGAGAAGTTAATTATGGAAATAGATACTAGTTATAGTGGAATAATTTTCTGATTAGCGTTAAAGGGTGAAAACTGGAAACAATGTCAACTACACCGGTCTCGACCAGTTTCACGCAAATTGAAATTTAAATTCATTCGTCCACGACTTTGCCAAGAAATTTGTTCGTCCAAGCGTGTTTTCATTGTCGTCCTAGTAATTGCACGTTAATTACGGCGAATGGCGAACAAACTTCAGTTCCAATCTACCATTAATTCAGATCCGAGGCGATAGGCAAGTAATTGTTCCTTTGATCCGTCCACACTTCGTTTCTTTTGAAAAAGGTCCTTCGACCGATCATTTGCTCGTTTCACTCGTTACAAAGGAAACTCTATTGCTCAACAAATTTAATCGGAGCAAGGCAATATCTGGAAAAATAGAAGTCTGTCAAACACTTCAAATTTAAGTTTTATTATGAATACGAATTTTATTAAATTCAATATTAAAGGCTTTAAATTCCTAAGACATTAAGTCAAAATATATGATATTTTTGAAAAGATTTTCTACTGAAAAAGATAAATTTTAAACCTAAAAAGATAATAGTTCAAAAATGGTTTTTTAAAGAAAATAATTAGACTTTTAGTCGAAAGGTTAAATTTTTGAGCAACAGAAGAATTTTTTCGAAGGCAATTGAATTTTCAACAAAGAAATTCATTTTCAAACAAACAAGATGCCTCTTCTACCATGAAAGATGAATTTTTAATCCTAAACAAAAGATTTTAAACCAAAATGTAGAATATTCGAAGAAAAAGAGGAGTTTCGCAAAATCATTTCATTTTGAACAAAATGATTAAGTTTTTATCGCGACTGGCCTCAAATAGAATTTACTACTTGATACTCTTTAAGATTAATGGAAATCGATTTATACTATTTTATACTCCTTACGGTTGAATAATGATGACTTAAACTACTTGGAAATCTGGGTGTCTGGCTTAAATTAAACGTTAGTACTTTAAAATCCTGAAGGTCGATTTTTTGATACAGTACAGTTTTTTTTCTGATATTTTGAACACGTATTCCTCTTTTTTCAGGGTTTGTAAGTTTTGACATGGCCAAATTTTTTTGCACGCAATTGAATTTTCAACGAAAAAGATCATTTTTCGGCAAAACACGCGATTTTCTAACAAAATGATTAGGTATTGAAGTTAAAAAGATAAGTTTTTAAAGAAAACTGGAATAATCCAACTTTGAGTTCAAAACATTAATTTGAAAAAGATTTTAATCTTTTAAATTCATCAAAAAAAGTAAATAAATAAAAAGGTGAATTTTCAGCAAAATAAATCTTCAAGGAAATGAATTAATACTAAACTGTAAGACGAATTTTTAACAAGGAAAGATCATTTATCAATTATAAATATTAATTTTTAATCAGAAATGGAATAGTTGCATTTTCAGTTAAAAAAATTTAGCCTTAAAATTTCTAAAAATCATTAAATTTTCTAACAAAGAGAAGAATTTTTAACTGATATAATAACTTTTGCAGAAATAAAATTTTAACAAATATGTTTAACATTCCACCGACTATTAAATTTTTCTATGAAAAAGTTCAATTTAAACAAAAATTTAAAAGTTGAAATTTCAACTGAAAAAATTTTAAATAAAAAATAAAGAACAGTTAAATTTAATCCAAAAAGACGAATTTTCAACAAAAAAGTTAAATTTTCAGCATAAAAAATTGAGCTAATTTTTCAACAAAGTACACATTTTTAAAATAAAATTGTTGAATTTGGATGCGCAATGGTGAATTTTTCACAAACCTGTCATATTTTGAACCTGAAACATCATTTTTTAACAAAAACTTTATTTTCTATTAAACTAATGAGTGTTCTAAATAAATAGTTTATTTTTAGAACAAAAAATGAATCTTCTACCAAAAAATTTCAATTTTCAACCACAAAATTAAATTTTTTAGACGCAGTTTAACTTTCAACAAAATTATTTGTCAAAATAAAACACACTTCAACTCAAATCATGAATCATTACCCCAAAAAAAAGTTGGTAAAGAAGATTAATTTTTTACTAAAAATAATAAATTTTAACAAAATACATCAATTTTGAACAAAAAAAGAACAGTTTTCAATTAGAAATATTATTTTGCAATCAAAATGGAATAGTTGCATTTTCAGTTAGAAAACTTATTCATAAAAAAATGTTTATTCACATCATCAAATTTTGAAAAAAAAGAGATGAATTTTGAAGTGAACTAATAAATATGTATCAGACAAATTAAGTTCCATCAAAAGAGCTCAACATTCAAAGAAATAGTTGAGTTTTCCATCAAAATAACTTTCGAGCCAAATACATGAACTTTGAAACAAATAATTGAATTTTTAATTTAAAAATATACATTTTGAACGAAATAATTCCAATACTCAAAAATGAAATTGTTACAGTTTCAGTTCAAAAAATTAATTTTTAACCAAAGATGAAACTAGTTGTAAAAAAGAACTTAAATTTTTCATTATAGTTTAACTTCTGACCAAAAAGGATGACTTTTTAACAAATTAGTTGCATTTTTAGTAAAATATTAAAAGTTTTAACTAAATATTAGAAAAATTTGTGAGAAAACGAAAAGCACTTCGAACCAAAAATGTAATAGAAAGCTATTTATTTTATTTTTAGTCCCTTTCTCATATGAAAGAGTATACGTTTTTTTATTTCTTCATTATTTGAATGAATAAAAGGAGAAAAAGTTCAGATCCCAGGATTGAAGCTCTGCCTCTCCTATTCATGCGCAGTCAAGTCTTGCGCATCGCTAAAATGCGCAGTGAAGTCCTACGCATCTTTGATATGCGCATTGGAGTCCTACGCATCTTAGACATGCGCAGCAAAGTTACGCACATATTAAACATGCGTGGGAGTGATAAAGGAAACTCAAGTGACTGCGCAGGAGTATCCTAAAGAATTTACCGCTGCGCAGTAACCTAAGCTGCTACTTAGTAAAGAAAAGTATCTGTCTTAGGAATTATATACTTTTTAACGTAAAAATCTAAAAAATATAATCTTAAAATTAATATTTAAACTAGATTTATACAGAGGTAATTTGATATGCTCGTTGGTATCGATAAGCAGTTCGCTCCGTTTCTATTTCCTACACACTAGATTAAACACGTTAATGTTTTTTCTCCTTTTAGACTTGTCGACCCAAACCCTTTCCAATCGGCTATCGAATCAGGTACTTTAAATGCAATCGAATCCTACGCCGGCTGTATCAGATATTCGTCACACAGCTCGAACGTTTAAATTACTAACCCAGGAATAGCATCACCAAATCGATCGAATATAATAAATATATTTTTTATAATAACCTTTCTGAATATATTTTACGCAGATATTAAAAAGTCGCTTTCACGATAATCGACGAGATAACTCACATCGAAATTTATACACAAAAACCACTCTCATAAATTTCGTTACGTGTGGCGCGGACCGTTCGACCTCGACCATGCCGATATAAGTTTCGCAATATTTTTGTTTTTTATTTGTCGATTACACAAGCGAAGGAAAAACCAAGTATATGGAAGTAGCGCTGGTAGACTTTGTTTAACTAAATAATTTTATTTAAAGGTGTAAAAATTATTTTTCAATCATTAATTTTCAAAATTTCATTTTTCCCTTCTTATTGAGAGAATAATTTTAAAAAGATTTAAAAGTCGCATTTCATAACCAATTTAAAAGGATATTTTAAATTTTGAATGTGTTTTTTATTAGTTATGTAACGACCGATTTAAAACAAACACTTAGCAATGTAATTAACAAATTAATGAAAAGAAATGTGTTTAAATGCATTATTTAAATAGACTGATTGTCTAATATAAAACAAAGTGATTATTAAAAATGACTGAGAACAGCTTCAGTTGTTATAGTCAATTTGGATAAGCAAAATTATTTATTTTACCATTTAATTCATTTAAAATTAAACTTATTCGTTTTTGAACGCAGATAATTTTTCTGCTTAATATATTAGATCACATCTTTTGTTTTATAAACAATAACATGAGAATTAAATATATCGCAATATCAATAATTATGCTTGTTATAACGAATTGTTATGAGAAAATTCACTCATATTGTATTCGTCTTTCAGGCCTTAAACAAGAACAATTTGCTAAAAAAATAAGCTTTTTGATAGAAAATTTATATTTTTTATTTAAAATTGATCTATTTTGGTTATAAATTAAACTTTGTGCCTAAAAATGGAACAATCGATTAAAAAAATTTAACTATTCTATTTGGAATTTGTTGTTTTCGTGTCAAAAATTTAGTTCTTATCTGAAAATGTAACTATTCCATTTTGATAGAAAACTTGTCCTTAATAAGTTGAAAATTCACTAATTTGGTATAAAATTCATGTTTCTTGTTATAAATTCGGCTATTTCGCTTAAAATATTTTTCATTTAATTATTTAGTTACAGGTTTAAACTATTTTGTTTCAAATTCGTCTTTTCAAGTTGAAGTATGAACTATTCAAATTTTGATTGCAAATTCACATCTTCTCGTTGAAAATAATTTTTCTTCAACGGAAAATTGGCTTATTTCGCTGAATATATTTTTTAATTAATTATTTTGGTAAAGGGCTTAACTATTTTGTTTAAAATTGCTATTTTTGGGTTAAATATTTTAATTTAAAAATTCAAATTTTTTCTAAGAAATTCGCCTTATTTCAAAATATCAACTTTTATATTTTCCGTTAGAAATTCATATTTTTTGGTTGAAAATTCAAATTTTTTGTAAAAATTTCATAAATGTTCTTATTAATTAATTATGTTTGTTCAATAACCGATATTTCAGTTGAATATTTAGTTCAATATTTGAAAATTGAACTAATTTTGTTGTCGAAATTTCACCATTTCTTGTAAATAATTGAACTGTCTTTTTTTGTCAGAAAATTCGTGTATTTGGCTTGAAAATTCACCAAATTGTCAAGAAATTTATTTTTTTCTTGAATAATTTTATTTTTTTTTATATCAAAATTATTATCATTGGCATAAATTTGATCTTTATTGCTTAAAAATGTAACTAGTTCGGAATTTTTTTTGAACATTTAAATATTTGGTTGAAAATTCGACAATTTTGTTAAAATTCTATTATTATATTGTAAAGTTGTATTTTTTCATACATTGAATTTTTTGGTATTGAATTATATATATATTTTTGGTTTTAATATAAACTATTCGTACAATATAATTCATAAAACATTTTGTTTCTTTGTTTTAAAAAATGAAAATTCATCTTTTTCTGATGTTAAAAATGATCTTTTTTGTAAAAAATTCAACTGCATACTAAAATTTTTTCTAATTATTTTATTAAAGGCTTCATTATTTTCTTTAAAATTTAACTATTTTTCAAACTCCATTTTATTCGAAAATTAAACTGTTTTTTTGTTGTTGAAAAATTGTTCTTTTGGATTTAAAATTATTCTTCTGTGTTAGAAGTCATTTTTCTGAGCTGAAAATTAAACTTTTTTCGGACAAGATTTTGTTTTTGTTAAGAATTATTCTTTATAGTAAAAAGCTCTTCTTTTTTAATTAAAATCTAACTTCTGTGACCTAAATTTAACTTTTTTGTAAAAAATTAAATTGTCACCTAATTTTTATTTTTATCTCAAAAATTAAACTATTTGTATGTCAAGACAGCTGTTTGAGTAAAAATTAATTTTCTTCTCGAAAATTCGTCTTTTTTATGGAAAATGTATCTCTCTTAGTAAAAAATCTTTTTTTGTTCAAAATTCAACTATTTTGTTTTAATGAAGTGTTTTTGGACCAAAATTCTTAGAAATTGAATCCAATATGGTATCTACATTAGTTTTATTTGAAAGAATTTATTTGTATATCATTTAAACATTTTAGTTAAAACTCTTTTCATCGTTTTTCAGGAGAATCGTTGACGCGGTGAATCCCCAGTCACTACTTTTCCCAAAATCCTGGCGCAAAATTTCCACAATTTTTGTTGGAATCCCCAGGGCTTCCGGAATCTCTATTGCTATTAAAAACGAAATTGCTGTATTTTTAATTATTTTTTATTCATTACCAAAGTTTTTAGTTTATCACTAGAAACGCGAAAAAGCGTAGAATCGATTGGAAATCCGTATTGAGCTAACAGCTACATTACTATTGGCAGCGAGGGGGGGGGGGGG
>NC_046657.1:25551016-25577342 GCF_010883055.1 Belonocnema kinseyi | reverse complement strand
ATAGGACTGTCTATGAGGCGCGGTAAAATTTTCTTTTATCTTTTAATCTTGATAATTTAACTATTTTGTTAAAAATTTAAATACTTTGTTCAAAATTCGCCGTTTTTCTCTTCTTTGGAAATCTTTTTTTGTCGAAAATTAAACTTTTAGGTTTAATTTTCCTTTTAGAAAATAATTTAATTTGGAAAACAGCCTGAAATCACTGGAAGTCTAAAAATGACTGTATAAGGGCTGTCGAAGTTGTGTTAGTCTGCATTTCACCAGAAATTGCTGAATTAGCTGCGATAAATGAAAAGGTGTGTTGACGCGGTGAAAACCCCAGAAAATACTTTTTCCCAAATCAAGGCGCAAAATTTTCAGAATATTTTTTGGAATTCCCAGTCCTCATTATTTCTCTTTCTCACTATAAAAAACGATATGGTTATATTTGTAATTATTCGTGCTTCATTATCAAACCTTATATTTCATTACTAGAAACGCGAAAAAGCGTAGAATAAACTGGAAATCCATTTTATCCGACGGCTCCATTATTATTAGAGGAGGTGGGGGCAGATGTGATAGAGCCGGCGATGAGAAGTGATAAAATTGTTTTTCAAATATGACATTCATCTTTCAATCTTGATAATTTAACTATATTGTTCAAAATGTAGTTATTTTGTTCAAATTTGCCTTTCTTTTTTTTTCGAAAATCTTTTTTCGCGGGAAATTAAACTCTTAGGTTATAAATTTAACTATTTTCTTACAACATTAATTATTTTCTTAAAATAGTTTTCCTTTTAGAAAATACTTTAATTTGGAAAACCGCCTGAAATCACTAAAAGTCTGAAAAGTACTGTATAAGGGCTGTCGAAATTGCGCAATTTCACGTTTCACCAGAAATTGCTGAATAAGCTGCGATGAATGAGCGTTCTCGCGATCAAGACCTAGTCGACACTTTTGCTTAAATATTAGCTCAAAATTTCAGCACCAGAATGGAGCACTGAATTACGATCCTTATTGAATGATACCTTAGGGTGGGTTGGGTGGGGGGGGGGGTTATGTAGCTTCAATTTAATAAAATAGTTTATGGGCGACCCCTAAGATGGGGAACTTATCATGAAGCGCGGGACATTCCTACTGTAGTAAATTCAACGCAGACTTTTCATGCGAAATTATAATTTTCCCTCTCGTAAAAAGCAACTCACTGATGCTAATGTGAGCATGCATTAGGCAAGAAAAATAGTCCACCCACTTTCTAGAGGAGAAAATTTGTGCAAAGGTCACTGTACCAAGGAGGTTAATCGTCGAGAAAATGCCGACTCTGGAAGCATATGGGTGAGAGGGATTGCGGGGGGGGGATTATGGACTGAGGCTCGAGGCTCACAATAAGTAGTTTTGTTTGCAATTTTCACCTAGGTTGCACTTAAAGGTTAAACTATTTTTTAACGTAATATTTTCAGCTTTTAATTATTAATTATTATAATTAATTATTTTAGTTGATCATTGCTAGAAATGAAGTTTTGCATTAAATAAAATAAACTATAAAAGATCGAACTGAGGAATTAAAAAAAAATGTTTATTCTAATAGACGTTCCCTTTTTAGAAACATTTTGTTTGTTCTAAAAGTGTGAACTGTTTTTTTTTTAATTTCTGTTGGTTAGGGTTTGCAACTGATTAATTCAAAATTTGTCTGTTTCGGAAGAATATAACTTTTTCTTTAAATTAAATTGCAACTTTTTTGTTTGGAATGACCACTTTCATATATATTTTTTTATTTCAAAAAATTCAAAAAAGTTAAAAATTACTCTTTGTTCGTTAACAATTCAATTACTTAATTAAAAGTTGAAAGACCGAAAATCTGAATATTCAATCTTTGGTTGCAAATTTATTCTTTATAAGAAAAAAATGAACTTTTTGTTGAAATTTCATTCTTTTTTTGTAAAATTAATATTTTTTGTAAGAAATTGCTTTTTTGTCAAAAATTAATTTTTTTATTCGATTATTTGACTCACAATTTTTGGTAGTAAATTTATTCTTTATAGTTTGAAAAAGTAACTGGTAAATAGCGTGTTCTTTGTGGCAAAATTGATCCCTTTTGTTGAAGATTTATCCCGTTTATTTTCTTAAACTTAAAATATGACGATTTAATTTTTGGTTCAAAAGATATTTATTTTAATAAAAAATTGAATTATTTGGTACAACCTTACGTTTTTCATTGCAAATTTATTTACGTGGTTTAGAGTTAAAATACTCTGTTTAAAGTTTTTTTCAAACATTTATCAATTTCGTTTGAAATTTAACTTTTTGGCAAGTTCTTGTATTTTTTTGTTACTTAAAAATTAATTTTTTTGATCCGAAAATTAGCCTTTCTATTTTTAGTTGGAAATTTATTCTTTCTAAGTAATAACATATTCACTATTTTGCAGAAAAATTAGTTTTTTATTTAAAAATCATATTTGGAATCACAAATTCATATTTTTTGTTGAAAATTCTTTTTTTTTTGTAAAATTACTTATCTTAGTTCAGAAGTTATAATTTTTGTGGAAATTCGACTGATTGGTTAAAAATTCAACTACTTGGTCAAAAGTGCATTCATAAAAATTCATTGGTTAAAAAAATATTTTTAAGTGCAAAATTTAACTATTTGTTTAAAAACTCATCTTCTTTTATTAAACATTCTCCAATTTGGTATATATTTTACTTTTTTACTAAATAAATCATGTTTGGAATTCAAAATTCTTGTGTTTTGATAACAATAATTTTTTCTAATAAATTACTCCTCTTATTTCGAAAATAGACGCTTCAGCTTAAAATGTTCAAATTTTGTTCAAATTTTATTTAGGAATAAGATTGCTTCGAAAAATACATTTTTCAGTGAAAAATTCTACTATTTGTTTCAAAATCACTAATGCAAAACTTACATTTAGAAATAAAAATCCATGCAGTTTCTTGAAAATTCATTTTTAAACTAAAAAAGCACTCTCCTTGGTTCTTGAAATATATTTCTTAGTTCAAAATTCCAAACTTTGGTAAAAAATTTATATTTATTTATTAAAAATTAATGTATTTATCCATAATTTCCTTTTTATTGGAAATATATAAGTTTTGTTAAAACTTTAACTATTTGTTGAAAATTGAATTGATAATTCGACTCTTTAGTAGAAAATGAACTTTTTTTATTAAAAAATTATCTTTGGAATCAAAAGTTCGTGTATTTGGTTAATGATATGTTCATTAAAAATCATTGGTTATAAAGATCTCTTCTTTAGTTGTAAAATTATCTATATGGTCAAAAATTTATATTTCTTGATTTAAAATTGACCTAGTTGTTTAAAAATTTATTTCTTTAATAAGAATTTATATTTGTTCTTAAAATTTAAATTATTAACTTGAAAAAAAATTTTCTCCATAAAAATTTAACTATTTAGTAGAAAATTAACTTTTTCGAAAAATTATTAAAAATGCATGCATTTTTTTGAAAATTTGTTCTTTTAAATACAAAATTACTCTCCTGGATCCAAAAACTATCATTATGGTTTCATTTCTTTCTTGAAAATTCATATTTTTGTTTAAAAATTAAACTATTTTAAATAAAAATATATTTATTTTGTAAAAAATTAACTTTTTAATTCGAAAGTTATATTTGGATAAAAATGTAAAAATAAAACATAATTGGTTAAAAAAATATTATTTTAAGTTAAAAATACAACTATTTAGTCGAGAATTTATCTATTTGACAGAAGATTCATTTTTGTTTAAATTGATATTTTTGGTTGAAAATTTTACTATTTGCTTAAGAAGTAAACTATTTGATTTTAAAATTTACACATTTGTTTGAAAATTAACTTTAATATTAAAAAGACATTTTTTGAATTTAAAATAAATGTATTTTATCAAAATTTTTATTTTTTATATACGAAATTAATCCTTCTGAATCAAAAATTAACTTTTTGATTAAAAATTCATCCACTTGGCGGAACATAAACTTATTATTTAGAAGTCCTATTTGGAATTAAAAATTCGTATATTTGATACAAATTTTCTCTCTTTGGTAGAAAATTACACTTCTAGGTTAAAAAATTATACTTTTATTTAATTTAATTTTTAGTCGAAAAATCAACTATTATTATTGTAAATCCATTCCTCTTGATTGAAAATTTATCACCCCTCGGAGTTCTTTCCTAAAATTTAGTTCCGAGAAAAATTACTGTAATTTTCGTGAAATTTCCTGGAATGTCGTGTGGAATAATTGAGCATACTTGGAAGGGTGGGTGTTCGTAAAAGACTGTATTGCGTGACCCCACTTAGAGACCGGATTACTAACGGATAATTTTTAGCCAATTATTGCTCATTTTTCTGAATTTTTTCTCTACTTTTATGTTTCTTTTACTTGATGAAAATTATGCATAATTATAGTGGAACGCTACTGATTACAAATACTGCAAATGCAGAAACGATATTTAAAACAAATTTAAAAACGCTTCAAGAAATTCAAAGTACCAAAAATATTATACGCATATGCTCCTCGAAATTATGGCAAACATTCGATTGCATTCCAAGTAATGAAAAAAAATGATTATTTTCTAAAATGATTTAAGATCTAAATTTTTGTTTATTAAGTAACTATTTTTCATATTTGATTGAAATGTTTATTCATTAAATTACTAAGTAAAATGATATAAATTTTATATTCTCAATTCTTGTTTTTGATACAAAATTAATTTTTTTCTTTAATTTCAAATAGTTGAAAAATAATTTTTTAATTTGCTCCCATTAAAAGTCGTGCTAGATTATGAATTTTGTTCAAATTATAGGTTTTTTTTTTAATTGAAATTTTCAATGCAAAACGTGAACGTAACTTAAAATTTTTTTTTAAAGTTCTACGAAATGTAAAAAGTTTTAAAAATAAATATTAATTTATGGTTACAACTAACCTGTTTGTAATTGCTTGCACCCTAATTCGGTAGAATCTACCTCTTATTTACAATTGACCCTATTTATAAAATTTAAAAAAAACGAGTTTTCAGCTGATGGTACCTTAATCAACTAAATCTGCATCTCTTATATTATCCTCAATTTCCACTATTTGAAAAAAATCGATTAATTTCTAGTTAATAATACCCTTATGCAGAAAAATTAAAATTAAATTAAAACCTTAAGTCAGAAAAATTCACCTCTCATTAATATTCGAATCCATTTTTAGTTGAAGAAAAAATAATCCACTTGTTTTTGAACATACCCAATTCGCCAAAATCTACATTTTAAGTATATTTAACCCCATATACATTATTTAAAAAACTCCACACGTCTATACTTGCCCATACCCTTATTTAGAAAAACCCACCTCTTATTTCTTTCGAAATATATTTATAGTATTAAAAAACAATCCACATGTTGTTAAACATACCCAAATCGACAAAATCTATATCTGAATTATATTTGACCCCATTCGTAGTAAAAAAAATGACCCAGATTGGAGTTGGCTATACCCTAATTTATTAAAATCCACCTCTCATTTATATTTTATTCTATGTCTGTCATAAAAAAAATAATCCGCTTGTTGTTGAACACACCCAAATCGGCCAAATCTATATGTCAATTACATTTTACCCTTTTGTCATTATTCGAAAAAGGCACCCCCTTAAAATTAACCATGTACAAATGGACAAAATCTGAATCTCAATTATATTCTAACTTATTTCTTGTATTTATAAAAATATATCTTCATTGTTATCATACCCTAATTCAGCGAAATCTAACTCTAATTTATATCTGTTATATTGCTAGAATATTTCTATTATTTTTAAAAAATACACCCGTTTTATGCTTAATCATACCCTAATTCAGAAAAATATAGATCTCATTTATATTGAATTCGGGGAAATCTACCTCTCATTTAAAGTTGTACCTATTGGTATTTTATAGTTGATCTTACGCAAAGATACAAAATGCACAACTCAATTTTATTATACCGATATTTTAAAAAAAATACTCGTTTATATTTTTCCGTACCCTACTTCGGAACAATCTGATTCTCAAGTAAATTTGTCCTCTTTTTCCAGTAATTTAGGAAAAATCATTTGTTTATAGTGGATTATATCCAAAGTAACTAAATCTACATGTTAATTATATATTACCCCATTTCGAGTATCCATATAAAACCCGCCTTTTTGTATTTTGACTTGACTATACCCAAATTAAGTCAAATTAACCTTTCATTCATACATATATTCACAAAAAAGGTATAAAAATTAATAATGTAACAAATATTCTTTAAAATATTATGGCTTTTTCATCAAAAATAACAATTTTGAATGAAAAAAATAACATAAAGTACTAAACATTTTTTTAGATTGTAACTCTAAAAAAAAGCTTGGTTACAAATTTATATTTCTTGATTTAAAATTGACCTAGTTGGTAGAAAATACACTTTTTAGTTGAAAATTTATATTTTTGGTTAAAAATTAAATTATTTTTTAAAAAAAGACAACTTTTCCTAATAGAAATTTAACTATTTGGTAGAAAATTAACATTTTTATTAAAAAATGATTTTTGGAATTAAAAATGCATGTATTTTGTATTTTATTTGTTATTTTTTTTATTAAGTAGCTGATCAGAGTTGCAATTTTTGTTTAATTGATTAAAATGTTTATATATCAAATTCACAAGTAAAATTATGCAAGTTTTATATTTTTGAGTCTTGTTTTTAATGAAAAAATTTGCGTTTTCTTGACTTTTTAACATTTAAAAATTAATTTTTCAATTACTCTATTTTTCGATAGTTAAAAATTTGTTTATTTTTTCGGTGAAAACACACCAAATTTACTCAATATTTAAAAAAAAGCAAATATTCTTCAAAATCTATTCTTTTTTAATACTTATAATTACCAAACGAAAACACTCATACAACGTAATGAACAATTTTTCGAAATTATAAATCTTTTCCTTTTTATCATTTTTATTTAAAATAACCGATTTCCTGTGTATCACACCAACATAACCTTAAATGGTGTAAAAGTTGTGTATATTCTTGGAAATCTATTTTAAAAAATTTGAATTGAGAAAGGCTGACATCTTCTAAAGTTTTAAAATTATTCTCCATGTCGTTTAAATTATGATAATTTTGGTTAAAAATGCCAAATTTTAATGAGAAACGCAAAGATAACCTGAAATTGTTTAAAAAATATAAATATGCTTTGTAATCTAATATTTTCTAATACTGTTTATTTTAATCAAAATTCGCAACTTAAAATTGTCCCGAATCATGAATCTTTTTCAAAATTTAACAATTTTTATTAAAAATAATCAATACCCTGTGATAAACGTGAATATGAACTGAACCTGTCAGAAAATTGCAAATTTTTTTCGCACGATAATAATTTTTGTTTTAAAATACGAATTTTGATCAAAGCCGCTAACATAACCTAAAACTGTTAGAAAATTGTAAGTCTGTAGAATCGAATTATTTTCTTTAAATATTACATTTTCCGGCAAATAACAGTAATTAGAGCAAAAAGCCGTCAATTTTTGGAAAATTTGTCATTTTTGAAAAAACACAAATGTTTCTCAAGTCGCATTAAGTTTATTATGATTTTTTATATTAAAAGGAATAGTTGGGCATACCCCAATTCAGAAAAAAGCATCTTTAATGTAAAAACAATCCGCATATTGTTGGATATAGCGAAATCATAAAATCTACATGTTAGTTATATTTTACTCTTTTTCTCAGTATATGATAAAAAGTCAACTTATTTATAGTTGGCTATACCCTTACTTGGTAAAATATATTCATCAATTATATCGGACTCTAGTATAATTATATTTTTACCCATTTGAAATATTTAAATACAAACGACCTGTTTTAGACTTGGTAATACCCCAATTCAGTAAAAAGAACCTCTCATTTCTTGTTGTTTTCTGTTTCAGAAGAAATAAAACACGCGTTCATTGTTAACCAACCCCAGACAGAAACAAAATTACATCTCAATTATATTGTATTACTGTTACAGGATTTAAAGGCAAAACTCCTATTTATACTGGACCATACCCTAATTAAGAAAAATTCATTTCTCTTTATGTTTGAAAGGCAATCCACTTCTTGTTGAACATATCCAAATCGACAAAATCCACATATTAATTATATTTTACCCCGCCCTTAGTAAAATAATTTACGAGATCATAGTTTTTAATACAATGGTTCAGAAAAATCTACCTCTTATTTATGTGATCTCATTTATATTATAAAAAACAATCTTCTTGTTGAACATATTCAAAATGAAAAAATCTATATGTTAATAATGTTTTACCCCATTTCTAGTAATACAAAAAATGACCATATTATAGTTGGTCATACCCTAATTCAGACAAATTCACCTCTAATTTAGATTTGATCCTATTTCTACCATAAAAAAGAAATAATCGGCAGGTTGTTCAAAATAACAAAATCCGCTAGTTCTACATGCCAGTTATATTTTACGTTATTTTCATTATCCGAAAAAAATCATTTACTTAAAATTAACGATATACAAATCGATAAAATCTAAATCTCAATCATGTTCTAACATATTGCTTGTAATTGGAAAAATAGATAATTCATATTTAATCATACCCTAATTCAGTAAAATCCAACTGTGATTTATATGTGAACGCAATGGTAGCATTATAAAAAATACACCCGTTTTTTTCTTTGCTATACCCTAATTCAGCAAAAGTTACCTCTCAACTATATTCAAACCCATTACTAGTATTTAAAAATAAATAATCCGCTAGTTTTTGAGCATACACAAATCGACTGAATCTATATCTTCATTATATTTAACCTCATTTATATTATTGAAAAAAATCAACCAGATTATAGTTTTGCATACCCTAATTCAGCAAAATATACGTATTATTTATTTTTTATCCAGTTTATAGTATAAAAAAACAATCTGATTGTTTTTGAACATACCCAAATCGTTAAAATCTACATGTTAGTTATATTTTACCCTTTTTTAAGTATTTGCGAAATTGTAGCCGTTTATATTTGACCATAAATAAATTCAGCAAAAAGCTGCCTGTTAATTGTATTTGACCTATTTCCAGTTTAAAATAATACCCGTTACTAGTTGATCTATTTCAAGCTGACAAAATCGACATCTCAAATATATTTTACATCTCATTCTTATTTCAACTTAGTGATAAATGATATTTGTCCATACTATACCTGACCATATTATATTTGACCTTATGTTCCTTATTTGACAAATATTCATCCGCTTATAGTTAACCATGCCCAAAACGAAAAAATCGTAATTTCGATTTTATTTGATCCCTTTTCGAGTAATAAAATTCAAAATACCTGTTTATACTTGGTAATACCCATTTCGGCATACTATCCCATTTCGAGTATTAAAAAAATAAAAACAATTTGTTAATAGTTCTACATCTATAAGCTGAAAAGATCTACCTCTGATTTATATAATATATTCTTTCAGTATTTAAAAATAAATTGATCAGGTTTATAGTTAATAATACCCTAATTCAGAAAACTGCACCTATCGCTTATATCTGAACTTTTTCTAGTATTAAAAAAAGCAAAATCTGTTTTTGAGCAGGCGCATAACAGGAACATCTACACATCAGTTATATTTAATCCTATTCATAAAATTTTGAAAACTTTACCCGTTTATAATCGACCATACGTTGACTCGGCAAATCCACGTCTCAATCATATTTGGTACTATTTCTAGTTTTAATAAAATACCTGTTTTTAGTTTTCGTGCAACAAGATGAGAAAATCTACTTATCAATTATATTTTACTCAATTTCCAGAATTTAAATACAATCTACCTGTTTATAGTGGGGCCATACCCTAATTCAGAAAAATGTACCTCTCATTTATAGTACCCAATTAGCTGGCCATACCTAAATGGACAAAACCTACATCTCAATTATATTTTATCCCTTGTTCAGTATTAAAATTCAAAGTACCTGTTTATACTTGGGCATACCCTAAGTCGGCCAAAGCCACTTCTCATTAATTGTTGACCGCATATCTAGTATTAAGAAAAAAATATAATTTATAGCTCACAATAACCATATCGCTGAAATCTATATGTACATTATATTTTACCCCATTTCCAGTTTCAAAAAAATACCCGTTAATAGTTCACCATCTCTAAGCTGACAAAATCTACATTTCGATTATATTTTATTCTCCTTCCAGTATTTAAAAATGAATCCACGAGATTTTAGTTTATTATACCCTGATTCAGAAAAATCGATCTCTCGTTTATATTTGGACTTTTTTCTAGTATTAAAAAGAAATCCGCTTGTTTTGAAAATTTACAAATGGCGAGAATTCACATATCAGTTTTTTTTCTATTTACAGAATTTTCACCCGTTTATAGTTGGTCGCACATTAATTAAAAAAAAATTCACCTCTTAATTACATTTGAAAAAATACTGGCAGTTTGAAAAAATAGCGGTTCTTAGTACGACCCAGAAGTTCTTCTTTATTCATAATGTGTCCCCTAAGGGTTTACATGACTACCATTCCTTGCAATTTTTCCGCTTATACACACACACACACACACACACACATACATATATTTTACAATCGTATCCTTTCTATTTATACAATTGTTTACAACTATTTTCATGAAGTCTTATATCTAGTTCCTTACCTCTATTTCCACTTCTCTTTTACATTAGCATTAATTACAATCTTTACGCATCTAATCTAAGCGACTTCCGTTTCCTTTTTCTTTTACTTCCTTGTACCTTCATTTGCCTTCGTTCACATGCATTCTTTCATTCCCTCTTATTCGCTTCTTTAGCACCCTCCATCTCCTTCATCTCTTCTTCTAATACATCCTTCCCTAGAATCTTACCACATTCTCTTGCCAGCTTCCTTTATCTTCCATTCCTCTCCTACATCCTTACCATACATGCTCTTATGTTCCCTTACCTCGTTTCCTAATCTAAATCTTTCTATTTTAGCCCACCTTCTCTCCCAATCACTTTTCTAAATACTTTGGTACTCCTTCCTTTTTTATCATCTCATACCATTTATTGTATTTAATTCATTATTCATCCCTTATCTTTCAACTATTTGTCTTTCCCTCTCCTTTTTTCCAATTCTTCATAGTTTACCTTAATCCCGTCTTCTATTTCTCTATTATTAAAGAACTCCCTCCTTTCTTCTTCCCATCTCGTTAATTCGATCGCCCTCCCTCTCCTTTCTTTTACGTCCGTCAAACACATTCTCGCCAACTCTACTCCCTTTCTCTCCCTCAGCTCCCTCTTCTCTCACCATATATCTTAGCGGCTTCCAGTCTACCCCTGATATCCACCTTATATACCTTTCTTGTAAACTTTCAATATCTTTCCTTTCTTTCCATCGCCGTATCTCTGCTCAATAACCTAATATCGGCCATACCAGCGTATCAAATAACCACATTCTCCTGCTCCAATTTTTTAAATCTTCTTTTTCCTATTCCCCATATCTGTTTCATTACTCCCGCCACTTTTTTTATCCTTTCTCTTATATGAGCTGTTTAATCTCCATTGGTTTGCAAGATATATCCCAAATATTTAAATTCTTTTATTTCTTTTGACTTTATTCCCTTCCATCTCCCTGTCCATTCCTTCTTCTTTCGCCCTCCTTTCTAAAACTCACTTTTTTGTATTTTCTACATTTAAAGTCAGCTTTTTTCCATTTAAGTATTTCTTTAATTGCGACCCAGAAGTTAGCTATGTATATAGGTTTAAAATTTTAACCTTAAATAAAAATTGCAAAAATGAGCGTAGCGAAAAAGTCAAAACACCATCGAAATCGTCTGAGCCATATCTCTAGGTATTTTTTCACTTAAACAAAAGTAATTTTTAAAATAATTACGTTGTTAAATAACCTTTAACCTTTATTATACAAAACAAAAAGTCGTATTAAAAACCAAAGGTAGTGTCGGATACATCTGGGAAATATCCCCAGGTGCTTTTTTCATTAACAACAAAAATGAATTATTTAAACAATTATATTGTTTATGACTTTTAGAAATTTATTAAAAAATTTTGGTAAACAATTTTGAGCTATTAAGTAAAACGCAACATGCTTTGACGTACCATAAATGAAAAAAAATTTAAGCAATGCAAGAAAGTTAGTTTAAACATTGTTTTTGCCCTCTTCACGCACACACCTTTACGATATCCCATGGCGCATATAGATTTGTTTGTTCAACCTTTATTATAAAAAAAAAGTCGTATAGAAAAAGTAAGGGTAGTTCTGGATTCACGGTGACCATATCTCCAGGTGTTTTTTCAAAATTAATTATTTAAACAATTATATTTTTTAGAATTTTGTGGAATTTATTAAATAACGTTGGTAAACAATTCATAGTTAATAAGTAGAGCATAACATACCTTGACGTATTATAAATGAAAGAAAAATTTAATGTAAAATAGTTAGTTTAAACATTATTTTTGTCCCCTTCACGCACACACCTTTACGATATCCCATGGCGCACATAGATTTGATTGTTCAACCTTTATTATAAAATAAACCAAAAGTGCTATTGAAAAAGTAAAGGAATGTTATGTCAAGGTATGTTATGTTTTACTTATTAACCCTAAATTGTTTACTAAAATTGTTAAATAAATTCTTAAAAATTATAAACAATATAATTGATGAAATTATTATTTTTTTTAATGAAAAAACCACCTGGAGATATTTCCGAGATGAATCAAGAATAATCTTTACTTTTTCTATGGGATTTTTAGTTTATTTTATAATAAAGGTTAAATGATAATTAACAGCGTAATTGTTTGAAAACTTCTAGGTCGCTTTTGAGATGGCACACCACAAGATTGCAAAATCTACACATCAGTTATATTTCACTCAATTTTGAATATTTATATACAATCTACCTGTTTATACTTGTTGTCACGCTTGAATGAACACCTCGCATCCCTCCGCAGCTCCCTCAACCATCGCCACAACTCGGCGTCAATTCTCGGAAACACTCAATCCATTCTCACTAAATCCAGATTCGACTGTATTTAACAAAAGGCATAGGGCGAGAGAAGATGCACAGAACTTAAAAGATTCAGATTAGAAAACGAGGTAAGGAAATTAATGTATTCGGTGAAAAGGAAAACAGAAGGTGTACAATCTATGTCCGGGTATGTTATGGGCAAAAATGAGTAGAAAACCTGAAATATTTTTTGCAAATTCTTTTTGTTTAATTTTTATTCTCCATAATGTTTCATTAAAATATATTAATACTCTAAAGTTAGAATGGCATAGACGTACATTCAAAGGACGTCTAATGTTCCGAGTGGGCAGAAAAATTGAGGATGTCATAGAGACGTCTTCGTGAGATCCCTAAGACATTTTTTGGAAAATGTCTTTTGGACATCCGAATGATGCTCTCAAGGCGTCTAATTTAAGTTAGAAAGATGTTCCGAGAACGACCTATGTCTTTGAGATCTCCTTACGAGATCTTTTGGATGTGAGACGTCTTAAAAACTTTGATTTGACTGACACTGGAGATCCTAGGAACGTCCTATGGATGTTCCTGAGGTGTTCACAGGTTTGTTCCCAATGGGTTTTCCCGGTGAGCCCGGTAACTGTCGTTTGGGTACATAGGCCTCGCGAATGTATGGTTTTAACGATCTTTTACCGAACTGATTCAGCGGAGAAACCTGGTAGTGTACTGCCATGGTAGTATCTGCTACGCCATCATTAATTTTTACTTCAACTGTTTGATAATAGTGACTGTGTTGAGGAATCACGAATGGACACAACTGGTCATTATATATTACCCCAATGAGTTTCTTTTTTATCCTATTGAACATTACGCGATAAGGGAGATCTTCCATTAATTCGTAAACCTGATGTTTATCTTTTCCTCGTTCAACCTGACATATGAAAAGTCTAACCTTAAGTTTTATGGGAGGAAGTTCTGTTGACTTTTTCTCTGGTAACCCACTTGGTGCTGAAAAAGAAAAGTATGCAATAGAGATTACCAAAAAATTGATTATATTATACAGATATTTTCAAGGAAAAAATCAAGGTAGTCCAAAATATAATAGTCATCAATTAAAGTTGAATTCTCTAGAGCTCGAAGCACCAGGGCATCTTAGCCATACCTGTTCTTATTCCTCTCACTGTGTTTTACTTTTTCTCATAAACTCATTCTCGGCCCTAAGGCTAGAGAATTTAATCAATCAAATAAATTCATTTTTGATGAATTTTAGATGATTTATGGTTCTGTTTAATCCAATAAAAAGTTTTTTAGTAAAGTTTGGATACGATTTTTAAGGACTTGTAGTTCGGGAATAGAGGAAAGTAGACGCGTGTGAAAGTAGACGAAAGCTGAATGAAAAGAAGAGAAGGTGGTTATGAAAGGGTAAAAGTGGAACAGTGGAAGTGGGTACAGTGGAGAAGGTATAAAACGTAAAAGTGATAAACCGACATGTGTGAGTTTGTGGTTAGGGGACGAACCGGAAGTGGCAAGAAGTAGAAGCGCTGGAGGCACACGTGGCGGGAGCATCAACTAGGATATAAGTTTTAGCTGGCGGGTAAAGAGAGAAAGAGTGTGGAGGGACAACAGCGTCATAGTAACAGCGTGATAAGTGGAAGGAGAGGAGAAGAAGAAATTGGTGGGTTTGTGGGAGATAATCAGAGTTGGCGAAAGAACGAGAACGGACGGTAGCGAGTATTGTATTTTTAACCATAAACTTAGTTGTTTTTCAAAATATTGTAGACGTTAAGTTTATAATTCCGGATAGAAATAACGATCGAGTAGCAGATGTTCGATATCCCTTCTGGTCCGAAAAAATAGCTTTGTGGTTTCGGCAGCATCAACTAGAATCTTCCATCGCGACTATAACTGGAGATGCAACGAAATTTGGGTATGTACTTCCTAACTTTTAACCCAAATACGTCGAGAAGTTTAAAAAAGTACTCAGAAATCCTTAGGAAAGAGGCAAATACAAAGCCTTCAAAGACTCGTTGATTAAAAGACTTTCTGATTCCAGTAACATGCGCGTCAGAAAATTGCTGTAGGCGAAGAAATTGCATGTCGCATACCGTTTCAAGTTCTGCGATGAGTGTTCAAGAGATTCGATCTGAAAAAAGGCAGAGTAGGTGCTGTGGCACAGGATAACCCTCTCACGATGCTAGATGAAGAGCTGAGACAGATCGTCAAGGCGGAGGAAAGTGCTATCAACAAGCCACAAAATCGTTTTGTACGCTTTCAGTCTTGTGAAAGTAGATACTCTCGATAATGAAATCAGAGACCTAACCGCGAAATAATGTCACACTCGGACCTGTATTAGTACTTCTGCAAATGTACGGAAAAAACTATCAGGTGCCGCAGATTGTGCGCCTGGAATACGGGAAACGCGAATAACTATCATTGATAGCGACGACCAATGATGGTCTCGGAAGTCGTTGAATTTTTGTGACGGATCAAGACTGTGAATTTGCGTTTTTAATAGACACTAGCGTAGGTATCTGCATTTATTCGCAATAACGCGTAAGCGGACATTCAAAAAGATTTGCTTACGAACTTTATGCCGAGAACTCTGCACCTATAGAAACGCGTGACACAATATTCGCGGACTTAAATCCATCATCACGACATAATTTTCAACGGAAAATTATTGTAGCTGATGTTCTCATACTAGGGATGAATTTTCTTGCAAATTATGGACTTCTTGTTAATTTAAGAAATAGACACTTGATCGATTCGTTTACTGGATTCACAACAAGAGGCTAGGCAGTACTCGGTAAGTTTATGTCGTTCAGAAAAATTAGTGGAATGACAAACGAACCTCGCTTACTCAATTAGTTTCCCGACGTAATGAGACCTGCCGGATTTCAAAAAGACTGCTAAGCACGAAGTCAAGCATCAAATTACAAGAACTCCTGGGTTACTTGAATTTTGCAGACCTCGATGACTCGCACCTGACCGCTTTGAGGAGGCGAAAGCAAAATCTGACTGTATGATCCAGCAAGGGATCATTTGTCTCTTGAAGAGCCCGTCAGTATCACCGCTGCATTTAGTGCCAAAGGAAAACAGTGGGCCACGGCCCTGCGGAGTTTACCGTGTGCTCAACGCACGAAAATTTTCAGACCGCTATCTAGCGCCCCACATTAAAGATTTCGCTAGGACGTTGGATAACCTGTATTATCGACAATAGACCTACTCAAGGCTTAAAACTGAATTCCCGTTGTGCTGTACGACATGAAAAAAGGACAATGAAGACGCCTTTCAGACCATCCGAATTAACTCGAATGCCCAATGACCTGAACTTTAGCATATAGAGGTACTGCGCTTGCGTTAGCTATGCTTGAGAGAAACAAGGTAGGGCTTATTATAGCTCTGATAACAATTTGTCGTGTCGTGTTCCTCTTAGGCGTCGTAGCGCAAGCGCAGCACGTCTACGTGCCGAAGTTAGAAGCACTGCGCTTCCCTTTCAGCGGTTGATAAATTTTGTGTTACGCGACTTCGATTTTAGTTACACTTACATACATGACATTTTAATAGCGTCCAAAAGTCACGCGGTGCATGTACGCAGTTTGTTAAAGGGCTACAGGAATTCTGTTTAGTGGTTAATTCGGCCGAACTGTATTTTGATTGAATGAAGAAAAAATTTTAAAACACGTGGTTGATTTGCGAGGCGTGCGACCAGATCCCGAAAGTGTGACAACAATTTTTTATGATCCTCGCCCGACAACGGTTAATGGCTTAAGACCCTTTTTAGGATCAGGGATCATCTGATGATTCAGAGAGTTAGAAAACGCATTCGATAAATTTTAAAATGCTTTAACGAACGCGGCGATGCTGGCTCATCCGGTTGTAGGAGCGTTATTACTTATAAATGTAGATTGGCAACCGCTAGCATTCTTCGATAAATCTTTGTGAACGTCACAATGAAAGTACAGCGCATATGATCGCGAAGTATTTGCTATGTACGCAGTGATCGAATGGTTTAGAGACATGATAGACGGTGGCATGTCCATTATATTCACAGATCTCAAAAGTAAACTTTTATGCGTGAAAGTAACGAGATACGTCATGAGACCTGTATGAGCATTTCGTAATCAAGGTAAGAGATTCGAGCATGTGCTCGAACAATAATTGATCGTTTTACACGCTGGAATGAAGCAGTACCCATCAAAAACATAAAAGGAGTGACCGTAAATTGTGTCTTTATAAGCACGTGTATTGCCCGACGGTGATCGGAGTGTTCGAAGGACTGCATAGGCAATTGGAGCCAGCGATTAAATACCACGAGAGGGGAGCTTGGGTGAAATTTGCCGATTATCCTGCTGGGATTTCGTGCAGCCGTAAAGGACGACATAAAAGCAGGCTTCGTCGATTTAGTCTACGACACGACACTTTGTCTTCTCGTTGATTTTTGTCAGCCCTCTAGTATTAAGAGAAACACCAATGTCGTTAGAGACCTGAGGAAGAAGATGAGAAAACTGAAGCTGGTAAAAAGAACAAAGCATGGAACGAGAAATGTCCTAATTTTTAAAGAATTATCAACCGACATACGACTGAAAGGTGAGCCGAACCATTTTACTATAAGGCAGGGTAGGAACAATCAGTTTCTATTCAATAAAAAAGATATAAAAATTCTTGTCATCGTGAACTTATCTTCAATAGCGTTATCACTGATAAGGAAGGGGGTATTTTATTTTTATTTGTTAACACCAAATTAGGTAGTTTCTCTAAATTTTAAAGAATAGCCAAGTTTTTAACTCGTGATAGAAATTATGGTCGAGTAGCTGATGTTTGCCGACTGGGAAATGAGGCAATAGAGTACAGACATTGGGCCTTACTTTCAGATATTCAAAAACTTATTTTGACACGAAGGTAAGTACCGTAAGGCATGACTCATACTACCCTTGCGTGCCTTAAGAGGACCCTCTGAGATACCTACGCCAGTTAACTGTCAGACATCTTAGGGACAAATGCACTTAATGCCTACACCCTTCTCTCTCAATTTAAATAAGAACATACTTTCTCACTTCAAAGCGAACCTGGAGAGGAAGATTAAAAGGGAGAAGTTTTTAGAAGAAGTAGCGAAAATGCAGCAGAGCATCCAGGACTTCAACCTCAAGGTAGAAAGATGGATGGAGAAGGTGAAGGACGCATGGTCGAAGAATGAGGAAGAAGATGTTAGTGACGAGGAAATAAATAAAGATGAAAGATACGAGCTTTCTAATGGAGAAGGACAATGAAAACACGTAGAAGAACCCACCAAAAGTAAGGACCCTCTAGAGAAGGACGCGAAAATGTTCGCCCACCACTAGCTCTCAGAAACGTTTCGGAATAGAAGTGGAGAGAAAGGTCAGAAAAATGGTAAGAAGAAATTAGAGATTAGTAGAGAAAACTGGAAACTGGTGAGTCTAGTAGGGAGCTTAGCGCCACATACGCAGTGGGTATGCAGTGGTATCAGAAAAAAGAAGGAATATAAGCAGAAGTGAAGTTAAAAGACATGAAAGCGAAAGTCGGCGGTACTATATGGAAATGGAATGAGAGGGAGGAAAAAATGGAGGAGATTTAGCTGAAAGAGAAAGCAGGAAACCACAAATAGCAAAAGCAGCGATAGAAGAAGCAGTACAGTGAAAGGTGAAAAAGTATAAAGCAAAATATATTAGGTTGGAGTAGTACAACTAGTGTTTAAAGATGGGAGGTGAGTATTAGAGACCTTGATTTGTGATTTATAATTTACTGTGATGAGGAGTCTACGTGACCTTCCCTTTGGTATAGTACAAATTATATTAGAGTAAAAGTAAGTAAGAAAGAGTTTTTTTACTGTTAGAGAAAAGTAAAAGAAGAAAGTGAGTTGGAGTAGAGAGAATAAATTAAGTTCAGATGAGTCTGAGATTTCGGATTGATGATTTATAAGTTTTAATTTATTCGCAGGAATTAATGTGATGAGGAGTTGAAATGTTTTAAGTTTCAATAAAGATTCTACTATAGAGAAAGAGAACACAGAAGAAAAATGTGGTATAGGGAAAGAGCTTCTGTTTCCCCTTCACGTAACTAAGAAAAGTTCTATAAACATGGGTTAAGTTAGGCTTTAATTCACAAAGATGTTATAAAGATATAACTTTTTTTAAGACTCTCGAACCCATACAGGGTGAACAGATTCCTACCTTACCGACATTTTTTTATTTCCTAGCTTATTCTCACACGAAGCGTCACATCGAGTTAAAAATTTGGATTAAAAAGTCAGAAACACTAAGAAAGGTGGAGCTCATCCTAAATTATAATAATTATGAAAAAAAATAATGAAAAAGAAACTTTTTTTGTCTTTATGAAAATTAAGGACTAGACCCACCTTTCTTAGTACTTCTTATTTTTTATCCCAAATTTTTAACCCGATGTGGCGCTTAGTGTAAAAATAAATTGAGAAATAGAAAAATTGCCGGTAAGGTAGGAATCTAGTCATGTGACCCACTCATCAAAATAATCTAACTGTAACAAGATACATTTTTTTGCTGTGTAACGTAACTGTAACGTGTTACTGGTTAAAAAAAAACACTTACCAAGCAAATCTGGAGGTGATGGGACTGAAGATACTTGAGCTCGCTGGGGCGAGCGTGATGAAGCGAGCAAGAGTGGTTGCCGAAGTGGGTCGTGGCTAGAATTTGAATCTGTAACAAAAAATAGAAATTGAAAAATTTTAACCACCTAAAAAATGTACTTTCGGAACAAAAGGAATTCTGTGGATAAAAGTTTTTTTTTAATTTAAAAATTGGGCGTCTTTTTTCTTGGTAAAGAGAAGAACTTCTTTACCCTCAAGAAGGAGGATATTATATATGCAGTTTAAATCTTGTATGGCGCCAATTTCGGGGCTGGCCGTGGGTGGGAGCTAACTCATTATAGCGGCGCGGCGTCAATTCTTGGAACGGCTATAGAAGGGAGGGCTATTCAAGAAATTTACTGTATTTTTATTAAACACCCAAGATTTCAGCCCTTTTCGAGGGGGCGCAAGCTCTTCCTTTTATTCCCTAGGGAGTAAAAAGTGACGTAAAAGGTGATTAATGAAAATGATACATCTATGAGCCCGCATTTTACAATAATCGACCCACTTACTGTAAGATCTGTAAGGAGATTTTGTTGCAGATAATAGAATTACGCGGTAATTTATGGAAAGCTACCATATATATTTGATCAAATTACCGTAAATGACCAAAAATGTCTCGAAACTTGTGAAAATTTTCGGGAATTTATAGAAATATTGAATTGGGCCTGGGCAATTTATCTTTAGTTTTTGTAAATACCCTGTAATTTTACCATAAATTAACAAAATTTCATAAATCTCTGGAAATTTATCAAAATATTCAAAAATCAATGTTGAATAATTTATGGTTACTTACCATATTTACCTGTGAAATTACCATATATCCAGAAAATTTTCATCAATTTCCGAAGATTTATAAACATTTTTAAATTTATTTTTTGGAAATTTATGGTCATTTTCCATAAATTACCGCAAAATGTATTAAGTTTTGGGAAATTTTTTTAAAATGTTGTAAATTGAATTTTGGATCATTTATGGTAAGTTACCATATTTAACTATAAAATTATCACAAATAAAAAAAAAATTTCCACAAATTTACAAAAATGTATAGACATTTTAAAATCGACTTTTGAACAATTTATGGCAAGTTAATACAAAGTACCTGTAATATTAACATAAATTACCAAAAATTTCCGGAAATTCATAAAAATATTTCAAATTAAATATTAGGTAGTTTATGGTGAGTTACCATACTTGCCTATAAAATTGCCATAAATGACTGACAACTTCAATACATTTCCGGAAATGAATAGAAATTTTTTAATTGAATTTTGGGTAATTCATTCTCAGTTTCTATAAATTACCTGTAATATTAGCATAAATTACCAAAATATTTTACAAATGACTGTGAAATTTATAAAAATACTGAAAATTGAATTTTAGGTAATTTATGGTAAGTTACCACATTTACCTATACAATTACCATCAGTAACCAAAAATCCCATAAATTTCTGCAAATTCACAGACATTTTTAATTTAATTTTGGTCAATTTATGTAAAGTTTCCATAGAGTACCTGTAATATTAACAAAAATTATCAACAAATTTGATAAATTTCCGAAAATTTATGAAAATATAGAATATTAAATATTGAGTAATTTATTATAAGTTACCATATTTACCTGTAAAATTGCCTTTAATGACTGACGATTTCCACCAATTTCCGGAAATACATAACAACATTTTTATTGAATTTTGGACAATTCATTATCAGTTTCTATAATTTAATGCAAACTCTTGTTAAAAAAAGCGAAAATCCAACTACTAAATTTGGACCACAATGATCAATTAAAAGAAAAAAATCCTATTGTAATCTAAAAAAAATATGAAAAAAAAATTTTTGGACAAAAATAAAAAAGAGGAAAGTAAAATGAGAAGGCAGCCAACCATATCCCCTTCCTTCTTTTTTTCTTTCGTCTTTCTTATTTTTATTATTATCAAATTACATTAAAATAACATTTAAAATAAAAATTTAAAAAATAAAATTGTATTATCAAAGTTTCGGTACTCGTACAGTACCTTTATCACTTTTTTTCAGATTGCGATAGGATTTTTTGTTTTTTCGTTGTGGTTCAAATTTGGTGGTTGGATTCTTGTTCTTTTTTCTTTTTTTTAACAGGAGTTTGCATAAATTTTATGATTGGACGTCGAATAGGATTTTTGATTTGGATTTTAATCTAATTTAAATTTCTTAAATTTTTCTATAAATTACCTATACCCGTTTAGAAATTCAAATGGCGAACTAGTCTGGTTCCCGACCATTCGACCCCACTTTAAGTCGAGGGCTAGTCGGGTCACCTGACTAGCCCCCGACCAGTAGCGTCACGGTTGATTAGTCGGGGGCTTGTCAGGTGACCCGACTCACCGTAGTCGGGGCCTGATTGGGTACTAGTAGGGGTCATTTGATAATACATCCGCGTGAAATATTAACCAAACTTCCCCAAATTTGTGGAACATTCCCTAACAGTTTGTCAAAATACTTATTATTTACGGAAATCTCCATAAACTTTTTTGAAATATTTAAAAGTGCTCGAATTTACTCCAGATTTAATGAGGAACATATCCTACGCTTAAAAATGGATAAATTTATGTAACTAAAATTTCCCAAAATTTGTGGAATATTTATTTTTAGAAAAACTTCAGCTGGAACGCAGCAATGGAAGAGCTTTGCTCTGAAGGAACCGCCATTTTTCATGGTAGTGTCAGTAGTCACGGTAGTCTCTGATCCAGGTAATTTTGCTTCGTTACGTATGGACTGCTGTCTTAAACACTCGACGCGTCATTTCTATTGCGCGAGAGGCGGCACGTCGCGCCCTTGCGGATTTTCTTTAAAGCTACCAGTCCAGAGCCGCAAGACTCAAATGAAGGTTCCTAGAAATTCGCAATTTTCTAAAAAATACTACAAAAAAATAAGATTACGTCTTTTTGAAGATTTTGATCGTTGTTTTGATAAAAAGTTGATTTTTTTACAAAATTATTAACTTAATAATTATTTATTAAGTATATTTGAGATTAATTTAACAAAAATAAATCTTTGCTCCAAAAAACGGTGTAAGATTATTGTTAAATATATTCTTAGTGTTTAAGAATAAAAAAATCATTGCGCTTTTTTAGATATTACATCATTTGATAAGACCCGACCAGAGCCCCACTAGCACCAGCCCAGAACCTGAAGATTACCCGCACGGAAATTAGTGAACAAAAAGGCCCGACTAGCCCTTGACCAACCACCGACCAGGCCCCGACTGAAATTTTGACAACAAAAAGCCCAACTAGTCCCCGATTAGTCCCCGACTGGGTACTTTGTCAAAATTAATAAACCGTCTAGCCCCCGATTAGTGTTCGACTTGTAATAGGGCAAAATGGGGTTATTTCCCCACGGGTATATCACCATAAATTATCAGAAGATTTAATGAATTTCTGAAAATTTATTAAAATATTGAAAATAGAATTTCGGGTAATTTATGGTAAGTGACCACATTTACCTATACAATGACCATAAATAACCGAAGATTTCCATAAATTGTCAGAAATTAAAATATATTTTTTGATTGAATTTTTGGGAACTTTTAAAATTAACAAATTAAATTTATGTAAAAATGAAACGTGTTTTAATAAAAAGTTTAATAACAAAATTGTCTTTTTTACAGAATGCGCAATTTTTTCAATTATAAAAAAAGACAATAAAAATACGTATGTTTTAATACCAATACATATTATAAATTGAAAAAATTTAAATTCGTTTGAATGACAAATTTTTCAGGGTAAGCTGAGAAGAAAATTTTATGCACAATGAGAAAACAATATTCATTTATAAAAAATCAATTTTGAAACCAGAAAGACGAATTATCAATTATCAAAAAATTTTTAAACATGAAACAAAAAAAATGATCACTTAAATTGTTGAAACTTCCAGCCGAAAAATAAATTTTCTCTACAGAAATTAAATTTTCAACCAAAAAATGTGAATTTTGAGCAAAAAAATTAATTGTAATCAAAATAGATTCTCGATCGAAAAGATAAACATTTATAGAAACGTTTTTTTCCCAAGAATTAGTTTCACTCTCAACAATGGAGTTACATTTGCAATTAAAAAATATCAATTTTCAATAAAATATTTCAACATCCAGTCAATGAGATGAATTTTTATCAAACTGTCGCATTTTAATGCATACATATAAAATTTTCACTAACACAGAGGAACTTTTAAATAAAAAAGACAAACTTTCATCAAATAATTAAATTTCCATTAAAAAAAGATTTCAGTTTGACTTTTCTACACCAAAACATCAACAAAAATGTTAGTTTTTTAAACAAAAATTTGAATTTTTATCCAAGAAAGATGAAATTTCTACCAAAGTAGATCAATTTGCACACTAAAAAGACAAGTTTTCATGAAAATAGTTAAATTTTCATAGAAAAAGGTTTCAGTTTACTGTTCAACAATAAAACATGAATTATAATCAAAAAGTAAGTTTTCTACAATTCTCCAAAAAAAAGATATTGATATATTTTTAATGAAAAAATTTATTTTGAACGAAATAAAAGAATTTTCACCAAAATTGGTTATATTTTCAAACAAATATATTAACTTTTAATGAAAATCATGCATGATCAATAAAAAATGCTAACAAACAGTTGAATTTTCAACCCAGAAGGTGAATTTTCTACAAAAAAAAGAACAAATTTCAACTGTATGGATCATTTTTAACAAAAAAAGATAAAATTTTAATATAAAATAGATTGGAATTTTATTGTAGGTCAGAAAAACATGTTTTTAACAAAATAAAATAAATTTTTATCAAAACAGTTAATTTTTTAACCAAGCTGATGAATTTCCAACCTAAGGAATTAATAACTTTAAAAAAAAGTCCACAAATGTGGAATGGCTAAAGGCGTATTTAATGAAATTAATTTTTAATACAAAAATATAATTTTTTACTGATGAAATAAAGTTTTAACCACAAAGATTAATATTCTGATAAAATGTATTAATTTGTAACAAAATACATGAATTTTTAATTAAATAGTTTAGTTTTTAATGCTATTTTTAATCTGATAGTTGCATGTTTAACTAAAAAGGTTTTTTTTTAAACCAAAAAATACAAATTTTGAAAATTTATATAGTTTTTAAACTAACAAAGATCAAATTTAAACCAAAAATAGAACAGGGTAATTTTCAGTTAGTGGAATAAATTTTCAAAGATATAGTTAAATTTTAAACTAAGCACACGAAGTTTTGTACAAAAAGATTAACAACTGCCTATAATATAAAATTTCTACAAGAAATTTCTTTAGAATTTTAGTTTAAAAAAATAATTTTCACTTGAAAAAAAGTAATTTTCAGTTAAAAAATATTAAAAAACAGAAAAAATTGAATAGCCTAATTTTCATTTTAAGAAATATGTTTTTAAGCAACAGAGATAAAATTTCAATGAAATAGTTAAATTTTAAACCAAACCAATCAATTTTCAAACGAAAGAATTGAATGCGTTGAAAAAAATTTCGACAAAAAATTTTATTAAATTTTTAGGTAAAAAAAATTAATTTTCAAACAAAACTTACTTTCAACCAAAAAAATAAATCTTTATCCGGAAAGATTAATATTCCACCAAAAATAAATAATTTTGAACAGTTTACATGAATATTCTGCTAAATTTTTTAATATTGAATAAAATTTTAAATCTTGCAATATTAAAATTTTTAACAAAAAAAGTGAATTATTCACCACAAAGAAAAAAGTTTTAACAAAATAAGAAATTTTCAAGAAAATAGTTGAATTTTCACCTGAAGAAGATAAACCTTCGAACAAGCAGACAATAGTTAATTTTTCTGCCAATAAAATAATTAAAAACGAAAATTTTAAAAATAGTTATTTTTTATGAAGAAAAAGAAGATTTTTCAAGTAAATTGATCGTTTTTCAGTCAAACTATGCAAAATACAAAATAACAAAAATCAGCAAAAATTGTACATCGAAAAAAATGTAGAATTTTTTTATTAATCACTTTTTTATAGAAAACGTGGTTTTTGTTTTATTCGTAAGAAACAACATAAAAATTTAAACAAAAAATTACATTTTTGAACGACCGACACAAACAAGAAAAATAATGATTAAACAAAAGTCGTTCACCCAATAAAGATCTAAGAATTTCTTATTATTAATTTTTTTATGGAACGCGTAGTTTTGGTTTTATTCGTAAAAAGTCAATTGAAAATAAGAAAAATTATATTTTGGGATAAACGATACAACCAATTGAAAAAAAATAACAGACAAAAGGTACTCTTCCTAAAAAAAAAGAAATAAAAAAGTGAAAAGAAAATAGTTTTTTAACTAAAAATGATACTTTTACAGTTAAATTAGATATTATTTATTTTAATTATACCTGTCCGGTTTAATAAATTATTAATTTATTTAACTTATATTAATTTTGTTATGTTCTCGTGTTGTTAAAAAATTTGTTATTCTCGAATTTCAAATTGTTTACACTTTTAAAATTAGAGCATGAAAAACAAGGAAGGTGAACGTGAGTTTAAACTATCCGATATCCACAGAAAATTATCAGTTTGTGTGTATAGCCTAATTTTAAATTTCAAGAAATGGCAATCGCGTTTTTTCGAAAAAAGTTAAATCTGGTTCTTCTTTTGCGACTAAACGATGTATGTATGTATGTATGTATGTATGTATGTATGTATGTATGTATGTATGTATGTATGTATGCATGTATGTATGTATGTATGTATGTATGTATGTATGTAT
>NC_046657.1:25542964-25550916 GCF_010883055.1 Belonocnema kinseyi | reverse complement strand
TGCATGTATGCATGTATGTATGTATGTGTGTGTATGTATGTATGTCCTTTTGGCTGCTAGTACAACCACTTATGAAAAAATTATTCTATTAGATTGGCCCTTTGTAAACTCTTTCAGTGTCCTAAGCTAAAGGTCAAGTTCATTAGCTACTTATTTTGGATAAAAATTCAAAAAGTGAGCACATTTTGAATATTTTTGCGATTACTTTTTCAAAATTCAAAATTTTTTCTACAGATATTCATAGTATTCAAGAAGACGAAAAATTTCTCCGTATGACTTTCTTCACAGAACCAAAAATGATCAGAGTTATAGCATTTACAAAACTCCAAAAAAACACTAAAATGAAAATTTTAAGCTAAATAAAGCACGATATGAAAAAAAGGTCAAGCAATGAAAAATGTTGATTTTAAATGCCCTATAGAAGATTATCAGAATAACTGGTTGATTTTCGATTAAAAAAATTAATTGAAAAAGTCTGGGTCCCTGAGATTAGGTATATTATTGAAAAGTTAAAAAACAGTCAGGCTGCTTTTTAAACAGCATGTGTAACTTTTAAAGCGTAAAAATAAAATTGGAGATGCGCAAATTGAGTTTTGAAAAAACGGCATAAGTTGCAATAAAATGTTTAATTACAAAACTTTTTTTTTAAGAATGTGAATTTTTGTTAACGAGAAAATGAAAGTATTTGTGATTTAATTCCAATGAATTTCATTAATGGTAATAATATACATTTATGGAAATGATATCCAATTTAAAGGACAAACTTGAGTGCAAAGCACGAGATACGTGTTGAGAATGTGTTCGTTAAAGTCAAAGGAGCTTTAACAAAAGAGAATTCACGATGACCAAATTACTGTTGTTGATTTAATGTATCTTACATAGTTTTGTAAAAAAGTTGAATTATTACGTTTTTCAGTTTAATTTTTCATTACGGAAACTATAAATATTGGCAGTAGATGACTGGCTTACGAACTTGACTTATACTTTTTGACCACAAACCAGTGGGCAAAAGAAAATTTAAATAAAAAAATTTCTTTGTAAGTAATCGGGTCCTCAGACTATAGACCGACAGACAGACAGACCGTCAGAGAGCCATTTTCGTAAAACTTATTTTTTCCGATTCAGAGGGTTTTAAAACTTTGAGAATTAAAATAAAACTGGATAGGGTCAAAATCACAAAAAACCAAGACATACCATCTGTATGATGAGAATGTAGAAATTTACATTTTCCCGCCAAACTGTGGGTGCTATTAAAAAATCGTAAAGAGAAATTTTGTAGATTTATTCGAGACGAGAAATTTGTCTGTTGACTATTTTACCGTCATTTGCATTGTTTGGCTGTAAGTCTGAATTTTCGATTTTTATGGCATTTTCCACGTTTCAAACAAAAACTATTGTTGCTATTGAAAAATAGTACAGAGCAATTTTGTCTTTTGACTGTATCTTGCGTAGTTTCGATGGAAAATTGAATTATTACGTTTTTCGGTTTGATTTTCCATGGCGGAAACCATAAATATTAGCAGTAAATGGCTGGTTAACGAGCTTAACCTGTATTTTTGGATCACAAAACAGTTTTCAAAAAGAAATTTAAAGAAAAAAATTCCTTTGAAAGTTATTGTGTCGTCAGACTACAGACCGAGAGACAAACAGACCGAGTGACAGACATTTTCGTAAAACCTACTTTCTTCTGACTCAGGGGGTCGCAAAACGTCGAGATTTGAAGAAAACTGAATTTTGTCAAAATCAGATAAAATACAGACATTCCACCTATATGATCAGAATGTAAATACTAATTTCCTTTCTCTTGAAGTTTCATCATTTAAGTTAAAAATCCTTTTTTTCTTTTTGATTGACAATTACACTATTTTTATTAAGTTAAAGAACTTTCCAAAAAATCTATTTTTGCCAAAGATCATTTTAGTCTTAACCTTCTTTCTTTGGTTAAGAAATTTAGTTTCTTATTGATAATTTATTTTTTTATTTGTTTGAAAATTATTTTTTTTTAACTACAAATGTAATCATTTTTGGTTAAAATATCAACCTTTAAATGTTCTTTCCCATGTAGAATTAATTTTTTGATAACCCTTATGTTCAAAACAATGAAAATTTAGTGTTACAGTATGAACAAAGTTTTGCTCGTGAATGACTGAACAGATTTTTATGATTTTTAAATTTAAATGATTTTTGAAAGACGTAAATTCTAGAAATATTTCATTTGAATATAGAAAGATTGAATTTGTTTAAAAAATATTGATCGTTTATAAACTAATTGAACTTTTTCGTCTAAAAGTCTTTCACAGAATACGTGATACATTTAGGGGGGGGGGGTCTGCCAAATTATCTTTCTCCATATTAAGAGAATGAAAAAAATCTCAAGAGGGGGGGGGGGCAGAAGTTCCTGAAAAACGTGTCACGTATTTCGTGAATGTATTAGTAGCTTAAGGGAAAATATTTCTGAAAAAGAATTTTTTCGATCTCTTTAGTAGCTTACGTGAAAGTATTTATAAAATACGATTCTTCTTTCGATCTCTGTAGTAGCTTAAGGGAAAAAAATTTCTGAAAAAGAATTCTTCTTTTACTCTCCTGAGGTAATTTAAGGGAAAGTATTTCTGAAGAAGGATCTTTATTTCGATCTCTTTAATAGCGTAAGTGAAAGTATTTCTAAAATAGGATTCTTCTTTCGATCTCTGTAGTAGCTTAAGGGAAAATTCTTTCTGAAAAAGAATTCTTCTTTTAATCTCCTGTGGTAATTTAATGGAAAGTATTTCTGAAAAAGGATCTTTCTTTCGATCTCTTTAGTAGCCTGAGTGAAAGTATTTCTAAAATAGGATTCTTCTTTCGATCTTTGTAGTAGCTTAAGGGAAAATTATTTCTGAAAAAGAATTATTTTTTTAATCTCCTGTGGTAATTTAAGGGAAAGTATTTCTGAAGAAGGATCCTTCTTTCGATCTTTTTAGTAGCGTAAGTGAAATTATTTCTAAAATAGGATTCTTCTTTCGATCTCTGTAGTAGCTTACGGGAAAATTATTTCTGAAAAAGAATTCTTCTTTTAATCTCCTGTGGTAATTTAATGGAAAGTATTTCTGAAAAAGGATCTTTCTTTCGGTCTCTTTAGTAGCCTAAGTGAAAGTATTTCTAAAATAGGATTCTTCTTTCGATCTTTGTAGTAGCTTAAGGGAAAATTATTTCGGAAAAAGAATTATTTTTTTAATCTCCTGTGGTAATTTAAGGGAAAGTATTTCTGAAGAAGGATCTTTCTTTCGATCTCTTTAGTAGCTTAAGGGAAAATCAGAATTTGAAAATCGGGCATATTGATGCGTGTATTTCTGAAAAATAATTCTTATCTCGATCTCTCGAGTAGCTTCATGGGAAAGCACCCTACCGGTAAACAGAAATTTTGTGGTTTAATTCTCGGTGGAAAGCAGAAGAATATATTTTTTCAGAAAAAATTTAATTTTAAATCTCTTTGTTCAAAAACATAACTTACTGTATAACGTTACTGTAGCGATTTGATCATAAAAAAGACACTTACCAAACAAATCTGGAGGTAATTGGACTGAAGAAACTTGATCGCCCTGATGCGAGGGATAGGAAGAGCGTAAGAGTGGTTGTTGAAGTTGATCAACGTTAGAACTTGAATCTGTGAAGACAAATAGCAATGGATAGAATTTTGAATTTTCTACCAAGAATTTTGAGGGACTTTCAATACTTCAATAACATGCATTTTTAATTTAAAAAATCAAATAAGCATTTGGTTTTCTAATCCAGAAAATTAATTTTTGATTAAAATTTTTTTTTAAACAAAATAGATGATCTTCAACTAAAAAAGGTAAGTTTTTAACAATAAATAGAATTAAATTTAATTCAAGGTTAGAAAAAAAGTTTTTAAGACAATAAAATAAATTTTTAATTAAATAGTTCACTTTTCAACTGAATTTTAAGTTAATAAGATTAATTTTTAATAAAAAATTTAACTTTCAACCAATAAAATAAAATTTCAACCAAAAATATTATTATTATTTTATTATTTATATTTTTTTGGAATTGTTAACCCAATAGTTAAATTTTCAATCATAAAAGGTGAATTTTTGACCAAAAAAAACAAATAAAAGATAAATTTTCAATTAAAAAAGATCATTTATCTACAAGAAATAGAATGTGGCAATTTTCAGTAAATTTTCAGTAATTAATTTGAAATCAAAAAATAGAATGCCTTAATTTTCAAATAAAAAAATAAATTTTTAAGCAAATAATATAAATTTTCAACGTAATAGTTAATTTTTTCTAACAAAAAAGTAAATATTCTACCAAGAATTTTGAGAGGCTTGAAAAAATTAAACAACAAATGTAGTTAGATTTTTAGTTTAAAAAAATTAATTTTCAACAAAAAAGAATTATTTTACAAAACACATGAATTTTGAATATAATATTTTTGAATATTTAATTAAATATGAAACCTTTAATAGTGGAATTTTTAACAAAAAAAGTGAATTAGTTACCACAAAAGACAAAGTTTTAAGAAAATACAGAGATTTTTAAACAAATAGAATTTTCAAATGAAGAATATTTTTAACAAAATACATGAATTTTCAATTACATAGTTAAATTTCAAACTAAAGAAGATAAAGTTCAACCAAACATAAAATATTTAAATCATCAATTTAGGTAATTTAAATTAATAATGATTTAATAATGATTTAATAATGATAACAATGAATAATTATCAATCATTATGTAAATAATTAATATTATATTTTAATAATGAATGATAATAATTAAATAGTTAATTTATTAAAATATTTTCTTTAAATTTAACACAATAGTTAAACTTCTTAGAAAAAAAGATTTTTCAAATAAATTTATCATGTTGAAGCCAAACTATGCAAAATACAAAAAAAAACTTATTATTTTTTATCGTCAATAATTTATAACAAAGATAAATTTTAGGTGTTAAAAAAATTTCTGCAGGTTAGTAGGTTTGAGCAGCTAATTTGATACCTATAGGGTATAAAATAATTTTTTTAGTGCGAAATGTATCAAAATATTGTATGTCCTTAAAATTTGTTTATAATAATAAAAGTGTGTAAGTAACAAATTCGTTGTCTTATTTTTATTCTCAAATTGTAATTCAAGTTCATTTAAAATATATCTGAGGGCTAAAGCTGGAAAGGAAATATTTTTCTAAAAAATTCACTTCATTACATTTGTTTGAAAAAAAATTTTTTTAACTGTAAAAAATTAACAATATCCTTCCTTACAATAAAATGAGATATTATTTATTTGAATTATATGTGTCCAATGTAATAATTTATTAATTTTATTTAGTCCGTTTAAAAATTGTTATATACTTTTTTCATTTAAAAATGTGTTGTTCTCGAATTTTCAATTGTTCACACTTTCAATATTAGGAAATAAAAAACAAGTAAGGTGAATATGCATTTTGACTGTATTATAAGCACAGAAAACAAAATCAATGTGTGTTTTCAGCCTATTTTTCAGTTTCAAGAAATTGCAATCTCATTGCTTTAAACAAAGTCAAATGTGTGAAGCAATCTGGTTATTTTTTTTTTAACACTGCCGACCTCTTATGTTTTTAATTTTTACAGTCTTTTTTTAAATTAATATTTAAAGCCTGAAATGAAATCTCATATTTTCAAAAAAATTAGTATTTATTCAATAAGCAATTACTGAATAATTACAATTAATAATAAAATAAATAAAACAAATAACAATATTTGTTTCAAAAACTGAAAAGTTTTACCTTTTGTCTTGGGTATTTTTATATATTATTTTAATTTTCTTTATAGATTTATATTTTATTTTTTAAATTTTGATGAACATTTGTCTTTTTTCATACAAAATAAATCTTCTTGGTTGAAACATCATGTTTCTTGTTGAAGTTTTAACCATTTGGATGAATGTCAAAACCTTTCGTTAAAAATTTATTTTCTTTAAAAAACTGATTTCTCTTGTTAAAAATTTTACTATATTTAAAAAAAAAATCGTTTCTTTTTCTTCTAAATAAATGTTTGTACCTGAAAAATTTTTTATAACATTTTTAGTTGAAAATCCAAGTATTTTGTTTTAAAATTCGTTGTCTTTGGTTGAATTTGGTGTATTTATTCCAGGTTAAAAAATCAACTTTAAAATTTATCTTTGAGAAATATTTTTGTTTGTTTAAACTTTAAGAAGAAAACAAACAAATTTTCCAAAAGTGCTTCAACTTTTATCTATGTAGTTAAATTTTCAACTAAAAATAGGAATCTTTGACAATAAAAATGGTTGAACCAAAATTTTCAATCAAAATACTTGAACCCTCAAACAAAGAATATTAATTTTTGAACAAAAAATAAAATTTTCATCGAAGAAATATGAAATTTCCAACAACACAGATGAATTTTTAAATCAAAAAAGACTACTTCAGAATAAAAAATTTAATTTTTAAATACATTTTCTTCTAAATAGTTGACTTTTTAACAAAATCATTCAATTTTTAACAAAAAATTTCCATCTTTATGCAAGAAAGATGCAATATCTACTAACATTTTAATTTTCATTACAAAAAAGAGTTTAGGTGACCTTTCAATAAAAATAAAAATTTTATATGAAAAATATGTATTTTAGATAAATAGTACATTTTCTACGAAAATCGTTGAATTATCAACCCAAACAGGTGAATTTTTAATCAAAAAGGATGCCGTTTTAACAAAATTTTTGAATGTTCAAACAAATAATGAATTTAGAACTAAAAAGATAATCTTCAGGAGGAAGTAAATCCAAAAAGAATGTAAGTACAAGGCAATTAAATTACTAATAAGAATATCACATCTGGGTTATCGCAGATTTTTATTTTAAAAATTCTTTAAATAATAATAACTTAAAAGTCAGATGTGTTCATAAATTTCTTTTTTTTTACCTGAAATAAAGAAGATCAAGGAATATTACTCGGCAAACACATAGAACATAAAAAAAGCAAAGTACGTCAAAAATCAAAGTAAAATTTTTTTTTGAGTTTTTTGGTGGACATTACAATACCTTATTTTCTTCAATATTTTTTATGAAACATTTACAAAATTTTTTCAAAATCCTTGGGCTTTAAAATGTGGACATTTGTCGAAAACGGAGGTGGCGGGGGGGGGGGGGGGGGGGGGGGGGGGGGGGGGGGGGGTAAATTTTTCATAAATTCAATATCTTCGCTGATGAGTATGTGAACAAATTTCCAATTGATTCTTGAACCACCCTATTGCTAATGTAATAAAATAAATTAGGTTTATATTAATAACATTATACTTACAAGGAACAAAAGAAGTTTTAACTGCTACGATGAAACAAAAAATTGCAGCCGCATTCCACATTTTCGGCAGACAAATTAATCTTATTTATGGAGACATTTAAAAAAATGAACAGTCGAAAAAATTAAACTGAACTGATGAATCGTCAGAATTTTTGTCTCATATATACTAGTCGTTATCGTGTTTGCCCTAATATTTAGTACACTGAAACCTTGATATGCTTGATATGTTCCCATTTTTGTTGACCTTGTTGTCGTTGTCCTTGTCTTCGTAATCCTTACTGTCATTGTCATTGTTGTCTTCGTCGTTGTTGTACTTGTCTTTGTCATTTTGTTGTTGTTGTTGTTGTTGTTGTCCATGTTGATGCCGATGTCATTTTACTTGCCAGTGTTATCATTTTCATTGCTTTTTTTGTCGCTTTTCTTATCGTCATTATTGAAATGGCCTTCACTGTCCTTGTTATCGTTGTCCTTGTCTTCGTAATCCTTAATGTCGTTGTTATTGTTGTCTTCGTCGTTGTTGTGCTTGTCTTTGTCCTTTTGTTGTTGTTGTTGTTGCCCATGTTGATGCCGATGTCATTTTACTTGCCAGTGTTATCATTTTCATTGCTGTTTTTGTCGCTTTTCTTATCGTCATTATTGAAATGGCCTTCACTGTCCT
>NC_046657.1:25497973-25542864 GCF_010883055.1 Belonocnema kinseyi | reverse complement strand
CATTTTACTTGCCAGTGTTATCATTTTCATTGCTGTTTTTGTCGCTTTTCTTATCGTCATTATTGAAATGGCCTTCACTGTCCTTGTTATCGTTGTCCTTGTTATCGTTGTCCTTGTCTTCGTAATCCTTACTGTTGTTGTGATTGTTGTCTTCGTCGTTGTTGTGCTTGTCTTTGTCCTTTTGTGTTTGTTGTTGCATTTCTCATTGTCGTTGATATTTTAGTCGGTATCATTGCTGTTTTTGTCGTTGTTGTTATCGTTGTAATTGACTATGCTTTCGCTGTCCTCGTTGTATTTGTCCTTGTGTTCGTAATTCGTACTGTCGTGGTCATTATTGTCTTTGTTGTTGTTGTCCTTTTGTGTTTGTTGTTGCCGTTCTCATTGTCTTTGACATTTTTGTCGTAGTCATTTTTTGTCTCATTTTTTCTCATTTTTATCATCGTTCTCATTACCATAGCTTTCGCTTTCCTTGCTGTCCCTCTCCTTCTTGTCGTTTATGTTTTCGTATTCCTTACTGTCGTTGTTGTCGTTTTCGTTGTAGTTGTCGTTGTAATTGTCGTTGAAATTATGTCGTTATCATTCCTGTTTTTGTCCTTTTTTCGTTGTTGTTGTAGTCCGTGTTGATGCCGATGTCATTTTTCTTCACATCGTTATCGTTTGCATGGCTGTTTTTGTCGTTTCTGTTATCGTTGTCATTGATGCTGCTTTCGCTTTCCTTATTGGGATTGCCATTGTCTTCATAATCCCTACTGTCGTTATCATTTTTGTCTTCGTTATTGTTGTCTTTGTCTTTGTCCTTTTGTGCGTGTTGTTTCCTTTCTCATTGTCGTTAACATTGTTGTCGTTGTCATTGCTGCTTATGTCGTTTTTGTTATCGTTGTCATTGACATTGCCTTCGCTGTCATTGTTATTGTTGTGCTTGGCTTTGTCGTTTCTGTGCTTGTTGTTGTCGTCATAATTGTCGTTGTCATTGCAGTTTTTGTAGTTTTTCTTATAATTGTCATTGACCTTGTGTCATTGTCCTTCTTTTTGTTGTCCTTGTTTTTGTAGTCCTTACTTCGTTGTTTTTGTTGTCTTCTTTCTGTCGTTTTTGTGCTTCCTTTTGTCGTTCTCATTGTTGTTGATATTTTTGTCGTTGCCATTGCTGTGTATGTCACTTTTGTTATCGTTGTAATTGACATTGCTGTCATTGTTTTTGTTCTCGTTGTCCTTGTTTTCGTAGTCCTTACTGTCGCTTTCGTTGTTGCGTTTGTCTTTGTCGTTTTTGTGCTTGTTGCAGCTTCTGTAATTGTCGTTGTCATTGCACCTGTTGACGTTTTTCTTGCGGTTATCATTGGCATTGATGTCGTTGTTCTGGTTTTCGGTGTTTTTATTTTTGTCGTTGTTAATGGTGATGTCATTGCCGTTTTTGTCTTTTTTACCATCGTTGTTATTGAAATTACTGTCGCTTTCACTTTGCCGTTGATAACGTTATTGTTCTCATTTCTATTTTGTCGTTGGCATTGCCCTGGTTATAACTCTTGCACTTTTTTGTCGTTTCGTTGTCATTGACATTGTTGTCGTTTTTATTGTCGTTGACATGATTGAAATAGTCGCTGTCGTTGCTGTCATTATCGTCATTGTCGTTGTCCTTGTTCTCTGTCGTTTCCATTGTCATTGCCGTTTTCGTCGTTGTCGCTGTTTTAATTGTTTTTGTTGTTGTTATTGTCCCTGTCATCGTCGTTATCGCTGTCGTTCTCGTTGTTTTCATCACTGTCGTGGTTGTCATTATTGTTGTCGTTGACGTTGTTTTCGCTATTACTCTTGTCGTCGCTGTTATTTTCATTGTCGTGTCGCTGTCTTTGTCTTTTTGATTGTCAACGTTATCTTGTTCGTTTTTTTTCGATGTTCTCGTTGTCGTCATTGTCGCTGTCGTTTTTGTCGTTGTTGTCATTGTTGTTTTTTCCATTTTCGTTGTAGTATTTTCTTGTGGCATTTATTATTCTTTTGGTTATTGCTATCCTTGTCGTCATTGTCGCCGTAATTTTCGCTGTCATTCTAGCTGTCGTCGTTGATGTTGTAGTTATCGTTTTCGTCTGCATACCGGATAACTCTAAAAAGACTAATCGGATTGAGTTACAAATTAGCACACAGTTTTAGGGACAAAAAAGAAAAGTCGAGTGTGTTAACCAGCTTTTAAGGATAACAATTCCAAAAGTAAAAACATTTAAAAAATTTTTGGTGACCACTTTTTAAAGATTTAAAAATTTCATGTATAAGATGAAATATTTCAAAATCCTTTGAAATTACTTGAAACTTTTTGAAGCTCACTAAATTCCTCGGTTCTTCAAAAATATCCAAGAATACTTGCAATCCTTTGGAATTTTATTACAGGGAATTTAAAACGACGATTAATCGGATTTGAAACTTCACATAGGTGTATTGTTTAATGTAATTTAAAAAAAAAATAATCTAAAGGAAATTTTACTCTTGTTTCTAAAGCGATTCCTTTGAAAAATGTTCGTTGTTTCATTGTGTTTTTTTTCTGAAATTAAAAATTGGGCTTCTTTTTGCGCCTCTAAAATACAACGCGCCGTAGAACAGTGTATACTGGGCTGCAGTCACCAAGTTAATTTTAAGTAGCAAAAAATCTTGAACTATTGATTTTAAAGATAATTTTTCAATAATATATGTAACATAATTTACTCCTTTTTCCGGTAAGAAGTTTTGTTTCCTACCATTAAAGAAACTTATAGCGTTTGAAACATAAATTATTAGATAATAATAAATTGAAAAACTACATATTTATTAAATATTTATAAAAACTTTCTGAAGAATGTAAGTACGATTACTTTAAAAAAATGTTCTTTCGTAAGACAATTGAATTTTCATTTAAAAAAATTTTTTTAGCCTCTGACCGATTAGCCTTATAAAAAACAGTAGATGTTCCATTTTTATTTGCATATCGAAATTCAAAAATTTGACTGACAAGTTAAATTTGTTTAAATAGAACAATTGACATTTTAACGTTTGAAGTTTAGTTATTTTGTTTTTGTTTGGTTATAAATATTTAATTTATAATTACTAATTTGAAATTAATAGTCAGATATTTCTAAATATTAACCAACTGCTTTTTTCTTAATTTAAAATTCCAAATTGTGTGATTCGAAAATGGAATATTTCACACTAAAAATATAATAAAAGCTTTTAATTATAAATATAGTATTTTGAAGTTTTTTAAAAATTTTAAATATTTTATAAAGTTTCAGTAGGGTTACACTTAAAAATTTTAATTTTAATTTTATTTTATTTGTAAATAACTGTTGAAATTTTAATTTTTTTCTTTTTCTCTTCAGGTAAAAGTTGCAATTCTTATGTTATTCTAATGCTGTAGCGCTTATTTTATTCCTTAAAAGATTCTTTGTAAATCTCATTGGAACATTTTTATTTCGAAAAATTTACTCATGAAAACCTATTGTTTAAACAATTAACGATTTTATCATTTTATAACAAAAAATCGTCCCAAAATCTTTTAGAAAATATCTTTAAATTTTCCTAACAATCTAGAGAAAATTGTTTGATTCGTTCAAAAAATTTCCAAATTCATAAAAAGATTCTTTTCTTAAAAAATTGGAAAAATTTAGATTTTTCTCAAAATTTTGGTAACTTTCAAATAAGGAGTTTTTTAGAATCGTTTCAAGACTCTTGAACCCTCTAAATACCTTAAAAAATTTTTTAATTTGTTTGAACATTTTTTAAACACAAGAATATTTCTCATAAAATCATTCAGATTGTTTCTCAGAAATTTGTTGAAAATACTTTGAAATATTTTAGAATATTATCTTGAAGATAGTTTTTTAAAATAAAAAATCATTAAAAATTGATCTGGGAATCTAACGAAAATTTTTTTGTTCTCTCGGTACCTTTCGTGATTTTAATTCAGCTTATTCCCAACTTGATAATATAATAGATTTTTTTCTTTAATTTTCTAATTCTTAGAAGGCCTCTAATTTTTTATTCGAAAGCTGCAAGAATGTAAATGCCGTTCAATATATTCTGAATTTTTTAAAGATTTGAACTATTTTCGATTCTTTTCAAAACTACTGAAACCTCTACAAATAAAAGAATTTCAATCCGAAACCAATTATTTTAAAAAGTCTCAGTTTCTTTTACAACATATTTTGAAATCTTTAAAACATAAAACTTACCTTTTAAAATAAAATCTGAATAATTTTGAATTTTCCCAAAATCTTGTTGTTCATGTAGTAGCAAAATTAAAAATTTTTTAAAATAAACCTTCAAAAATCTTTATTCTATTACATTGCAGTAATCGAAAACGGTAAAATAATTTATATTTTTAGTAAATTATTTGTAAAAAAATACAATTTAATGATTTTAAATGAAAATGAACATCTATTGACGATTTTTTTTGTGCATGCGATTAGAATAATTATGATCCATAATATTATAATAATAATATAATAATAATAATAAATAATAATGAAAAAAAATAAAAATAAAAATAATAATATAATATTTAAAAAATAAATAAATAAAACCCTTTGTTTCATGTTTGGTTTTTGTTTAAAGTTCATTATTTCTTTTTGGTCAGAAAACTTGAACATTTGGTTGAAAATTCATCTTTGCAGGTTCTTAATTCAACCATTTTGTTAAGAAATGACTTTTCTTTGTCGAAAATTCGTACTTTTGAATAAAAAATTAGTCATTTTTTTTTGGCAAAGACATCTTTCCTATTTAGTAAAGACATTTTTTGTCGAAAATTCATCTTTGCGAATTAAAAATTCTAATATTTTTGCTAATGTGCAATATGAGCAATCAATTTTTTTTTAATTTTGAAAAATGCCCATGATATAGAGATAACAAAATTTTTCGAAACTAATAATATTTTTTAAAATTCATCATACCTATCTTTCATAACTTCAAATGCACCATCAGTGGCGCCTTTGAGCGCATTTGGGGCGCACTTCAGTGGGTTATTGAAAACCCGAAAGTTAAGAGTGGGGGGGGGGGGGCTGTTGTAACTGACCTCAAAAATTAATTTTTTGTATTGGAATTTAATTAATCAATTCTATCTACAAAGATTCCAAAAACTTTCAAAAGATTTCAAAAGTTGTCGAACAAGAATCTTAAAGATTATTAGTCACTTTCATAAAGCTATCACTCTCGCAACCAAACAAGAATGTATTTTAAAAAATTTGAATGGTATCAAGAAAATAAGAAAATTTTCTCAAGATGCTTGGAAAAATTGTTAAAACTTTTTCAGTTTGAAAAATTAATTTTCAAAGATTTCAGCATTTATTAAATTCAACTACGTCTTTCTCATGAAAATATCAAATATTCCATGACCGGTAATCAGAAGTTTTGTGGTTCGAATCCCAGCGAATTGAAGGAGATCTTTTTTCAGAAAAAAATTTCTTTTAATTATTTTTGCTCTTCTGCCAATGTTTAAAAAATATTCATTGAAAAAAAATATATGCACATTTATTTATTACATGTTCATCAGAATTTTTGAATATTTTTTAAACGAATTTTTAAAAAATTTAAAAATTTTCTCGATGGATATTCATAGCATTCGAAAAGAAAAAAATTTATCCTCATGACTTTTTTTATAAAAGAAAAATTTACCAGAGTTATAGGATTTGCAAAATTCCAAAAAACAAAGTAAAATTAAGATTTTAAGACAAATAACGCACAATATGAAAAAAGTAATGAAAATAAAAATGTTTCTTTTTAAATGCCCTACAAGATTATTTTAACAACTTTTTGAATTTTCTGAAAAAATTGACAATTCAAATTTTGGTAACATAAAAACATTATGGAAATTTAAAAATTAAATTTTTTCATTCAACCATTTCACAGTATTTCCAAGTTTCTCAATTATGTGAACATTATTAATGACAAATTAATTCATTTTCACATTCTTAATAGAGAAAGTATTAGATTTGTATAAAATTTGCCCTTCCCCCCCCCAATTTAGGTCAAATGTCCACTTTTTTCAAAATTCAAAATTCAAAATTCAAAAACTTTCTCCACGGATATTCATAGCATTCGAAAAGACAAACAATTTATCCTAATTACTTTTTTTGATAACAGCAAAATTTACGAGAGTTATGGGATTTACAAAATTCTAAAAAACACAGTAAAATGAATATTTTAAGTTATCGATTTTTCAATATCAGAAAATATATTTAAAAAATTTTTTATCAACAAATTATTTGTTGAAAAAATTTTGTCTGCGATTTCCCATAAATACACGTTTTTTATAGTTATGTTGCAAGAAATCGGTATCGGAACAATATTATATGAAAAAAATTTTCCTCTGATTATAATTGTTTATATTATAAACAAATTGAATGTACAAATGCAGTAATCAGGCTTTTTCGACAGAAATATTCGTTTTTTCTACGTAAATTTTTTTAATAGAAAAATTTAGGATAATTTGAGTAAAATTCATAATTTGTTGATTAATCTTATGACTTTTTAATCAAATTTAATAAACAAATGCATTATTTAGGCGTTTTTTGACAGAAAAGTTCGGTTTTTTCAATGCCAGTCTTTTCAGTTGGGAACTTCATGACAATTTTAGCAAAATTCATAATTTGTTGATCAATTTTATGATTTTTTAAGGAATTTAATAAAAAAATGCATTACTAGGGCATCTGTGAAAGGAAAAATTCTTTTTTGTTTCGATATCAGACTCTCAATTGAGATCTTCATAATAAATTCGGCAACATTCATGACAATTTTTCAAATTTCATGATTTTTAACAACAAATTCAAAAAACAAATTCATTATTCGGACATCTGTGGACGGAGAAATTCGTTTTTTGCGATTTCAGTCTTTTTAATTGGGAAGTTCCTGATCAAAAATGTTGAATTAGAAAAAAACTAATTTTTCTGTGACCAAATGCCTGATTAATGCATTTTTTCATCAATTTTTATTAAAGAAATAATAAAATTTATTAACTTATTATAAATGTTGCTAAAATTCTCATCAAGTTCCCATCTGAAAAGACTGGCATTGAAAAAACCGAATTTTTCTAGTGACAAATGCTCGAATAATGCATTTGTTTATTAAATTCGTTTAAAAGATCACAAGAATAATAAACAAATCATGAACTTTGCTACAAATGTCATAAAGTTTTAAATTAGAAAAATATAGGTCGAAAAAACCGAATTTTTCTGTCGAAAAATGTCGCGAGCCCTAGGCGCACAAAATTTGGCGATGTATTTACGACATCGTTACGACATATTCACGACATCTTTACGAAATCCTATGTCTATATCGTTTCGGTGTCTTTGTGATATCGTAAAGACATCGTCAGATTATACGACTTATTTACGACATCGTAAAGACACCTTAACGACATTGACATAGGATGTCGTAAAGTTGTCGTAAATATGTCGTAACGATGTCGTAAAGACGTCGCCAAATTTTGTGCCCAATGGGAATCCGCGTTATGAAAATAATTTATTTCCTGACGTTTACAAACCTCTTACAAATTTTAATTTTCGTTGATAAAGTTGCATTCTGTGTTATCAACTCTTATACCAGATTCTGTTTTTCTTGGGTTTTTTGTTGTTTTTTTTTTCATTTTAATATTAAATGTCTTACGTCAGGTTTTATTGTAGCTCTGTGACTTGTTTAATCTAAAAATTTATTTATTGTGTTCTAAATTTGTTTTTCATTATTTGTATGTGTTTTACAGACTTAAAATGTTTAATTCTTTGATTGGTGAGGGTCCAAACAGTGAACGAAACGTTGGAAAATATTTATCATACTTTTTATTTTTTGACCTTCATTTCCAAGACTTGCTTCACTACTTAAGATAATGAAAAACTCGAGACTAAACGTATGTAGTAAATTTATTTTCTGTTGTTTAATTGAAAAATTATGACAGACAATTGCATCATTTGGATCCATTTTCCGTGTCAACTTAATAAATTGTAATTTTGTGTGTACCTAAGTTTTTATTCTCCTGACGTCAATCCCCCCTTCTAAATTTAAGTAATTTTACTTGTCAGTAATGAGATCACGGCCAGTATACATGGATGTAGAAAAATCAATCTTATCTTAGTTATGAATAAAAAATTATTTGAAAGTTAGTTTTCTGAGCCTATCAAGATGAGAATTTTTGTCTGTACTATGTTTTTCATTTTTATGACATTTTTTCATTGTATTCGTAAGTATAATTAAATATGTAATACCAAAATTATCATATATTCAAATATTTAGCATCCAGATAGCAACTGGATCCAGAACTTCTCATTTAGTTCGAAGCATGTTATTATCATTATTCGTATTTTCTCAAACTTTTTTGAGAAATTGAGAAAAAAAGGAAATTTCTTGAAAATATTAAACCCAAAAGAAGAACCGTTCAGAAAAAGGAAAATGATGAAAATTGCGGAAATAGTGGTATATCTAAAATATAAAAGTGATTCCGATTTTCAAGTTTCTGTTTAGTTTTTTGCATATTTAATAGTAACCATTTTTTTAAATGTTTACTTTTGAAGTATACCAGTTTGAAAAAATATTTCAATCCAGTCACAAAAACCTAGAAAATGGAAAGCAACTATTCAAAAAACTTGTTCAATTGCTAAGAAAATTTTTAAAAATGTATTGAATTTGTTATAAACAAAGAAGTGAACGAACAGGGTTTCCTAGGGATTGGCGACGATTCATCACTTGATTTGCACTAAATTTTCACAACTTATGGACAAAGAGAGGTTTTTTAGTCAAATCATTAAAAGCTCATCAATAATTTGTTATTTTAAAATAAATTTTTATAAACAAATATTAATGTAATTTATTTTTGATGGAATAAATACATTTTTTTTACGGAATCGATCATTTATATTAGAAATAAAACCTAAGTATTATATTTGGTCCCATAATAAAATTTAATTGTTGTTTAAACTACCTTAATTAACAAATGCATTATTTGGCTATTTCTGGAGGTAAAAATTAAATTTTTTCGATAAAATCAAGTGTAAATAACTAACTTCTAAAGTTTTAAGAACATTTTAATGACAGTGAACAATTTCTTATTGTAAAGAACAATCGTTTAAACAAATGTTTATTATTTTATGTAATTATAAATAAAATACCATTTTCTCACGCAATTAACAGCCAGTTATTTGACAGAAATTTGTTGCTATGAATCGCTAATATTTTTAAATTGTTGAACTAAACTTAATTAACAAATGAATTATTTTACTACTTTTCAGAATTCAAACTTGGTTTTTGTGTAATCAACTGTTCACAACACATTTTTTAACTTTTTTAAATAACTCAATAACAATTAAATATTTTTATTTTATTAAAAATATAGTAAACAAATTTTTCTTGGCCATTGCCTTGTAAACTAAATTTTTAAAAATTATGGAATACAATTTATATTACTTAATTTTAATTAAAAGCTTTATAGTTTTCACGATATCAGTAAAACCAAAAGTGTTTTTTTTAGAATTAGTTGGATTTCATAACAGTATCCCCACTTGTAAGATACTTGTAAAAATATTATGTTATATATCGTTTATGGCTACGTTAATGAAATTATTAATAAAAATAAAAATAGTGGATCGTTATCGAACTTTAAAAAAACAAGTTTAAATGTTAAAAAATAGCCAAATAATGCATTTTTTAAGTAATTTTAACTAAAAAATTATCAAAAGCTATCATTGGTAAATAACCGCTTGTTAATTCCGTGAAAGAACTGGTATTTTATTTCTAAATACATAAAATTTAACAATTTGTTTGAGCAGTTGTTGTTGACAATAATAATGTGTGTACTGTTATGGAGTTTTTTTTTTAAATGTAGAAATTAGTTATTCACAGTTGATTGCACCGAAAAAATCAAGTTTGTATTTTTATTTTGTTAATTAAGGTAGTGGAAATAATTATTAATATTTATTTGGCAGACTAATATTATACTTATGTTTTATTTTCAAGTAATATGTGATCAATTCCATAGAAAAAAACTTTATTTGTGCCTTCCGAAATACGTGATATGGATGTTTGTTTATAAAAATTGCTTTTTAATAACAAATAATTTACCAACTTTAGTAATTCAACCTAAAAACTCTTTTTGTCCATATATTTTTAAAATTTAGTGCGAATCAAGTGACGAATGCCCTTCAATATTTATGAAATCATTTTCATTTGCTTATTTGTTTATAACAAATTCAATAATTTTTAAAAACTTTTTATTATTATTGGAAATCTTTTTTGGATATTTTCTATCAGTTTTCTAGGTATTTTTTAATGAATCAAAGTATTTTTTAAAAACCACTATATTTCAAAAGTTCATTTTTTAATTAATATTTGTTATTGAATAAACAAAAAATTTAAAAATTGGCCATGACAATATGATGAAGAAATATTTATTAGCTTTAATTTAAAAAAAGTTAAAATCAGATAATACGTCTCTTCTGAAAATCAATTTGAACAAACAAATTTTAAAAAAAGCTGATACAATTTCTGAAATATTTGGCGAGCCGGATTTTTAAATTAGGCTTTAATTTTCTTATAAATAAACAAATTTACTTAACAAATGCATTAATCAGGCATTTTCAACAAAAAACTTGTTTTTTTTTTCTATGGCCATTTTTTTTATTTAGAAACTTTCTGATCATTTCAGAAAAAATTAATAATTCAATGATCAATTTCATAGTTTTTTAAACAATTTTAACAAACAAATACATTATTGGGGTATCTGTCGACACAAAAATTCTTCTTTTCACATATCAGTCTTTTCCATGGGAAAATTTATGATTATTTAAGCAAAATTCATATTTAAAAAATATGAAATATTTTTAATTTAAAAAATTTTAAAAATATTTAAATTTCTAAATAAATTATATATTTTTGTGAAACAAATTTAATACAAAAATGCATCATTCTAAAGCTCAGGTTTAATTAAAATAATAATAGTAATGAGATACTCAAATTGAAAGAACTGTTAAAAAAAAACTTTTGCGTAGACAAATGCTCAAATAATGCGTATGCTTATTAAATTTGTTTGAAACATCCTAGAATATATCAACTTAGTATAATGTTGCTAAAATTAACATTAAGTTCTCAATTAATAACTCTTACATAAACAAAAATTTGCCATGACAGATTTTCAAATAATGAATTTTTTTGTTAAATTCGTAATTGTTCCGTCTAGAGTAGCCCTCAAGAATGCATTATTGAATTAAAATTGTGTTAACAATTTAAGAACTTAATGAATAAATTATGATTTTTTTCTTAAAATATCAGGAAGTTCCAAATCAAAAAGTTGTCATAAAAAAAACGAATTTTCTTCTCGAAAAATACGTTATCTATGCTTTTGTTTCTTAAATTTATTTTAAAAAATCTGAAAATTTGTCAACTATCTATGAATTTCGCTGAAATTGGCATGCCATTATTTTCAACTAAAACAGTCATTTTTTCCCCTACATTCTTCTAATTTATTAAATTCTTCGGGTTCCTTGAGTTCAGTGGATTACTAAAATTCTTGAAATTCCTTGAATTTCTTAAATTTTTAGAAATCCTTAGAATATTTTCATATTGCTGGCATATTTTGGAAATCATTGAAGTCTTTGTGAAATCTTTGATAATCTTCGTGAAATATGACAAATATGTTCTCCATATTTTTTATATTTTGGAAATTATAGAAATCCTCACAAAATCATTAAAATCTTTGTTAAATCTTTCCAATATATGCGAAATATTCACAACATCTTTGAAATCTTTGAAAAATCATCAAAATCTTTATACAACATTTAGAATATTTTCGAAATATTTTTTTAAGTTTTTAAATTGGTGAAATTTTTCTTAAATCTTTCGAAATCCTTAAAATATTTTCACAACATTTGTAAAATTCTTTAAATCGTTCTGGAATCATTGGCAAATCATGTATGCCTTTGTGAAATCTTTTAAGTCTATCAGAAAAATCTTTGAGAAATTGTCACGAAACACTTGGAATATTTTTAAAATATTTGGTATTACTTTTAAAAATGATTGAAATCATTGTCTAATCTTATAAATTTATCCGAATTTTCGGCGAAATATTCCAAATCTTTTGGAATTCAGTAAATACCTTTGAAAATATTTTTTTAATTTCTAAATATTTGCGAAATTATTAAAATTATTGTGAAGTATTTTAAAATTATCCAAAATCTTTGCGGGATATTGAAATCTTTGTAAAATCCATTGAGCATTATTAAAATCTTTCAAATATTTGATCATATTTGTGAAATTCTTCAAATTTTTGCGAAATATTTCAAATTCGTTTAAAAATATTTAACAATGTTTTTAAAATGATTAAAATCATTGAAATCTTTGGAGAATCATGGAAATTTTTTTGAAATCTTTTAAATGTGTACGAAATCTTTATTAAATATTTGAAATCTTTGGGAAATCATTGATGTCTTTGAAAATCTTTTTGAATATGTCGACAATTTTTGCAAAATATTTAACATTATTTTTAAATCTTTTGAAATCTTTGCGAAATATTTCAAATCTTACTGCCATATTTGGGAATATTTGTGAAATTATTGAAGTTGTGGCGGAATAATTGAAATGTGTTCTAGAATCTTTGAAACATCGGAATTTTTTATGAAATAATTAAAGTTTTGGTGAAATCTTTTGACTATATCCGAACTCTTTTGTGAAATATTTAAAATATTTGTGAATTCTTAAATTTTTTGTCAATTATTGGAATTTTTGTGAAATGATTAGAAAATCATTTATTTCCTTGTAAAACCTCTTAAATTTATCTGAAATCTGTATGAAATATTTTGAGTAATTTTGAAATATTTGTTAATATTTGTAAAAATGATTGAAATCTTTGTGAAAGCTTTGGAAAATCATTGAAGTCATTATGAAATTTAATTCATTTGAAATATTTGCGTGATTTTTCTAATATTTAGAAAATCATTTTAATCCTAATGAAATATTTCTGAAACTTTACTAAATATTTTGGAAATATTTGGTAATATTTATAAAATTATTGAAATCCTTGCGAAAACTTTGTGTCATTTTTTTTATCTTTGATGAATCATTTTAATCTTTGTGAAATCTTTCTCAAATCTTTACGAAATATTTGAAATTTTTTCTAATATTTGGTAATATTTGTAAAATTATTGAAATATTTGTGGAATGTTTGGAAAATAACACAGACACACGGAAAAAAATCTTGTCCATTAGACGAGATAAGAATTTCTATACGTTTTTGGGGTCGCTGAATCCGAATTCGGGATTGGTTTGACTCGGTCAGGTTGCATTTCATTCCTAACTTTAAAAAATGATGAAAGTTGGGACATTCATGGAAACACTCAGAAAGCAAAGCGGTTATATGTTTTCAGGGTCGCTGAGTCCAAATTTAAAGGTCATTCAAATTTAAAGGTCAAGGACTCGGACAGGTCGCATTTCAGACATAGCTTAAACAAAATTAAGACTCTGAAAACTGTTCTCGATATTTATTCTTTTTATTTAGCGTCCGGTACATAGAACTTGTTAGTCAGTCTTCAAGCATGGCCATCAGTCCGTAACACAAAATCCTGCTTCCTTGACGGATAATGTCACGATGACAACTGCCCCGAAAGGGGATATGAAAATAAATCGTTCTCAGATGTGTTGAGATTGTAAGTTTGTTGAGTTGTGTTTAAATTAATTTTTTTAAGGCTAGGAATGGAATGGGACCTCGCCGAGTCACATGATCTTTACATTTGGACTAAGCGACCCTGAAAACATATAACCGCTTTGCTTTCTGGATGTTGCCATGAATGTTCCATCTTTCATCATTTTTTTGAAGTTAGGAACGAAATGCGAACTGAACAAGTCAAACCAACCCCGGATTCGGATTCAGCGACCCCGTGAATGTATAGAAATGCTTATCTCGCCTGATGAACAAGACCTTTTTTCGGATTCGTGACAAAAAGCACAATCTAAAAAGCGCCCACCCAATGAGAGTCACATTCCGTGAAAAAGGCCCGCGAATCAGAGAGCGACTTGCTTCATCGCGATGGATGTATGGATAAGTAGGCCCTACTCTTTGCCTTCTTCTTTTGAGCCCAAGTTTTGCTGCCTCAGGTCGAAGATGGAGTAGGGCTTGTTTTAAATAGAAAAGACTAAGGATTAGCCATAATTATGTGTGTTTTTTTTAATGGAAAAACCTTAAGAGCGATTTTTAAGACACAACTATGGAAAGATGTGAGAGATGAGCTTAATTTAAGACAAAAATAAAAACAAGACCACCATAGAAGTGAGATTTTTTTTGTGAAACATTTCTAAAATCTTTCAAATCTTTGTGAATTAAAATTGTAAAATATTTCTTAAGTCTTCAGAAACATTATTTTAATGTTTGATAAGATTTGTGAAATTATTAAAATCTTTGAGAAGTCATTAAAGTATTTATAAAATATTTCAAATTTCTTGAAATCTTTTCAAAATATGCAACAACTTTATGAAATGTCTGAAATCTTTGAAAAATAATTAAAACCATAGTCAAATCTTTCTGAAATCTATAAAAACCTTTGCGAAATATGTGGTAATATTTGTGAAATCTTTGGCAATATGTATTTTATACCTATATTTATTATTATTTATTATTAACTATTTATTGTTTATTTATTATAATTTGTGTACAATTTGTATTCAGTGTAATATTAACATACATATATTTGTTCTTCCAGAATCAAGGCCACAACCGGGACGTCGTGTCGTTACTCCTCCGGCCCTACCACACCGCGAGAGCGAAGGAGTCAGTATAATAACATTACGTGTGGGTAATCACAGAGATTATTATTTGAGGCTAGAAAATGGATCAAATCTTCCAATTTCTCCTCAACTGAGGAATGTATGGCGTGCATACTTTGCACAGAAAAGACTTCTTGAAGGTGATTGTCAGCTACTCAAGTGGAAGTGGTACTATGACCTTGAAATTCCCCCTCCCAAAAAACGTTCATCCGAATCTGACCGGGAGTGCATTATAAAATAGAGTTGAATCGAAGTACACTCGAACACCTAAGAGACGAGCGCACCACAGATACGAGCATCCCGAATCCAAAGAACCGAGCTGAATTTTTCCCCCTCTACCATCGTCCAATTTGAGAGTGAGTTGCGCTCAATTTCGAGCTGCCTTGAACTCGACTTGCGCGTGCGCGTAGTAGATCTGTGCGTGTTCTCACGCAATACCCTCGAAACGTAAACGTCGTGCAAGTGAAAGCCTCTCTCTCGCTCGTATGTCTGGATTTTACAATTTCCGGGTTCCTCGTATCTTTGAGGTTCGAGTGTATTAACGAATCAGTTCGGTAATGGTTATATTTTTCATACAGATGCTGAGGTACTTGTACCGCAGGATAATGATACATTGCACCAAGGTGACCCTCTTGATGTTGAAAATGCACAGATTATTGGATTTTTCGAAAATGGAAGGTTTCATGGAGTTCAGGAACATGGTAATATAAAAACTAAAGCAAATTTTAGAGAGTTCTATATTTTTTGATATTATGGCTATAAACCAGATAAAATGTTTTAAATAAATTGATGCCCATCAAAGGCATTACGCATTTTTTAACGACCCCTTTAAATAATATTAAACAGGGAAAATTTAATATAAAAATAAAAATTATTATGAATAATAATTTATCTTATTTGTGATTGTTTTAACTTGAAACTTTCAAATATCTTGAAAAATAGGCACTCTATGAAAAAATGTTATGAATCAAAAGTTTCAAATTAAAAAAAACACCCTATATATCATTTTCGATGCAATAACAAATTGTAGGGTATTAAAAAAACTGAACTTTGATTTCTGATAGAATGACTAGTAGATAACGTATTTTGTAGTTTAATGGTTTTTCGAAATCCATAAATTAGTTAATGACAATATTTTTCTTACACCATCAGCTGGCCAAATAGTCGTACCTATACATGGCAATATCGTTAAACGTATAGGTGCACCTTATGGAATATATGTGGATGGGAGATTACGAGCGTGGCATCAACGGAATCGTTATGGCTTTTAATGAACTTAAAATTAACTTGAGTCGAGTAATTAATTATTTTAGTTGGTGTTTCTTTGTATGGGTTTTAGGGCCCATTAATAAGATTCTGTTTTGATAAAAAGAGATATTTCGGGTTTCACTCGTGTAAAAAACTACGAATTGTTTGCCGAAATTTCGTGAACATTGCAATTCACATCTTCAGGGTTGACCTGAAACTGAGGTATCAGGTCATGATGTTCTTAGGTATACTTTCTACGATGCCTATGATTGGCCAGAGCGCCCTACCGTCTGGACTGGTCGTGGGGCGCTCCGGCCAATCACAGGCATCGTAGAAAGTATACCTAAGAACATCATGACCTGATACCTCAGTTCCAGGTCAACCCTGAAGATGTGAACTACAATGTCTACGAAACGTCGGCAAACAATTCGTAGTTTTTTACACGAGTGAAACCCGAAATATCTCTTTTTATCAAAATGAATCATCGTGAAAGCGATGTCAGAGTCCTCTGGAATGATTTTGTTCTAAACAAACCCAAAACAATATTTTTAGTAATATATGTTCGTAATAGATAGCTGTGACGAAAAGAAATAATATAATTTCAGAAGTTAAATTACAATTGCGGCTCTTTTTTGATGTACAATTTTTTGTTTAAAATAGAATAGGTAAATATAAATATGAAAAATAGTTAAATAAAGATTCGGAATTTCTGTCACTAACAATTATGTAAATCGAGTGTAAGGGGGTGGAAAGGAGTGGGATAGGCATGGAGGTAGTTTTACATGGAAGAGGCGAAAAATTGGCAGTAGCATGGGTGATGAAGTTGTTGGATGGGATAGAGAAGAGAAGAAGGAAGGAGGAAGAGAAATTGAAAAGGAAAGATTGTAAATCGAATAGGAATTAGTTGTAAGAAAATTGTAAATATTGTAAATAGTAGATAAGTATTAGATATTAGCCGCGGAGGTAGAGGTTGGCAATGCGAGGCCAAGCGAGAAAGTAGCGACATGCGTGCGAGGCGATGCAAATCGAGAAAGGAAAAGCTATAAGAGCGAGCGGTCTTAGAGATAAGTTTTCCATAAACGTTAGAGTTTAAGAGCTGATTGTAAGAAAAATCTGTATTATGGTTAAGGCCAGCTGGCCGAAAAATAAACCTTTATCCATTTATCAATTTTTTTGATTCGAGTTTTTAAATAAGCAATTTTATTTTATCATAAAATTGATTTCTATTTGTGTTTAAACATTACTGATAAAAACATCATTTCGATTGTTAATTATTTTTCAATACTGGTAAATAATTATATTTCTAACAATTCACAGATTTGGGTACTACACTATAATTTTTAAACTTTTTCACATTTTGAAAAAGTTAAAAAAATTACATTATACACGCAAAAAATTCTAAGTAAGATAGCAAGAATATGGTACGTCATTTTTCTAAAGTATTAACTATGGGGATTTAAATTCGCTCATATGCGCTATAAAGAAAAAATTTTGCGCCACATTGATAACCAAATTATCAGCGATCAAAATTGGATGGGGGGGGGGGGGGGGGGGGGGGGGGCTGGCGTCATTTTTCTAAACTAATAATATTTTTCTAAATTCCTCATACTTAACTGTCATAACTTCAAATGTGCTCAAATGCGCTATAAATTTTGTTTGAAAATTTTGAAAATTGCCGAAGATATGGAGTTAATCAAATTTTACGAAGTGATAACTTAAAAAATGAAAAGTTTGCAATTTGCAATAATGCAGTGACTTTACTACAGTGTTTAGAATGCGCTCATATGCGCTAGTTTCAAAATTAACAAATATCTATAACCAACCCCCTCATTACCACTTGTTACGATCCATTATCCGGTGACATCTCCAAATTCAATTGCAATACAAAAAAATATAATTATCTCTTCAGATATTATTCAAATTTGCTCACATTTGGTTCTTTTAAAATTCACAAAAAACTGTAATCAACCCCCTCATTCACACTTATTTTTGAAAAAATGTTATTAGTATCGAAAAATGACACCAACCCACCTTATTTTGATTAGTGATAACTCAGTGATTAATGTGGCGCAAAATTTTTTCTTAATGGCGAATATGAGCCAATTTGAAGATCTTCAAGATCATGTGATTTAAATTTGTATTTTTGAAATGGGGGTGAATACCGTGACGCTAGCCCCCCCCCCCCCGCAATAACTGATATAACTCTTACAGTTTTGTGGCGCAAATTTTTTTATCAGTGGCGGATTTGAGCGCATTTGGGGCGCAATTCAGTGGGCCATAGAAAACCCTAAAATTAAGAGTGGGGGACTGGTCTAATTGACCACTTTTTCGTTTCAAGTTCAACAGTCTTGTGAAATAACCTTCTTTTAGCTTTACAAATTTCCATTTTACTCTTAGCATAGTAAAATTTTTTTTTTTGTTAAGAATTCAATAGCTTAATATAAAATTACCTATTCTGTGAAAAAGTTATTCTTTTTATTGAAAATTTAACGTATTTTGTTGACAATTTGTATTTTTAGTTTGATAATTAATTTAAATTGATTTATTTTTGTATAAAATGAATATTTAGTTTAAAACCAATTTTTTTTTATTATTTAACAATCATCTCTTTTTATGATAATTGAACTATTTGGTTAAGAAACTATCAGTTTTGGTTAAGAATTCTACTATTTTCTTGAAAATTTATCTCGCCTCGTGGAATTAAATGTTTTTTTTATTAAAGATAATAATATTATAACGCATTTTTCCTAGCCCTCCAACTTTAATTATTGTTCTCTTTTTTTAAATTAAAATTAATACTTATGTATGATTAATGCAATTTGGTAAAGAAAATCATAATATTATTAACTACTGTGCTCTCTAAATTGCTTGGAGTCAGGTCCCACTGCAATTGTGTGAATTATCACTTCACCCTCGAGCTAGAAGTAAGCTTATTACTTTGAATTGGTGCTTGACATTTAGTGGCATTGAAGAATGACGTATGGCTTCGAGTGACCAGTCACTCAAAATGGAGTGAGTAGTCACTTTAAAGTTTGTGAGTGGTCGCTCTAAATGGCGTGGCTGGTCCTCCAAATGGTGTGACTAGTCACTCCAAAGGGTGTGACTATTCACTCCAAAGGGTGCGACTGGTCGCTCTAAATGACGTGGCTGGTCCTCCAAATGGTGTAACTAGTCACTCTAAAGGGTGTGACTGTTTGCTCTAAATGGCGTGGCTGGTCGCTGCAAAGGGTGTGACTGGTCGCTCCAAGCAGTGTGATTCGTAGCTAAAAACGGTCTGTATTGTATTGATATAAATTATATATTTTGAAAGGGGATAAACGCTGAAAGAATATAGAAACATTTATTGCCTTAAAAATATTTTTATTCAGTTTATAAATATAATTAAGGGCTATATAATTTAAGTAAAGAGTTAAAGTATGATTATAAAATACTCAGAAACAATAATAATTTAAACTGAGCAGGAGTTTTACTAAAATACTACTGAATTATAAAATTTCCCAAATTTCAAATTACGAAAAGATTGTTATAAAATATAAATAATAATAATAAAAATAGAATTTTCAAATCATTAAAAATATTGTTTTTTTAGTTTATGGTTTTGAAATTTTTCGAAAATTATCGTGCCTACAGAATACAGGCAACAGACAGATAGAAAACTTAGAAAAAATCGTTTTTTCTTAATCGGGCAGTTCCAAAACTTGGAGATTAGATGAAAACCTACAAAGTGAAATTTTACATAAAACTAATACCTTCTCCTTAGGATGAAAATGTAATAACAAATTTATAGATCTTTTTGGATGAATAACTTTTGTCTGCTAATTTTAGTTCATGTCTTGTGTCGCTTTATAAGAAAAATTAATTTTAACAAAATTTAAATTTTTTAATTTGAATTTTATTTTTGCAATTAAAGTAAAAACTACGCTTCCTATAAAAAAATATTCATGAACAATTTGAATAAGCCTTTTTATTTTTTTCGCTGCTTATGTCGTTTGTCAAAAATTAATTTTTTTCATTTTTATTTTTTTACGAATAAAGCAAAAGCTGCGCATCCTATAAAACAATTATTCATTAATAAAAAATTCATAGTTTTTTTTTAGATAACCAAGTTCTCTCTAATTATTTTTTGTGTAACTTGTGTTGTTAGTCTGGAAATTTAATTTTTTACATTCTCATCATTTATGATTGAGAAAGTATTAGAATTGTCCGAAATTTGACACCACTGTCTTTTAATGTATCTCCACGCTCCTGAATCCAAAAATCAGGTTTTTACGATTGTGTCTCTCTGTCTGTCTGTCCGTCTGGCCGTCTGTCCGTAAACACGATAACTCTCGAAAAAATCAACGGATCAAATCCATCTTTGGCACACTTCTTTTAGATCCTAAAAGAAAGGACGAGTTCGTTAACCAGCTATTTTTTATAAAAATTGAAAAAGTGAGCGCATTTTGATCATTTTTCACACAACTTTTTTTATAAATTTAAAAATTCTATGTACGGATATTTATATAATTAAAAAAGACAAACAATTTATTTAAATTACTTTTTTTATAAAAAGAAAATTCTCAGAGTTCTAGCATTTTCCAAATTTTTTAAATCAACCGAAAATCAAAATGTTAAGCCAAAAAACACACCATATGAAAAAAAAGTGAGAAAAAGAAAAAAATTGCTTTTCAAAAGTCCTACATGATTATTATAACAAATTTTTGGATTTTCTAGGAAAATCTCAAAAAAGATTTGCAATTTCGTTAAGAATCACTTCTTGATAGGAGGCGTACTATTTGTTTTATTCGTGAAAAATAATATTGAAAATAAGAAAAAAATTTAAAAATGTGTGGAAAACGACGAAAGTTACAAGAACAAAAAAAAGATACAACAAAACTTGTTTACAAATGTCTGTCGAAAATCGAGCGCGCAGGACGAGTGTCACATGGCGCGAGCCGCGCGCACATCGCCCGATGAAAATGTCCCCGCCAAATGCGAAGATCTTGTATTTTTAATTTTGTCTCTTACGGCTAAAAACAAAAACTACGCATCCTATCGAAACGAGATTCACAACAAGTTTGCAGATTTTTTCAGGGCGCGCAATTTTGGTTCATTAATTTGTTTCGTATCTTGCATAGTTTGACCGAAAAATGGAATTGGTGTGTTTTTATTATTTTTTGTACAATCCTGATTTGAATTTTCAACTTTTCGACTAAATTGAGCCCCTGGATGCAATAACTCGCTGAGCGCTCGAAAACGCGTAAAAGTATTGTCTGCGCGGTGACATTACGAGTCAAAATCAAAAGTCCGAATTTGGAAAAATGAAAAATACTGCTCGATAGCTTTTTAAAAATGAATGCATGTACCCGTTTAAACTTTTTTCGTAAACATTATAGTTTCCGTTAAAAAAAATAAAAACTGATAATTTTTGAATCGAAAAATCCATGTTTTTCAAAACTTAAATCACCGCTGAACAGCCATTTTTCAACTTATCAAAATTTTTTTTTTGTGTTCTGTTCAGGAAGGTCTAGCGTTGAATACAGCATCAAAAAATATATCAAAAGTTAATATTAATTGAATGTTTTTTTAATCCGAATGAAAAACCATGTTTTTCGACATTCGTGTTTGAAATGTATCGAGGAAATTTTCGATTTCCACGGGGTATTCGCGCTTATCGTAATCTTAAGCGTATTGTTGAACTTTTTGGAAAGTTTGAGCTTCCTCAGACTATTATTTATATAAAACCTAGCGGGTTGAACACAAACGTGCAGCGCGATGTGATTGAATTTCGCACGGGCGAGCTCCGCAGTGTATCGTACTAGCGAAAGTTTACACTGCGGAGCTCGCCCGTGCGAAATTCAATCATCAGTTTTGATTTTTTTTAACGGAAACTATAATGTTTACGAAAAAAGTTTAAACGGGTACATGCATTCATTTTTAAAAAGCTATCCAGCAGTATTTTTCATTTGTCCAAATTCGGACTTTTGATTTTGACTCGTAATGTCACCGCGCAGACAATACTTTTCCGCGTTTTCGAGCGCTCAGCGAGTTATTGCATCCAGGGGCTCAATTGAAAAAGTTGTCACGATAATCTTTTAAAGCTTTCAAAAATAAACGTCTTTCTTCTATTCATTTTTTAGATAGCATGCGTTTTTTTCCACAAAATGCTCATTTTAGTTTGCTTTTTGGATTTTGAAAATGCTATAACTGTGATGATTTCTTTTTATGAAAAAATTATTGTGATAAATTGTTTCAATTTCCGCGTTTCTTATTAGGATGAGAATGTAACATTAGGCTGAAAACGTAACAATAGGATGGGAATGTAACATTAGGTTGAGAATGTAAAAACGTTTTCAACTCATGGACCATTTTCAAATCTCGGTGACAAGAGGTTGTTTCCAACTTAAAGAACACAAAAAGAACCTTAAAATCAGAAGAAAGAGAAAAGAATTAAGTTGAGTTTGAGCCTAAACGATCAAGTGCTTTTCGTATCTCTTTCAGGTGGATGGTCTCGATTTGAAATTTCGGTTCAGTGGCACAAAAATGCTATTCCCAAAGCACATCAAGAATCTATCGGCTTCGACGAGTCGCGAGGGCGGCTGACTTTTTTCTCCAATTTTCTCCTAAAAATCAGTCTTTGTAGAAGGTTTGAGGTCAAAAATACTGAAGCCTTGAAGAAGAGAAGAGTCGACTGAGATTAACGAGATAGGCTTTTTAAGGCTTTCTTGATACACAGAGTAGTAATTCAGGAAAAACTGGAAATTAGGGAACAATCTGTGATATCGAAAAAATTTGTGCAAAAATCACGAAATTTCTGCAAGTGGTAAATAACTATCAATAGTCATACAATTAAGCTTTTGAGCTTAAATTACAAATTGTCTTAATGCGTTTATAAAAGATTGGATATTAAAACGGTTTCAAGATTAAGATTGTTCAATTTGAGTATCAATGGACAGGGAGAAAGAAAAATTGGCCAGAGGAAAATTAGGGAATTTTGAAAATTAATTTTTCCCTCCATTCTGATAGAATAATCTTTTTTGTAATTTGTTTGCCCTGAATTTCGAAAATAAAAGCTCTATTTTCGTTTCCTGAAATACTTTTTTTTTGTTATATACGAAATTTTTTATTGAAAGTAAAATACTTTTTGTTTGAAATTTGTGTTGTCTTTCAAATTATTTATTTAAAACTACAGTATAACTTTTCTATTTTTCTTTAAAAAAATCTTTTTTTACTTGAAAATTCGTCTTTTTAGTAGAAATAAAGCTTTTTGGTTTAACATGACCTTTTTCTAGTTAAAAATGTAACTGTTTTTGGAATTGAGATACAAATTTTTTACTTCTAAGATAAAAAACCTTTTTTTAATTGAAAATTCGTCTTTTTGGTTTCTAAAATTCATGAATTGAATGGAAAATTAATTTTTCACTCTAAATTTTACAACTTAGTTAAAAAGTTATTTACTTTTGTTAAAAATTCGTCTTTTTGGCTTGGAAATTCAGCTATAATGAACATTTTAATAAACTATTTCTTGGTAGGAAATTAAGCTACTTAACAAAATGTTTGTTGCCTTTAAATTAAATCTATTCAAGTAGAAATTCATTCTTTTTTCAATATAAAAATGCAATTGTTTGGTTGCGAATTATTCTTTCTTGTTTCAGAATTCAACTACTTTGCTGAAAATTAGTCTTTTTTTTTTAATGAAACTTATTTTAAATTCAAATTTAAAATCGTCTTCGGCGTTAAAATCTACTTGGTCGATAGTTAAACCATTTAATTAAAACATTCTTTTTTTTTAAACACTCATCATTATAGTTTAAAATTATTTGTTTGGGTAAAAAATTAAAATATTTTATTAAAAATGCATTTTTTTAAAATAAGATTTTTCTTCAATTAAAATATAACTATTGCATTATTGCTTAACAATTATCTTAAGGCCATGTGACGAGTGAGTCACGTGACCAGGTCCTACCTTACCGCCACATTTCTTATTTCCCAACTTATTTTCACACGAAGTGCAACATTGAGTTGAAAATTTGGGATAATAAATAAGAAGCACTTAGAAAGATGGGTCTGGTCCTAAACTTTAATAATTATAAAAAACCAAAAAAAATCATTTACAACAAAATTTTTTTTCATAATTATATAAATTTCGGATCAGACCCATCATTCTTAATGCTTTTTGTTTAGTATTCCAAATTATCAACTCGGTATGGCGTTTCGTGTGAATTTAATTTGGGAAATAAAAAAAGTGGCGGTAAGGTATGAATCTGGTCACGTGACCCACTCATCACATGGCCTTAAATGAAATTTTAACTATTATTCTAAAAAGTTGTCTGCTTTGGTCAAATGAACATTTTTTTATTTAAAATATCTACAATTCGTTACATTATTCGTTGTGAATTCATCTTTTTTAGTAAAAAATCAAACTGCTTGGTCGTTCGTTATACCAGTTAGTTAAAAATTCTTGTTTTGTTCAAGATTTAGCATTTTAGTTAAACATTTTTTTAGCAAAATTGAACTAATATTTCGTTGAGAATCTATTTTGTTCTCGTTTGAAATTTCTTCTTTTACCGAAGATTCAACTTTTCCATTAAAAATTATTTTCTGTTAAAAATGCTCCTGTTTGGTTGAAAGTAAACTTTTTTGTTAATAATTTATATTTTCCCCTTTGAAAACTGAACTGCGGTACTGAAGATTCTTTTTTGGCTTTGATTAAAAAATTGTAATTAATTGAAAACTCTTAATCTTAGTTCAACATTTTTCTATGGTTTGAAATTAAACAAGATATTTTTGTATTACAAATTCCAAGAAAGCATTTTTTGTTTAATAATTTTACCATTCTATGAAAATAATTTTTTTGGCTTTGAATTAATTTTTTAAACTGGAAATATAACATTTTGATCTTTTGTTAAAAATGTATCGGTTTTAAGTGAAACTTTCTCTTTTTTAGTAGAACACCTATGTTTTCGATTAAATTTTGTTGCTGTTGTTAAAAATGAAATCATAATTTAGAAAATCTTCTTTTGATCAGAAATGGTCTTTTTGGTTTAAAAATTCACAATTTTAGTTTAAAAAATCCATCTCTGGTTGGAAAAAAAAGAATTTTTTAAACTTTTTTTTAAATTTCGTCTTTTCAGTTTAAAACTTAATTTCCTTACCTAAATATATAACTTTTTCCTGTTTTGTTCAAAATGTACCTTCTCTAATTAAAAATTCGTCTTTTTTAATAGACCTGGAATCTCCTTGGTTTTAAATTTCCTTTATTTTTTATTTTAAAATGAAAGTGTTTCGTTGAAAAGGAAATTTGTTGTTGAAAATTCGTCAGCTCGCTCGGTTTAAAAAATTATCTCTCAGCAGAAAATTCACTGTTTATTGACAAGTCATGTTTTCATGCTGAGAATTTAACTAAATTCTTTCTTGGATGAAAATTCGACTAGTCATTATTTATTTTAGTACAAATCCCATTTTTTAAAATAAAAATGCAACTGTTTATTTGAAAATTAATATTCCTTCTTTGAAGATTTAACTATTCTTCTAAAAAATCATCCTTTTTGGTTAAATGAATTTTCTTAAAATAAAAATATTTTAAATTGAAATATCCGCTACTACATTATTTATGCGACACTCATTGTTTTTGGAAAACGTTTTAACTACTTCGTCGAAAATTAATATATAACATTAAAAATTATTTTCAGTTTGAATATTAAGCTTTTTAGATGAAAATATGTCTTTTCAGTGGAAAGTTTAACAATTTTGTATAAAAAAATCTTTTAAAATTGAAAATCAAACGGCTTGGGTAAAACTTGATTTTCTTTGTTAAAAATTAATTTTCTTGGTCAAATCTTCATATCTTTAATTGTAAATTAAATTATTCTGTCAAAGATTCATCCATCATTAATAATTTAAGAGTTTTGTTAAAAATTATTTTCTTATCTCGAAGATGAATTTTTTCATTAAAAATAAAAATGGTCCATTCTAAAATAAAAGTGTATTGTGTTAGTTTAAAATTAAACAAGTTATTTAAAACTTAATTTATGTTTTTTAAAGTTTATTTCTTTTTTGGTAGAATATTAATCTGCATGGTGGAAAATTCGTATTTATGGTTCAAAAATTCAGCTCTTGGGGAAGAAGTTCCATTTTTTGTTGTTAAAATTTTCAGGTGTTACATTTTTTATTTAGAATTTTACTAACTGGTGAAAAATTTAAGTACTTTGTTGAAAGATACACAGGCCACCTTATAAATAAATAAATAAATATATACATTTACTTTTTATATTCAGAATAATATTATAAATTTTACGTTGAATTCTTTAAAAAAATATTTGGTTTTGTAAATTTGAATGCGCGCTCATTGACGTCATAATCAATCAGAAGATCAGAAGCCCAACGAAGACACATGTGAGGACAATCTAGCATGGGCCAATCAGTGAAAAGGCCATAAGCGTCATAATTATTTGAGGTCGCTGACCACCCTTCAAGAAAATGTTCAGGTTAGATAACCGAGAATATGACAGAATTTAGGAGAATTTAAAAGAATTTAAGAGAATTTAAGGATTTATGATTTTTAACAATATTTTTATTGTTCAGGTTAAATCAGCGATTGAATATACATTATTTTCTAGCTCAGACATATTCAGGAATTACAGTGCTTCATTTGAAAATTAAAAAATTTCAAATATATTAATTTATTTTAAAAAAGTGTTTCTTACTTTGAAAGATAACTCTTTAACAAACTAATAAAATTTTCAACATAATATTTAAATATTTAACCTGAAACGATAAATGGTTAACAAAAAAGTGTCATAGTTTTGATTTTAAACAAAAAAGACTTAAATTTATACAGCAAAAGAAAAGGATTTTAAAACCAATAAGACAAATTTCCAACAAATAAAGATTTTTCACTCAAAAAATAAATAAAAGTTTATCTAAATTATTGAACCTTCAAACCAGAAGACAAATATTATTAAAAAAATGCAATTTCTAAACAAAAAATATGACTGTTCAACAAAAAATTAATTTTCCACGAAACTGATGCATTTTCATGCAAAAAAAAAGAAATTTTAAACTAAAAAAACGCGAATCTTTAACTAAAAAATATCAATCTTAAAAAATGGAAAGGTTTTATTTTCTGTTAAAAAATGAATTCTAAATAATAAAAAAAGAAGTATTTCCACTAAACAGTTAAATTATCAACCAGACATAAGCCTTCAATAAAAAGAATTTTCGCAATGTAGTTTAACTTTGACTTAAGTAGTTGAATTTTAAATTAAAATAGATTAATTTATAACAAGATAAATATACTTTTAATCAACGAGATAACTTTTCAACTTACAATATTAATCTTTAACAAAAACGCGATTTCTTAATAAAGCGATTCAACCAAATGTTTTGAACAAATTAATTGAAGTATCAAATTATCAAAAAGATAAATTTTCAAAAAAATAGTTGAATTTTCTTTTGAAAAAGATTTTAGTCGAGTTTTCAAAATCAAACTATGAATTTTTTAACAAAAAATAATTTTCCACAAAAAAAAATGAATTTTCTATCCAAAAAGACGAATTTTTAACCAAAAAGGATGACCTTTTAAAAATATTGTTGAATTCTCTAGCAAATAGTTGCATTTTCATGAAAAAATATGAAATTATTGGTAAAGAAAAAGAATTTTTTATTATAAAAAAAGTTTAGTTTTCATCCAAAAAAGATTCCAGTTAACTCAGTAAATTCTCTTTTGAAATTTATTTTCCTTGTTGAAAAATTTTTCTTTTTAGTTAAAAATGTAAGTATCCTAATTAAATAATAATAATTTTAGTCAAAAATTCACCTTTTAAGTTGAAAATAAAATTACTTGGCTGAAAGTTGAACTCTTTTGTTACAAATTATTTTGTTGAAAAATAAGCTGTTTGATTGAAAACTTATTTTTTTCTTGGAATAAAAACGAATTTCTCTCGTAAATTTGAGTATTTTTTTGGATTTTTGTCTAGTTGAAGATTATTATTTTTTTGAACTATAAATCTCACTATTTTTCCAGTTGAACATTCCATAACTTTAGTTAAAAATTCGTCTTTTTGGTTCAACAATTATTTTTTTATTTAGAACGTAATTATTTCAGTTTTGGTTGACAATTTATCTTTTTCTAGTAAAAATTAATTTTTGTTGTCGAAAATCAACTATTTCAGTTGAAGATTCATTGTTTTAGTTCAAAACTTACCTGTTTTGAATAAAATTCAACTACTATTCCAGTTGAAGCTTCATCATTTATGTTGAAAATTCATCAGTTGGGATACAAAAATTTGTATTTCAAAATGTAATTTCCGTTTTTTGTTGAAATTTTCCTTTTTTAGTTCAAAATTCATCTATTTAGTTGAAAATGAATCCCATTTTTTAAATTCATCTTTAGCAAATAGTTTCATTTTTATCAAAAAATATCAAATTTATCGTCAAGAAAAAGAATTCTTGTTTACAAAATAGTTGAGTTTTCATCCAAAAAAGATTCTAGTTAACTTAGTAACATCAAAAATTAAATTTTTGTAACAAACAGATAAGTTTCTGCGTAAAAAATTGAATTTTTAATCCAAAAAGACGAATTTTTTTAAACAAAAAGGATGAATTTTTAACAATATAGATAAATTCTCTACCAAATAGTTGCATTCTCATCCCAAAATATCAATTTTGTACCAAAACAGATGAATTTGTAATAAAAAATGAATTTTTTTTATAAGTTGAACTGTCATTCGGAAAATATTTCAATTCATTTTTTAAAACTAAAATATACATTTTAAATAAAAAGTAAATTAAAAAAAAAATAGTTAAGTTTTCAAGAATATAGTATAATAGCTTGATTTCTAACCGAACAGTTGCATATTCATCAAAAAAAGATTTAATTTCTTCTAAAGAAGGTAAACTTTAAAATGAAAAAGATAAACTTTCAAAAACAGAGTTGAATTTTTAATCGAAAAGTTAACGAAAAAATGCAATTCTCTATTAATTAAAATAAATTCTGAGATTTTCATAAATTCTCAGAGAATTTATTTCTCGGTTATATTCTCGGTAATATTCTCATTCTCGTTACCGTTCTCAAAGTAATATAACCGGTTCACAACCCAGTCGGCACAACATTCGGCAACATCTTAAAGACATCGTTACGACATCTTTACGACAACTTTACGACATCCTATGTCTATGTAGTTAAAGCGTCTTTTCGATATCGTAAATAAGTCGTATGCTCTACCGATGTCTTTACGATATCGCAAAGACACCCAAACGACATAGACATAGGATGTCGTAAAGTTGTCGTAATGATATCGTAACAATGTCGTAAAGATGTCGTAAAGATGTCGTAACAATATCGTAAAGACGTCGCCGAATTTTGTGCCCACTTGGAACTCTAATCACACCTCTGCACTAACTATCACCAATTAATGTTCTTATAAACATTTACTAGTTATATTGTAAATCATATCATGAATTAAATCATAAGTTCTAAGAAATTATAGAGTCATACAAATATGAATGTACGGTCATTGACGTGATAACCATTCTGAAATAAATCAAGTCATATGAATGTGAATGCCCGGCCATTGACTTCATAACCAATCAGAAGATCAGAAACCCCACAAGCAAACACACAAGGCACATTTTTTATGGCTCAAATCTCTCTGGAATGTCTTTAATCCAGCGCGGACAATGATTAAAGAGGACTCAGTGAAAAAGAGAACCAATTCTGAAAACCTTAGAATCAGTGAGTTTATTTTAAAAGTCAATACAAAAAAGTCTGGAATTATTTTATTTCTAAACATAACTACAGTCAATGACACCTTAAATAAATAAAAAAAAAACGCTTCCATGAAATTCTGCAACAATCTATTGTATTATATTAGAATATTCTCACCAGCATTCCTGAGGTTCTGCAAAGGATCCGTTCTCAAAGGAAGAAGAGACCACCAGCATAACCAACAATGAAATGATTAAAGTAACGTTCTAAGCAACATTAAACTAAATTTTCGATTAGTTTGTACAGCCCTCTATTGATTTCTCTTGTTTCCTCCTCTAATTCATTAAAAACTTTGTAACTAAGGCCTTTTCCCTTTTCTAAAGGTAAACACCAGGACGAGATTCCTCTGAAATTCTGGTAGTTATATTCTGCGTAAATCTATTTCAAACTTTCTAATGAAATAAATTACACAAATAATTATTTCAAAATTCAACTGGTTGAAAATTCAATTTTCTTTTTGAAAATTCATCTTTTCTGGTCGCAAAGTGAACTTGTTCTTTAACTTGCGTATAATTGGACTAAAAATTCGTCCTTTTGGATCAAAAGAATTTTATGTTGATAAAGTAATCATTTCTTAAGTAATCTGTCTTCTGAAAAATACAACTATTTTTTCCATCTATCGATTTCGCTAAAAAGTTTAAATATTGAATTATGAACTTAAATGTTCGAGTCGTAATTTATTTGTTTAAAATTCATCTTTCTAAATTGGATTTTTAAAAATGTCGTGAAATATATAATTATTTTACTGAGGATATTAATATGTGATTAAAAAGTCATCTTATGTGGCCGAAAGCTCAAGAATTTTGTTCAAAATTCTTCCTTTTCGATTAAAAATTCATCTTTAATTTTGGAACTCATCTTGTTTAGATAAAAAATTTTGTTTGAAGTTTTGAATTGCAATCTTAGAGGGTAGGGGAGAGTGGGGCTAAATGTTAAATTTTCGAAACCTTTCAATCTGCATTATCTTCCGAGCGGTAACAGTCGTAGTACTGAAATTTAGACTACAGATGACTCTCGGCAACCGAAAGGAATGTCCGTGTGTATGTGACATTCAGTTCAAATTTGACGTGTACATAGCGTGCAGTGTATGTTTCGAAAATTAAAACTTAGCCCCACTCTCCCCTATCCCAAAAAATAAAATTTCTAACACTACAAAATTACCGAATTGAAAAATTTCACAATCCAAAAAAATTGCTGCAATATAAAAATCTCAAATTGGAAAATTCCATGAAATTTAAATTCTCGATATTACAAAACAGGGCGACAGAAAAATAAAAAATCAATAAAATTCTTAACACTGTAAAATTTATGAATTTGAAACTTTCTAAAATTATAAAATTGTTGAAAAATGAAAATTCTCGAAAGAAACTTATGGAATTATTAAACATCCTAACATCAAAATTTTCGAATTCAAACAATTAAAGAAATTGTTTATCAATAAACATTATTCATTTATGAATAATACAATAATCAAATATTCTAGTAAAACAGTTCGTTATGTTTAAAGTTTTAAAAAATTATTGTTTGAATATAAAATTGCACAAAAAATAAATTTAAAGACACGTGCATTTCGAACGAAAAAAAAATGTCTCCCTAAATATTCTCTGAACTTAATATCATTTTCCAAACAAGCTTTTCAGAATTCAATTCAAAAGCGGTTTGTCACAAACTTTATTTTTTTTAAATGTACCATTCTTTTTTTGAGAATTGTTGTAATTCAAAAAATACAATACGAATTGTTTAAAAAAATGTGTCATTAAGACATATATATTTTTCTTAAATATTGTTATCTTAAATTCAAAGAATAATTTTAAAACTTTGAAATACCAAACAAAATTGTTTAAGTGAACAAATGTTCGATTGCATTATTTTTAATAAACAATCAATTTCGGAAATTTTCAAATTCGGAAACAATATTTTCCGGAAATGTTATTATTCGGGGATTTTATTATTCAGAACGTTACTAATTCGGGGATTTTATTAGTGGGAAATTTCATTGTTCCGGAAATTTCCTGATTTTGGAATTTCATTATTCAGGAATTTTCCAACCGTGGAATTTTGTTATTCGGAAATGTAATCATTTGGAAATTTTATGATTCGGGAATTTTTTAATTCGCGAATCTTACAGTGTCGGGAATTTTATTTTTGGGGATTCATTTATTCGCCATATACAAATTCCGCAATTTTTATGTTTGGGTAATTTTTGTTATTTTGGGAATTTTGTTATGGAAATATTACAGCAGCGGGAATTTTATTATTTGGGAATTTTCCAATTTTCCAATTTAGCAATTTTAGTTTCGGGCATTTAAAAATTCGGTATTATTGAAGATAACCTCTTGCGAATTTTATTATACAGGAATTTTGTATACCGTTACTTTTTTATTACGACAATTTTATGATTTCAGGAATTTTCCAAATAAAGCATATCGCAGTGTCGTGAATATAATTTTTTGGAACTTTTCAGTCGCCGCAATATAAACCCGGTAGTTCTATTATTTGGGAAATCATCAGTTTGGAATCTTTATTTTTCAGAAATTTTATTCTTCGGAAATTTTCCAATTCAGGATTTTTCTAATTCGTGAATATCAGAGTTTCGGGAATTTTATTATTTGGGAATTTCCCAATTCAGGAATTTTATTATTCGGAAATTTTCCAATTCGAGAATTTTATTCTTTGGTAAATTTCCAAGTCTGGCATTTTCTAATTCGGGAATATTTCAGTGACGGTAATTTTATAATCTGGCAACTTTCCAATTCATGGATTTATTCTTCGGGATTTTCGAATTAAGGATTTTTATAATTCATGAATATTTAAGCGTTGGGAATTCATCATATGGAAATTTTCCAATTGGGGAAATTTATTTTTCCGGAATTTTCTAATCCGGGAATATTACAGCATCGAAAATTTGATTGCTTGTGAATTTTCCAATTCTGGAATTTTATTAGTCCCGAATTTCCAATTCGGGATTTTCATTTTTCGGGAAATTTTCAAGTCAGAAATTTTCCAATTCGGGAAATATATTCTTTAGAAATTTTTTGATTTGGGAATATTACAGCATAGAGAATTTTATTATTTGGCAATTTTGCAATTTATAAAATTTATTTTGGGGCATTTTTAAATTCTGTAATATTATAAACTATTGGAAATTTTATTGTACAGAAATTTTCCATTTCGTTATTTTTATATTTCGGCAATTTTAAGATTTTGGGAATTTTCCAAATAGGGCATATCAAAATGTCGGGAATTTCATTTTTCGATATTTTTCAGTCGCCCATTATAAACCCGAAAAAATATAATTTGTGAATTTTTAAGTTCAGAATCTTTATTTTTCATAAATTTTATTCTTCAAAATTTTTGCAATTCTGGGATTTTTTAATTTGGGAATATTACAGTATCAGATATTTTATAATTTCGAAACCCTGTTAAATTGAAATATTTAATTCGAAAATTTAATTCTTCGGGAATTTTCAAAATTCAGGAATTTTCTAATTTGGGAATTTTATTATTGGGAAATTTTTCAATTCGAGAAATTCATTCTTTGTTAAATTTCCAAGTCTGGAATTTCGTAATTCGAAAATATTTCAGTTATGGTGATTTTCATTATTTAGCAATTTCTTAATTTGAGGATTTCATTCTTCGGGATTTTCGAATTCAGGAATTTTATGATACATGAATATTTAAGTGTTGGAAATTTTATCGTATGGGATTTTCCCAATTGGAAAAATTCATTCTTCGGGAAATTTCCAAGTCAGGAATTTTCTAATTTGGAAAGCATATTATTAGGAAATTGTTTGATTTGTGAATATTAAAGCTTAGGGAATTTTATTATTTTGGGAATTTTGCAATTTAGAAATTTTAGTTTCGGGGAATTTGAAATTCTGTAATATTATAAACTTTTGGGAATTTTATTATACAAAAATTTTCCATTTCGTTATTCTTTATATTTTGAAAATTTTATCATTTCGGGAATTTTTTGAATAGTTCATATCAAAGTGTCCTGAATTTTCTTTTTCGGAATTTTTCAGTGGCCTCAATATAAACCCGATAATTTTATCATTTGGCAAATTATCAGTTCGGGAATATTACAGTATCAGATATTTTATCATTTCGAAATCCCGATAAATTGAAATTTTTAATTCGAAAATTTAATTCTTCGGGAATTTTCAAATATAGGAATTTTCTTATTCGTGAATATTAAATTTTCGCCTATTTTATTATTTGGGAATTTTTCAATTCAGGAACTTCATTATTAGGAAATTATCCAATTCTAGAATTTCTTTCATTGTTAAATTTCCACGTCTAGAATTGTCTAATTTGGAAATATTACAGTGTCCGTAATTTTATTATTTCGGAATTTTCTAATTATGTTATAATTTAGTGTTGGGAATTTTATCATTTGATAATTTTTCAATTTGGATATTCATTCATCGGAAAAATTTCCAAGTCAGGAATTTTCTAATTCGGGAAATTTATTCTTTGGGAATTTTCTAACTTAGGATTATTACAGTGACGGGAATTTTATTTTTGAAGATTTTTCAGTTTTCTCATTATAAACTGTCGGAGATTTTATTATTGGGGAATTAACAAATTCAGTGATATTGCAAACCGACAGGAATTTGACTGCTTAGGAACTTTTAATTTGAGGAATTTTTTATTTCGGCAATTTCATGATTTGTGGAATTTTATTATTCGAGAATATTCACAGAATTTTGTTCAAAATCCTATAAAAGCCGATGAGATCATGTTATAAATTTAAAAAAATGTATACGCTATAATCACCCAGACTGATGTCCTAGTCTGTGAGGATATTTGCGAGCAGCTAAATTCGCGCAGAAGTTAAATTATGTCGACGCTGCTTGGGCCAAGTTTAATTGAATCGAACTCACTGGCACCTGGACTATCGACGCGTGCACTCGGGGATGGATTTTCACCCATAATCATCCCCCTTTTTATTGACAGGTCCAATTTCCCGTCACAGGATACTGAGCTCTTCCAATTCAAAATTCATTTGAAATTTTAATCGGAATTCTTGAAATATTAATTTCTTTTCAAGTACTCAAGCCTGGAGAAAATTTTATTTTTTATCTCAATCGCTAAGGAAGGATAAACGATATTTTAAAGAGGAGCTTAATTTGTCAGACGTAATCACCATTTTAGTTTAGTAAACTAATATTTCAAATCATCATATGAAAAACAACAGAACTTTTAATCAAATAGTTGAGTTACGGTCCAAAAGATTTAATTATAAATTAGGATAAATAATTTTCCAGTGGAAAAGATGAATTTTTAACGAAACAGTTAAATTTTTAACCAGTGAGATAAATTTTCATCCAAAATGATGAACGCTCATAACAAGTTATGAAACTTTATATTTAGAAATAAATTTTCAACTAAAAAATCAAATTTTTTCAATAAAATAAAAATAAAAAAATTACTTTTCAATCAAAGTGTTGAATTTTAGATACAATTTTTAACTATTTAAAGAAATAATAGCATTTTTAAGGAGTAACACAGCATTTTAACTAGAAAAAATGACTTTTGACAAACAATCAAATAGGTAAATTTTCACTTGAACAATTAATTGCTAACTAAACAAGAATTTTCAACTAAAGTGACAAATATACAAAACAATAGACTGTCTTTCTAACGAAATTTGAACCAAAAAATTGATTTTTGAACCACAAATAATAAGTTTCAACTCAATAATTTTAGTTTCAACAAAATTAGTTTAATTTTCAACCAAAAATTACTTTCCTGACTAAATTGTGAAATTTATAAAAAATTAAATCTTCAACCAGAAAAATGAATTCTGAATCCCTTCTTCCTCTCCTTTCCCATCCCTTATTTCTCCTTACTTCCCCTACACCACTACAACTTTACACCTCTCTTGCACACCCCTTAACTTTATTTTTCTCAATAAGCGTCCTAGCCCTCCCCGATTGCCCACTATTCCTACACTTTCCTACTTTCCCTTTCCTTATTATATATTACTTTATCAATTTTGCCGCTATAATTTTTCCTACTGTCCCCACTGGCTCATCTACAATTTCCCCCTCATTCCTACTTTTCCTCTCCCATCGTTTAAATTTACTTCCCCAAATTCTCCACCCATAATTTTCCTTATTTTCCTTTCCTCACTGGCTTTACTCCTCCAACCCTTATTATCCCTTACCTTTTCCAACCAAGTATAATTTGACACGCCCCTTATAAAATCCATTTCCGCATTCCTCACTCATCCTACTTTCTCTTCCACATTTCCCACACTTTCACCTACTTGCAAATTTTCACTTGCCCTTTGATCATTTCCCTGTAATTCGCCAATACCTCATCCTGCCATTTACCTTCATATCATCACCCATAGTTTGCCTTTCCTTGCTTCCTCTACTTTCCCAGCTCTTATTTCACCTTACTGCGCCTACACCACTTGACCTTTACAGCCCTGTTCTACATCATCCAACCTCATTTTCACACTTAACCTCCTATCCCTGCCCGATTTCCCACACTTTCCCCACTTCCGCTACTTCACCTTTTATAATTACACATTACCTCATCAGTTTCTCCGCACCAACTTAACATGCTTCCCCTGCTTACATGTCCACAATTTCACTCTCATTCCCCCTTTCCCCTCCCATCGTTTCTTCTTACTTCCCGTCCCATACTTCTTCATCTCTACTACTTGTGCCGCATTTTCTATAATCCCCATACTTACTCTACTATCTATCTCTTCATTACACAATGACTTTTACCATTTTTTTCTTTCCAGATTTCTCTTCATACTCTACTCCTCCTCTTTTATAATTTCTTTATAATTCCCCTACTCCCCCTTCCATCATTTCCTCTCACTTCACTTGCCTCTCCACCCATCATTTCCCTTACAATTTCCTCCCTCACTTGCTCTACTTGTCCCTGCCTTATTTTCCCTGATTATCCCCACTTAACTATAATTTCATACACACCTCATAGAACCCCTACCTTTATTCCTCCCATTCTCCCTACTATTGGTCCCCATTTTCCGTACTCCCAATATTTCTTCTACTATATTTTCCTTCATAACAAAAGGACTATTACAATATCTCATTGACAAATTCGCCTACATCCCCTCCCCATGCTCTTTTATAATTTTATTCTTATTTCACTACTACCACCTCCCCTCACTTCACTTACTTCTCCATACATTATTTCCGTTACATTTTCTTCGCTCACTTTCCCTACTTGCCGATTCTTTATTCATTCTGACTTTCTGCCACAATTCCTACATTTTTTACTACTCTCATTTTCCTATTAACTCTTTCATAATTTTCCCCTAATTCCCCTATACCTTATCCAGCAATTTTGTTTCACTTCCTATAATTTTGTACACATAATTTCTCCTACTAACCCTCCGCTCACTAGCCGCATTCTGCACACTTCCTTTACTTCCTCTACTATATCTGCCCTAGTTACACAATTATTTTTACAATGTCTCCTCTCCAGATATTCCTTCCCGTTGCTCTTTTAGAATTTCGTTCTCATTCCTCTACCCTGTCTCCTAACATCATTTTTTGTCACTTCACTTACTTCTTCACCCATCATTTCCCTTACATATTCTTCCCTCACTTGCCCTAGTTGCCCATCCCTTATTTTCCCTGACTTTACCCACTCAACTATTACACATCTTACTCCCCATTTCACATTTCCTACATTTTTTTTCCACCTTTTCTTTTCCAGTTGCCCTTTCAAATTTCCCTTTAATTTCTCTGCACCTTCTCCATCCATTTCCCTCACTTTCTGTACTTCTCTACCCACCATTTTCTTACTTAACCTCCCCTCACGAGCCCACTTCTACGCCCCCTATTTGCCATCACTTCTCCTTCTCTCCTTTCCTTCATTTTCCAACACTTCACCTACTTTCGAGACCGTCAACACTCCTTACTTTTTTCTACTTTGAAATAATCTCCACATCTTCCTTCCTTATGCTATCTTCACTCTCTTGCTTTCCTTAACACATTTCACCATTATTTCCTCAATTCCTTCCCTTATTTATCCTGTTTCAAGAAATGTTTTGGGTCTTAGTTTTGATATGTTTATATTTTTAATTATTCTTGATAAAGTTACATTTTAAAAAGTAAGTAAATTGCTTCAGCACAAACTAACAGTATGTATAGTCAGGAATAATCTAGGTAATATCCAAGTTCCTAAATTAGAAGGGAGCGTGTGTATTTAACGTGCTACAAATAATAATGATCACGAAAGGGTGGAAGTCACGCTAGATAAGTTGGGTGTTCGAAACCGATGCATAATCTGTTATCGACATTCGCTTTACCATACGTATAAAACAAGTAAAACAAGTAGTTTTGTTAGAAATGGAGTAACGTTTAAGGTTATACAGTCGGATACATTTCCGGCATTTTTAGGACAAGACGAAGCCTCTAGGTTGAAAAATGTGTTACCGGAATATATTTCAATTTCGAGTGTCAAAAACACGATTTTTGACAAATACGCATTTAAGGTTTGGAATTATCCGCCTTATAAGGGATTACTATATATTACCCCTATATGCACATTTTGGTGAAAATTAAACCTTTTAAAGAAAAATTTATTTTTAACTAAAAATTTAGTCATTCTTGTTGTAGATTAATCACTTGGTTAGAAAACTAATCCTCTTTTTTCCAAATTCTTTTTTAATTTTGTCAAAAAGTTGTTCTTTTGTTGAAGTAAAATTAAATCTATTTTGGTTAAAAATCCATCTTTCTTAGTTCAAAAATAACTTTCTCGACAGGAAATTAATCTTGCTGGTTGAAAATTTGTCCCAATGGTAAAAATTTAACTATTTCGTTAAAAGTATAATTAATTCTTTTAAAATTAAACTATTTTATTAAGGTAATCTTCTCTTATCAGAAATAAAACGGGTTTGCGAAAAATCCAACTATTATGTGAAAAGTTATATTTTTTGTTTAAAAATTCAACTAGTTTGTTAGAATGAACGGTTTTGATTGAAACTCTTGAAACTCTAATACAAATAAATCTTTTAATACTTATTTTTAAATATAAAGCTTTTCCCTGTATTTTGGCTATTATTTCGCACACGCACAACATCGAACAAGTGTGAGCATGTATGTACTATTTGCAATATTACTTATTTTACGTACCATGAGTATACACGATGACGCGATAAATGCCAAACACGAAAAGCACATAGCAAAGTACGCGCAATGCATGCTATTAATTTGAATCCAAGCGCATGGTTTACTAAAAGCAAACAGCGTTACACTCTCGGATTCTGATCACTAACACGTGTAACATGCCACGCAGTTTGCATCACCTGAGCACGTGTGTTTTCCCATTGTCATCTCGATGTGAACCTGCTGTGAGCATCGCGTTCATTACTAATGCGAGTAACAAAATATCACTCACGGATGTCCAGTTGTACATTTAATGCTGTAACTCATGCTAGGGAGAAGTCCAAATTAGGTCGGACCAGATTTTAGTGAATTAAAAAATATATTTCTCTGCTTTCCATTCTTTTCCTTACCTGATTTCAATCTTACCCCCTCCACGAAATTTATCAACAACTTTTCCACACTTCTCGCTTCCCAAACTAACACTCACCTTATCCTACTACCCTTCTACTTCTCACTTTAATTTATTATATTTTTTCCTACTTTTAGCCACTTCTCTATTTTCCCTTCACTTATTTCCTCACACGTTTCTTAATTCTGCGCATATCATTTCCGCTAATTTCACTCCACTCACTTTCCCTACTCCCCCTCTCATAACTTTCTAGAACGTCAACTACTTTCCAGCCTCTTCTTAGCTCTCACTTTTTCTACTTATTATCTTGCCTTTACCTCTACTTCAATTTGCGGCATTTTGCATACTTACCCTTTCTTCATTTTACCTTCATTTCTCTAATGCTCAGTCCCCAGTATTTTCTCCCACTTTCTAGAACAAAACTATAATGTAATTTTCTTACGAATTTTCATGCATATCCCATATTGTCCCATACTTTCCCTCTCTAATTTTACACTTGCGCTGTCAAACAATTTCATTCACCACTGCTTCCTCCACTTCTCGCATTCCTCTACATCTAGTCTCTTCTTATGTTTTCCCTCTACTCGTTTTCCCTCACTTCCCCTACTGCTGCACTTATCATTTTCTAATTTCTCCCCCGTCACATTTAGTACTCCCCCTTCCCTTATTTCCCAGAACATCCTCTACTTTCTGGCCTCTGAATACTTCCTAAATTCTCTAATTCTCCTCCCCTCATCTTCTCTACTTCCGCTCGCGTAATTTTGTGTACTTACTCTTTCCTCATTTCCTCTCGATTTTTCTACTTTCCTTTCCTCAATTTCTCTTGTTTCTTCTACCTCCCTTTACTTCATTTCCCGTCTAATAAATTTTCCTTGCTACGCTACCCTCTCTCTTCCTGTCACCTTTCGTATTTCCCCTTCCATTATTACACCTCACTCTTCTGCTTATCCTTATCTCCTCATTTTCTTAACTTGTCAACCCCTCATTTTTTTCTAGTTCTCCCCTTACTTTCTCTAGTGCTTTACTTCATATTTTTCCTCACTTTCCCTACACTTTTATCCATTATTTTCAAGCACATATCATTCTTTCTAACTCATTACTATCCCTCACTTTCTCTACTTCTCATCGTCCCATCTCCTCTACACTCACTCCTCTCATTTTACTACTTCACAGTCCCTTATTTACCTGACTTCTTCTTCCCAAATTTCCCTTTCTCACTTTCTCACTTTCCGTACTTTCCCTGCTCTCATTTTTCCTAACTCATGAATCATAATTTGTCCTTATTTTCCTAAAAGAAATGATAAGGGTTTTGGTCCAGGACCACAAAATCTTTTTTAAAAAAATGTTTCTTCTTAATAACTAAATATTACATGCGAATGTCCAATGGTCCATTCAAGACTGCAGCAGACGCTAAAAGAGCATCTATATTAGCGTTGTCGAACTTTTTGTTAATTGTTATGCATATCCACATAAAATTTATTCAAATTCACTTTCTTTCTTTCTTTCTTTCTCGTACCACAACAGAATCGTACCTACGTGTCTTTCTTTCATTTTTTCTCAATTACATACTTTCACTCTTTTCACCTCCCCTACTTATTCTTCTATCATTTTCCCTCACTTTCCATACTTCTCCTTCTCTCACTAAACCTAATTCTTTTCCTAAAATATTCCCTTTAATTTTTTTGGCTGCGCTCCCCTTATTTCAAGACACCGCCTCTACTCCCACTTTTCTACTTTCTGATTGTTTCTACTTTTACCCATATTACTATCCCTGACTTCTTCTTCTCACCCTCTTCCCTATTTTTACATACTATCCCGAACCCTAACTTTTTACTTTATCATTTCTTCTGTTGCTCCTCCACTCATTTTTCCTTCTTCATCTCGCTATATTGACCATAATTTCCCCTACTTATCCTCTCTTCACTTAACATACTCCCTGCTTATTTACCCTGATTCATCTATTTCCACTACCTTTTTTTTAATTTCCTTAAGTTCTTTTAATTCTCTCACACTATCTAACGCTCTAGAATTAATGCCCTAAGTTTTTTCTTACTTTCCCTCATAATTCTCCTACTTCAATTTCCGATTATTTCCCCTGCATTCCCTTCTTCTTTTTCCCCTTTTTCCTACTTCTCCTCTTCTAACTTCGCCTTCTGCCACTTTCTAAATAGAAATTTGAATTATTCCCGAGAAAATTTTAACTATTCTGTCGACACTTTTTTTCTTGGTTGAAAATTAATATTTTCAACCTTAAATTTAACTATTCTATTTACGACTATAAATTAATCTTTTCTAGTTGAAGATTAAACGGTTCAATTAAAAATTGGTCTCTTTTAGATAATTTTTTTTCCCTTAAAAATTCATCTTCTTTGCTAAAAATTATTCATTGGTTTGGTTAAAAATAATTTTCTAAACTGAAAATCTAACGTTCTATTTTTTATTGTAAATATATATTTTAAGGATTGAATTCAACTGTTTGGATAAAAGTTAATATATTTCGTTAAAAACTTTTTTGATTTTAGTAGAAAATTCATCTTCTCAAGTTGAAAATTAAAACTCTGGGTTGAAAGTTAAACAACCATATTAAAAATTAATTTTTTTGTTAGTAATGCACGTTTTTAGTTGAAAATTTATGTTTTTCTAAAAATTTATCTATGTAGTTTGAAAACATTATTTTTTTGGTTAAAAATTGTTTTTTGATTAAAATTATAAGTACTCATGTAAGAGATTCATAATTTCAGTTGAAAATTAATCTCTTGAGTGTAAATTTAAATACTTTGTTAAAATTTTAGTGATTTAGTTCAAAATTAGTCTATTTTGTTGAAAAATCGTTTTTTGGTAGAAAATGTGTCTTTTTGCTTTGAAATTCATCCTTTTGTTTAAAAATTGAACAACTTTGGTACAAAGATGAATGAGTTTGTTAAATATTTGTTTTCCCTTAGTTGAGTACATTTCTAATTAAAAATTCAACTTTTTATTTTGTATTGCAAGTGTATCATTTTTTGTTCTAAATTAAACTACTTACTTAAAAAATAATGTATTTTGTTATAAATTGGTCGTTTTTATTAGAAAATTAATCTTCTTGGTTTAAAATTTAATTTCTTGGTTGACATTCAAACTACTTTGTTAAACATTCGTCTTTTGGTTAGAGATGTATCATGTTAGTTAATAGTTTATATCTTTCACTGTCCATTCAACTAGTTAAAAAAATCGTTGCTTTTTGGTAGAAAGAATAATCTAAAAGAATGAGTTTAAAGTATTTTCAATAAGAGAAAGAAAATCTTATTTGGAGAACATGAATAATGAACTGCAATAAAAATAATTACACTTCCTTTTTGCGAATGTATTTTTAGGAGTTATTTCCCCCTACATATTACACGATACCTATTGACCCCTTTAAAGCTGTTTCTGTACTTCTAAGCCTAGCACTAACGAGTACAATTCACTCCTATTCGAGGAATGATTTCGTCAAGATCGCGTTGTTTCTTGATGAAGTTGGTCTACGGTTGTTACGATGAGATGCTTCCCTTTGACGCAGGTAGAACTTCCGGTACTTGTGGGAAATCTCTAGGTACTTGAGCAACAAACTTGGGAGTTCCGGAATATTAAGATGATTATGCGGCTTCAGACGTTTACTCGTCAAGATAATTCTGAAAGCACGTAGACATTTGTAGCATTATTCAAAGTTTGATATGTTTATATAACAAACATCAAGTAGTTCCTTTACCCTTTTAATCATATATATCTTTTGTAAAATGTTATCGTTTTGTATTCTTTTTTCTCCTTCTCCTATTTTCGATAAGTCTGTTCTTTTCTATACATTTTTTCCCTGTTCTACTTTTCAATAGGTGTATCTAATATTGTTAAAATGTTCTACCCTTTGCTATCCTAGTTCTCTTTCCGATAAATCTACCTCTAGGGGGAAGTTTAGTTGGAGTAAAGGGAGTGGCAATTAAAGAAGTGTGGAAAGGGGTAGTAGGAGTGCAAATGCAGTAAGATGAGGTGGTAAGAAAAGGTTGGAATGGCTTGCAGAGGAAAAGTAGTAAATGAGAAAAAGAAGAGGCAGAAAACTAGAGGAGGGGAAATATGGAAATTGATGGGAAGGGAATGGGGGGAAGAAAGAAAGGTTATGAATTATAAGGTACATGAAGGGTAGGAGGGGGGCTTGGTGTAAGGAGTGATTGGAGGAGATTGGATGGAATGATAGTCTCGGATTAGATAGAATCGGATAGGAGAGGATAGGATAGCAGTAAGGAGGGAGGATTGATAAGAGGAGTGGCCAGATTCTAAAGACCTAATTATCGCCTTATTGTGGGGGGGGGGGGCTTTTAGAACAAATTTAGTGACTAAATTTTTTTTCTGAATACATGACATCTCAAGAGGGTAGAATTCAACGTGATCATTAGAACTGAAAATCTATTTGACCGATGTTTTTCATATTTGGTACACTATTTCCTCACATTATGTCACCGGTAATCAGGTAGAGTTTTTTTGTTTTAACCATTTTTTTTTTAACAAATTAACCGATTTTTTTTGGCGAAAATCGCGTTTTTGTCTTCAAAATGATGTGAAAAATTGAACAAATTAAAAAAATTTTTAACTCTTTCTGGTTATCTGCGTAAACATATCACCTTTAAAATGCATTTTTGTTTTTTAGTTTCAGATGATCCAGTGATGAGTTGCAATATTCACGGCGCAACAATTTTTTCTGAGGCGTTTCGTAAGATTTGATGTTACGTGGTCATTTTTTAATATTTTTTAATGAAAATTGGTAGAAAATAGTTAGACTGTAGTAATAAAGTATATAGTTCAAATTAATAACCAAGCATTATTCATATCTCCAAAAAAAATTCTTTAAAATATGAGTTTTTTCGCCTCTAAACCTCCCCCCTCCCCCTGCCTTATTATACTACTTTCCGGAAGTAAATGGAATTTCTTAGTAATTTACGGTAATACGACAGGTAATTTATGAAATGTTACCATGAATTTCCCAAAATTATATTAAAAAATGTGTATTTATTTCTGTAACTTTGAGAAAATGTTTAGTCATTTATGGTTATTTCCAGGTGATTATGGTAACTTAGCATAAATAACCCAACATTCAATTTTACACATTTTTATAAATTTCCAGAAATTCATGAAATCCTAATTAATTTTTTTTTTTATCAATCTTTTGGTAATTCATGGCAATTTACAATAAATTGCCCAAAATATAATTTAAAAATGCCTTTAAATATGCGGAATTTTATGAAAATTTTGGGTTATTAATGGTAATTTTACAGAAAAATGTAATAACTTACCATAAGTTACCCAAAATTAAATGTTTAACATTTTTATAAATTTCCGGAAAATTGATGAATTTTTTTGGTTATTTATGCCAATATCATTGGTAATTTATGGAAACTTACCATCAATTGACCAAAATTAATGTTTTTAATATTTACAAATTTTCGTAAATTTATGGCAATTTTTTGTGATTTTTGTTAATTTTAAAGCTTAATATGCTAACTTACCTTGATTTACAGAAAATTCAATTTTAAACATTTATATAAATTTCCGGAAATTAAAAAAATTTTATGGTGTTAGATGGTAATATTACAGCTAATTTGTGGCAACTCAACATAAATTGCCCAAAATTAAA
>NC_046657.1:25474819-25497873 GCF_010883055.1 Belonocnema kinseyi | reverse complement strand
TTCTGGATCAATCTGAAAAATCTCTATCTCTTCCACACACTACTCCTTTCCCCTGCCGAGTGAGTCACGCCTACCCCGAAAGGGAAATGGCTTAATGGTGTATTAATAATAATAATAATAATAATAATAACAACGGTCTTTTCTATGTGAATATGGTAATTTAGCATCAATTACCCAAAATTCAATTTTAAAAATTTTTATAAATTTACGGAATTTTATTTTTGAAAATTCGTAATTTATAGCAATATTACAGGTAATTTTTTAACTAATATTAAAGTTAAAAAAAATGTTAAGTGGACTCAAATCAATAATATAATTATTATATCTAACAGATACAAAAAGAAAAAAAAAACTATTTTTATGATCTGTTAATACCAATGTAAAGAATTCTTCGCCTTCAGTTGCAATACCTTTTTTTAAAGATTTTCTATTAAAAATTAAAAATTAGTTTTTTTTTTAAAGTTTTTTTGAATTAAAAAATTTTAAAGCTTTATAATTTAACAAATTTACATTTTGAGAAGGAAAAATGACGAAAAATTAATTTTTCATCGGGGAAATAATTTTTAGCATCAATATTAATTTGTTTAAATGTAATGAAAATTTATAATTCTACAATTTAAACAGCTTTGGCAACAATTATCGGCAATTGCTTCGTTTAAACACTTTAAATAAAATACTTCATATTTCAAGCTCTGTCAAGTTATACCAGAAAAAAATTTCTCTGAGCCCTTCCAACGGGAATTTTTTCAAAGGAGTCATAAATTTCCTCTCAGTTTCCCGTCAAAAAAATTGTTAGATATTGAAGAAGGTCGAGCAATCCTGTGTCACGCTGCACCTGTGGATTGTGGAGACCTCTGATCTAGGGAGTAAAAAGTAGAGCTTTAGTTACGCTTCATAAGCGTAGAAAAGGTCTGAAATCAAGAATGTGTTATTAAAAATTCTTATTTAACACTTGTAGCAATTAAAAACAATTCAGAACTTTTTTATCTCATTCTTTATTAATTCAAGAAATAAATTATTTTTATCCCTTTTTGTCTAGTTCTTCTTTCAATACGCACATTCTGTGTCCCACTTTTAAAACTTGTTATCCTGCTCCTCCTTCCTTTTCATCATTCCTCAATTCATGAATTCTATAATTTTCTATTCACTTTTATCATATTCCTGTTTTTAATAAATTTATCTAATATTACCGAAATTCTCTTTTTCTGTAGTATTTCCCTTTCAGATACTTTCACCTTTTTATTATTCCGTTTAATAATTTTCCTCTGTTGAATTATTCTATCAATTTCTGTTAGTTTTGATAAATGTTTCTTTTACCTTTGATTTTGTACAATCAGGTGATATTTTTGCTATTTCTTAAGTCTTTTTTCTTTCTATTCATTTTTATCCTATTCCTAATTCCTCATTCCTAGCTACTAAATCTAATTCTTTTTTCTTCTATCCCCTGTATTATCAGTTTTTTAAATATTTAATCTATCTGATCTAATCTATCTATTCTAATTTATTAATCTTTACCTATCCGTGATAAATGTTAAGCAGTGAAAGCTGTTTGATGTGAGCTTACAAGGTGTGCCAAATAGTAGGAAACCTTTTGAGTCAGTTATATTGCTATTTAAGTAGTAGAAGTTAATCTAGGTAAAAAATATGGGATGTGAAGTAGTAAAAGATATTTTTATCCAAACATAATGAATTTCAAGTAGAGAAAATAGTTTAGTGTCAGACCACAATTTGTTTCCAGTGTAATGAGTAATGTAAGCACTTAAATATGAAATGTTTATTTAAATTTATTTAAATTAAACAATTTGAGGTCAGAAATAAGATGTGTGTCAATTATTACAAAAACTTTAAAATTATTAATTATCAATTTTAAAAAGTCTATCATACGTTGTTTTAAGTAGTAAAAGTCAACTTGAGTCAACCCTAAAAGGAGTCAAGTAGTAGAACTTATTTAAATACATTAATTATACATTTTAAGTAGAGACAACTGTTCTATAGCAGACCGTAATGTGTTTCGAGTAGAATTAAATGTTTAAATACAGAAATAAGAGACACATTTTTAATCAAAAAATAACATCTGAATCAATATCGATAAAGTAAACATTATTATTAACAGCACAAAAATTTTGTTTTCTGTATTTCTAACCTAACAGTTAAATTTTTAAGCTCAATAGACCAATGTTTAAAAAAAACTGTAATTTTTAAACCGAAAAGTTGAATTTTTGTCCAAAAAGTTTGTTCGCAGCCAAAAGAGATGAATTTTCAACCAATAAAGATGGAATTTCTACCATGAAAGATACATTTTTAATTTAAGATGACAAATTTCGAATAAAGCGATTGAATTTTCCATTAATTAAGACGAATGTAACAAGATAGAGAATTATGAACTAATTTAAACCTTTAAAAATAGTTCAATTTTAACGAAAAAAGTTGCATTTCTAACCAAAAGATTGCTTTCAACAAAATGGATGATTTTTTCATCAAATATTTCAATTTTTCGCCTCCTAATTGCAATTTTTAACCAGAAAAGATCAAATATCAACTAGAATTAGAATAGTTAAGTTTTGAGTTAAAAAATTTAATTTAATTTTTTACAAAGGAAGACGAGTTTAAAAAAAAGTCAAATGCTCAACCAAATAGATGAACTTTTAACAAACAAAAATATTTTTTACGCAAATAGATGAATATGTAGGAAAATAGTTTAGTTTTTGAGCAACCAGTGAAAATATTTCTTTTCAATGTGGACAGATGAGTTTTTAACAAAAAATTTGAATCTCGAACAAAAAATTAGATCAAGAAATTTTTAATTCAAAAAACTAATTTTTAGCAAAAACATACAAAGAATTTTCAACCGTTTGACACGAGAATATGAAATTTCAACGAAAAATTAATTTACGACGAAAGCAGATTGTTTCAACAACAGGGATTTTTTTCATCAAATTATAATATTTGAACCTCCTAATTTTAATTTTTAACAAGATAGCTGAATTTTTAACTAGAAAAGATAAAATTTTAACTAAAATTGGAATAATTGAATTTTGAGTTGAAAAATCTAACTTTTATCAGGAATAAAAATAAATGATCAATCAGTTAAACTCAATGAAAGGGGACTGATTTTCAAGAAAAAGGTTAAATTCTCAACTAAATAGATTTAAAAAACTGATTTTCAACAAAAACATACAAAGAATTCCAAATCATTCGAATCTAACTAAAAAAGTCGACATTTAACTAAGTAATTGATCTTCAAGCCAAGTAATGTATTTTTGACAAACGAGGTTAAATTTTTACCCAAATATATAAATTTTCAACAAGATGCATAAGAGAAAAACTATATTTTCAAGTAATTAAATTTAAGTGAAAAAAAATTGGCGACTAAATAATTGTATTTTCAACTAGAATGATGAATTCTGAACCTGAAAATATTTCTTTTAGAAGGTACGCAATTTTAAACCAAATAGTTGCATTTTTATTTCAGGAATAATTATTCTAAACGAAAAATATAATAGGTTATACTCCAACAAGCAAAAGATTGACATTTTAGAATTCAACATCGGTCAATTCAACCAAGTAGTTGCATTTTGAACCAGATGGATGAATTTTTTTGACCAAGAACATTAATTTTCTACCCGGAAAGAGAGCATTTCTATAAGAAAATTTAAATTTTTAAACTGAAAAGATCAATTTTTAATTTAAAATATCAATTTTGAATAAAAAATAAACTGTTCAGATTTTCAGTGCAAAATATTTATTCTCAACAACAACAAGAAACAGTCTCTTAAAAAAATAGTTTCAGCCAAAAAGTTGAATTTTCAAGAAAATTGTTAATTTTTTAACCAGGAAGATTATTGTTTTACCAAAAAAGGGGAACTAGGAATAAAACACATGCAGTTTTAACTGAAAATGCTCAATTTTTGAAATTCAAGATAATAATTTCAAAACAAAAAATGGAACAGTTATATTTTTTTAGTCAAGGAAATTAATTCTTAACTGAAGGAAAGTAAAGTATTATTCAATTAAAGGTTATAGAAAATCACATATTTTGTATTCAATAAAATTATTGGGGTCAAATTTTGTTTAAAATTATTTTTATTGAGGGGAGGGAAGTACAATATAACTTTTAAGTTATGTTGATTTTGTGATTTAAGTTGTGAAAGTCAATTTAAATCAGATACTAGGGGCTTTAAGAAGTAAAAATGATTTTTTTTATTACATGATTAATTGTAAGCTGTTAATACTACTTTATGTTAGCCGAAAAGGAGTATGGAGTAGATTTAAGGTTTTAAATACACGAACAAGTGACTTTTATTGTGAGTTAAGTAGAACAAGTCAATTTACATCAGATGTTAAGGGCGTCAAGTAGTAAAAGTCATTTTTATTTATCCATAACGAACCTTAAGTAGTTTAAACTGTTTGACGCGCGGCAGCAGGGTGTGTTTAAACAGTAAAAGTCGGTGTTAGTCACCGATAACGGTCGTCAAGTAGAAAAAGTATTTTTTGTCAATCCCGGATGAATTCGATGTAGTAAAGGCCAGTTGAAGTCAGCCTACAGGGTATCTTAAGTATAGTAAGAAATCTAAATCCACAAATAATTAATTTCTAGTAGCATATTCAATTAAATATCAAAAATATTGAGTTTTCATACATACATAAAGAGCTTTATGTAGTAACAGTTGTTTTTATCCATCCATGATAAATTTTAAGTAGTTAAAACTATTTAAGGCCAGCCGACGAGGTGTGTCAAGTAGAATAATAAGTCTAAATACACAAATAAAGCATGTCACGCACCATAAGAAATTTAAGTAGAACAAGTCAATTTTAAGTCAGCCTCAATATCAAGCCAAAACCAAAACTATTTGCTTGATGCGTAAACTGAACACGGTTCAGAGAGAGTAGTTAATTACTTGCATTGAGGAGGTGGGCCTTTCTCACCACCCTTCTCCCCCAACCCTCTGAATTCTCTTACGTTCCTATAACTTGAGTTAATCCTTGCAGAATTTCAGGGTGGCATGAAGGGATTCTAAGATAATAAAGGAAATGTTTGATAGATGCTGCTTTAATATTAACAGCATCGATAAATCTCTGAAATGATAAATTGATACCCGAATAATATCTACAATAAAAATATATAAAATAGTCAATACATAGATAATAAAACCTATTTGTATTTAATGAAACAAAATATATTTTTTATAAATCAATACCCTGCTTCTTATGGTTGTTTTCTGTTTCATCTTTTTAATTTTATGAACTTTTGTTCATGACAATTTCCAAATGAAAAATGTTAGTTGTAAACATTTACTCATAAATAAGGATCTTTTCAATTTAAAAATCATTCAATAATAATAAATAAATAATAATAAATAATGAGATTTTGATCTTAAATTTTCCAATACAATTTTTAAGAATTAGATTTATTCATTATTTTTGGTATTTATTTATTAATAAAAATGACGAATTTTCTTCGCTATCAACTTAGTAAAGCAAATTTCAAAATTAATAGTTTTATTTCATAAGAATATTTATTTGCAAATCTTTCCAACCATTATCGACAAAAACGGAATATCAATTTTCAATGCTTTTTATCTTGATTTGCGAAAAATATTGTTCATTTAAAAGAATCCTAAAAAAAATTAGGAAAACTTTTAATTATTTTAAAAGAGGTTTCGAAGATTTGATATTATTTAAGAACAATTTAAATCTTAAGAACAGTTCAAACCCTTTCAAACAATATTGAGATTTTTCAAGATTTCAAATTATATGATTTTTAAGAATTGTTAAAGGTTTCAAGAAGATTAAAATAAATGTCTTAAGATTTCTGGGAATATTTCAAATAATAATGATATCTTTTTCTGGAAAATCAATTTTAAAAGAGAATTGAAAAAACCTCAAAACATTCAAAATGGTTCCTTAGAATTTGATAAAAGAATTAAGAATATTTTAAAGCAAAATTGTTATTTAAAAACTTTTTTTAACATTATAGAAAAAATCATAATAATATGAACATGTGCCATCAGGCAGTTGAAAATCCCATTAAAATAACACAGAGAAAATTTGAATTTTCGAAAAATTGAACTCATGCACAGGGTTTCGTTGAAAAGTGTCACGATTGTCTACGAAAAAAAAGAATGCTAATAACTATTATTTCCAACGCACCCCATCCACCCCGCAGCGCCCCTAATGTGACCCAAAAATATTTCTAAAAACCTTATTCTCACGTATTATTGTTACTTTTTAGCAATTTCCGTCGTCTTTTTCATACAAATAATTACTAATATACAACTTCAATACTGACAATGACTTTTTAAATAATCCTGAATGGTTAAAAAAACGTAAATTCTTTAAAAAATTATTAATTCTCTAAAATTTTTCAAAATAATCGTATTTCCTGATTATATTTTGTCATTGTTTGGAGTAGTAAATTTTTCTAAAAACATTATGTAATTATTCAAATTATTAATTATTGTTTATGTTTAACATTTCTAAAAATTGAGTCGGAAATGTTCTCTTTTTTAAATTGGTATCTTATGCTACTTTTTGTTGAATAGTTACATAATTTTTATACATTTATATTAATGTTTTTATTTACTTTCTATTTGTTCAAACAATATTTATTTGTCCAAGCAGTTCTTTTGCGAGCGCGCGGCTCGCTTCGCTCGCAAGTTTGAGTGCGCATAGAGCGCGCGAAGGTTTAATCTTGCGCTTCGCGCTCGATAATGGGTACCTCGCGCTTTGCTCTCAGATACTTATTGTTTGCATTTGGAATGCTCGATTTCCGACAATTGTAAACATGTTCTGTTGAATTATTTTCTCATAACTATCGTAGTTTTTCCATAATGTTTTTTTTATTTAAATTTTTTTCAATGTTATTTTTCACGAATAAAATAAAAAGGTAAGCGTCCTATCAAGAAGTGATTCTTAAAGAAATTGTAGATCTTTTTTGGGAAAAGAATTTTTCTTAATTCGTCTTTTTTCGTATCCTACATAGTTTGTCTCTGAGAATTTTCTTTTTATCGCAAAAAGTCATTAGGATAAATGGTTTTTTTTAATACTATAAATAGCCATACATATAATTTTCAAATTCAGAAAAAACTAATCTAAAAAATTTACAAAATGCACTCACTTTTTGAATTTTCATCAAAAATGACTGGTTAATTAAATCGTCTTTTCTTCTAGGACCTAAAAAAATTGTGACAGATGGATTTGATTCGTTCATTTTTTCGAGAGTTATCGTGTTTACGGACGGACGGCAGGACGGACAGACAGACAGACGCCATCGTGAAAACGTGATTTTCGGATTCAGGGGGTCTCGAAACGTGGAGATCCGTTGAAAAACTGTGATGTCAAATTTCCGACAATTCTAATACTTTCTCAATCATAAATGATGAGAATGTAAAAAATGGAATAAACTAGAATACACACAATTATGATTCTGACTGTATAGCGTATAAAAAGAATAAATTTACCACTTTTCAATTGTTAAAAAAAATTTAGTTTGTTTGAATAGTTCTTTTTCCAAAAATAATTTTAATTTGGTTATGAATTGTATGTGTTCTATTTTACATCATTTTCTTAGTTTTCGAAAATAACTGCTTGGGCAAATAAAAATTGTTAAACAAATAGAATTTTTTAAACATTGGAAGAAATGTATCAAAATTATGTATTCACTCAACAAAAAGTAGCATAGGATACCAATTTGAGAAAAGTAAACATCTCTGGCCCAATTTTTAGAAATTTTGAAAATAAACAATCACTAATTGCTAAAATAGTTAGATCATGTTTTAAGACAAATTAACTACTCCAAACAATGACAAAATATTGTATTTTTATCAGAAAATACGATTATGTTTAAAAATAATCATTTAAATAATCCACATTTGCCTAAACAATTGTAAATTGTTTAATAAGGGATGGGATATACACAAATTGTTTATTAGTAATTATTTGTATGGAAAGGATGACCAAAATTGCTAAAAAGTAACAATAATACGTAAAAATTTTTTTTTTTGTCATATTTAAGACGTGTTAATATTTGAATTTCGAAAAAAGAAAAAGACGGATTTTATTTTTCCGAAAATTAAAACTTCCAGGGGGTTGTCTTACCCTCTAGAGTAAAAAAAAATTATGCAATGCATTTTTGGATTACTCTAGTAGTCAATAACAAGAAGAGAGGAAGGAAAAGAGTAAATCAGATATCAAAACGGTAGAATAGAAAAAATATGTTATGGATTAGTTCGAAAGGTTATGAAGGGAAGTTAAGAGAAGAAGGAAAATATGGGAGGAAAAAAGACGTAGAAGATGCCATAACAAGAGAAAAAGTATTCCGAAGGTATAGGGAAAAGGACTAAAGGAATAGACATGAAGAATCTGCTATAAAGTATGGAGATGAAAGTGTTGGCTAGAGTTAAGGAAAACAGGTTTAGTGGTAACCATATTAAAAAAGGCAGAGTAAAGCAGGTTAAACAGTATATAGCAGTGACGTAATTGCAATATTTGTATAAAGCATACATAACTGTTTAGTCAAAGAGGTTAAAGAAAGAAGGTATAGAAAAATGGAATCGAGCTTCCTAATAAGACAGAGCTTATGAAAGGTATGAGGTGATTGGCAACATAAATTTCCTGAGAAGATAAAAGAGGGCATAATAGAGAGACTATTGGAAGAGGTAAGAATAAGTAGGAGATAAGATGGGAAGGAGATGATATATAGTGCTAATGTCAGAGTTTACAGAAGGGATTATGGGCTTCATGAGAAGATTACAGAGATATTCAAATGGAGAAAACTTGAATTTAAACATATAAACAGCGAAATTAATGAGGTTTATAAAGGTAAAGAAAGGAATAAAGAGATAAATTTAGCAATGGAGCAGGAAAAAGGATATGGAAATTTAAGGTGGATCTAAGGGAGAGAAAGGGGGCGAAGTTCGTATAAAGCTATTAAAGGAGGTAAAAGAAGGGAGATGGTAGACGATAAGATAAACGAGATGAGAAGAGGAAAGAAAAGAGTAGAACATTCAATAGTAAGAAGATTGATTATTGAGGCATGAAAATATAATGAATAGTATAAGATAATAAAAAGAAAAGGAGTATCTAAAAAGGGATGAGAAGAAAGAAGATAACCCAAAATGCAAAAATTCAGATTGGAAAGCGACGTAAGGGAAGGATTGTGTTGTGAAAAGAAATAAAGCAGAAAGTTCAAAGACTGTGACTGGGAAAAGAAAACATGGTAATGTACGAGAAGGACGCATGATAGGAGTGGAAGAAAAAGGAAAATAAGAAGAAAACGTGGTAAAGTTTTTAGGGAAGGATTACACTTTTAAAAGTAAGATCAATTTTTTACGCACTGAATTGCCTTGACTTTTGTTCCCTTATACTGGGAGAGAAAACTTGGAGAAACTTAGCTTGAGGTTTGTACCCTTGTGTTTGACTTGAGCTGTAACTGCTCGTTCCACTCCTTTCAACCCTGTATTTTAGTTCGCTGTTCCTCCTCACTCTGTGATGGAAAGCTTTCGACGAATGGAATAGGAATGTTAAATCTTCCTGTGGTTCCAATTTTCTTGCCAGAACTTTTGTTTGTTTAAGGTAATCTAGCAGAATCAGGGGGCTTCTCAAGGCGCTATAGGACCTTCCAAGATTCAGATTCAAAATCGTGTTTAGGAAAGCCAGAAGAGTTTTTTCACGAAAGCTTGTCTTCACCAAATTATAAAATATTAGACAGGTTGTCTAAGCCACAATAGTTTTGCCCCCCCCCCCCCAGCTAAAAGTAACGGTAGCTTTAGCGCAACACAGATTCCATATTTATTTTACATTTTTTTAGCCAAGAATTTTCTTAAAGTAGAAGAAATAGGGAGATCTTTGATATAAATAAGGCAATAATACAGAAAGAAAATCTTTTAAATGAAATTAATATTAATACATGATAATAAGATAAAATAAAGACGATTTTTTAAGTAAGTTCAATTTTCCAAAACAAAAATTGAATTTTAAACAAGAAATGAAGCTGTCCTAACATAAAAGATGTATTTTCAACCCAGAAAGAGGAATCCTCACCAAAATTGTTAAATTTTTAACCAGCATAGAATAACCGATAATAAAATATTTGAATTTTCAACAAAATCATCAAACCTTTTACAAAATATAATATTTTCTAGTAAAAAATACAAGTTTTCAACCAGTTAAATTTAACGAAAAAAAATAGCTTAGCCTCAAAAAAGATGAATTTCCAAAGAACAGGATTAGTTTTCTGCAAACAACGACTTATTTAATTAACTTTGCGATTTCTACTAGAATCAATTTTGGGTTTCAAAGAAGCTGCAACAAAAAGGAACCTCTCTTGCTAAACAGAAACCAAAATGATAGATGGTTTTTAAAGGAACCCAAAGCATGGATTTGAATGGCTTTAATATAACTACTTCATAAATTAGAAATAATAATATTACACTGGAAAAAATTTAGTTGAAAAGCTAAGGGTTTCCAAGGCATATCACAATATTCCAAAGGAATTAAAATATCTGAAGACAATTTATAACTTCAAGATCTTTCAAACGTTTCAATTAATTTGAATGAATTTCAAAGAATTTCAAAGTTGGTATTGTCTTTCTAAAATTGCAAAGTGATATTAAATTCATTTTCAAGATTTCTAGGGATGTCTCAAGATTCCAAAGAAATTGAAATATTCAAGGATATTTTAAAAGATTTAAAATATTTGTTATATATTTCAATAATTTAAAAGGGTTTACAATTATTTCAATGATATTCATGCGATTTTTAAAGATTTTGAGGCAACTTGGAGAGATTTCAAAGGTTTCAAGGGATATCAAAAGAATAAATATATTATATTTATCAACATTTTGAAACTGCAAGATTTTTCAATCTATTTTAAAAAATTGAAGGGATTTTGAAGGATTTCAAAGATTTTCTGATATATTCGATGATTCCGAGGAACCTTAAGGAGAATAAAACGATTTTAATTTATATCAAAAGAATTTATAGAATTTAATATAGTTAAAAATATTATAAAAATTCCAACAATTTTATAACCGTTTTAATAAATTCAAGGTTTTTTAGAGGCTTTTAAAAATTTCACAGGATGTGTTTTAAAACTGCATTTTTTTCCAATCGATTTTAATAATTTGAAGGTATTTCCCGTAATTTCGAAGATTTTATGGGATATCAACAAATTTCTAAAAGTTTGAAATATTCAAGAATAATTTAAAAATCGACCATTTTTCAATCGATTACAATGAATTGAAGGTATTTTAAACAATGTTAATGATGTTAAGGTATTCTTAATAATTCCGACGAATTTTAAGGAAAATAAAAATTTTTAAGCGATATCAAAAGAATTCAATGAATTCGAAAAAGTAAAAATATTTTAAATCTCATAAATTTCTTAGTTCTTTCAATAATTTGAAGGTCTTTTTAGTTTTTTTTCAAAGATTTCATGGAATATCAAAAGATTTTAAAGAATTAAAAATATTAATGCGTTTTTAAAAACTCGAACATTTTGCAATCAATTTTAAAAAATGAGAAGGATTTTAAAGTATTTTCAAAATTCTATGGTATTTTTTGAGCTTTCGAGGAATCTTATAGGGAATAAAAATGTTTGAAGGAATATTAAGCAATTTCGAAAAATTTAAAACAATCAAGGGCATTTTATAAAATTCCAAGGTTTGCTAAGCGATGTTAATAATTCAAAAGTATTTTAGATTATTTTAAAGATTGCATGACTTATCAAAAGATTTTAAAGAATTCAAAATATTTAAGTTTATTCACATTTTTTAAAATATTTCTTATATTTTACTTTATAGTTACAAATAAATAATATTGCACAAAGAAAATTTAATAAAAAATCTAATATCACAGATATCAATCATTCTTTAGAGGAAGGTAGTGCACATAAAATGCAACAGTTTTAAGGTAATTTTGAAAATTAGAAGTTTTCAAATGCACATGTACCAAAAAGTGCACTACTATTTAGAATTAAATAATATATACTTGCAATATTACGTTGGTATTATTTTTTTTTAAGATAGGTATTTTCATTATTTAATTTAATTTGTTTAAGAAAATAATGGAAAATGTTTTTTAATATTTATCTGTATGATTATTAACAGTATTTTTTGATTCCAAATAGGCTCAATTTTCAACCACAAAAGATAAAGTTTTAAGTCAAAAACTCTAACTATTTATACAACAGTTGAGTTTTCAATTCTAAAATATGATTTTTTAACAAAAATGTTCTTTTTCGAACGAGTAGTTTATTTTATACCAAATTACTAAATTTTCAAATAAGAAAGACGACTTCTATCTAAAACAGTTACATTTTCAATTCAAAAATATAAGTTTTCAACAAAAAAGTTAATTTCTAACAAAGAAGACTGATGTTCTACCTAAGAAAGCGAATTTTCAACAAAAGATTTAATTTTCCAAGTTAAAAATTCGAATGTTTCAAAAAGATTTGACCTAGGATTGAAAAATTTAAGCGCTCAATCAGAAAGTTACTATTCAATCAACAAAAAAAAAGTTAAATTAACTAGTTTATTTTTAAATCAAATAGCTAAATATCAAACCAAATAGTTTAATTTTAAAAAGATAAATATAGTTTTTTACCCAAAAATATAATAATTAAATTTTGAGTTTGGAAAATTAATTTTTAGCAATTAATTTTTTATACAAAAAGACGAATTTTCTACCGAATAGTTGAATTTTGAATTTATAAACGATAACTTTGAAGGTAAAACATAAATTTTAATTTAACAGTTCAAATTTTCAACAACAACCACAAAAAATTCAAGCAAAAAAAAATCAATTTAAAACCAAATAGTTAAATTTTTCACTTAAAAAGATCAGTTTCAAATTTAAAATATAAATTCATAATAAAAATCAAATCCTTAAAGCACTGCTTAAAAAAATTAATTTTTAGTGAAAAGTGAAACGAATTTAAAAAAAAATAGTTGCATCTTTAACTAAAAAAGATAGGACTTATACCTAACGTAAAATCGCTTAATTTTCAGTTACGAATAATAGTTGTGAAAAAACAAAAAAAATCCTTAAATATTTAAACCAGAAGAAGAATTATGCAGGAAAAAAAAACTAATGTTCAAACCGAAAATACGCTTTTCTTACAAAATACCAAGCAAAAGATAAATTTTTATCAAAGAAGATTGATTTTCTACCTAAGAGTAGGGATTTTTAATAAAGGACTTTATTTTCTAAACTAAAAATGTTGCTATTCTCAGGTTAACAAAATAGTTGAATTTTCAACAAAACAGATTGATTTTTTTACCCGAAAAGAGTAAATTTGTACAAAAGAGTCAAATTTTTAACTTATAAAGGATAAATTTTCATCTGAAAAACATAATATAATGATTTAAGTTTAACAAAATTCCTGAATTCTGAAACCAAAAAAAGTAATCTGAAAGAAATTTGAGTTTTTATCTGGAAAAATGATTTTAAGAAATTACCATATTTAATCATAGTTAAATGTTCACATAAAAAGTTTTATTTTCAACCAAATCGTTTAATTTATATCAAATTCTTGAATTTTTACATAAGGAGATGATTTTTTTACGGAACAATTGATTTGTTATCCCAAAATATTAATTTTCAACGAAAAATTTATTTATGACAACAAACATTTTTTAAAAAATATTATCTTGTTTTGTCAAATTCTGAAGGGACATTAATTAAGTACTCCTTTTCATATTTTGTACATCGCCTAGAAGCAACTCAACGGAGCAGAAAAGGAGTTTCCTCGTTTATTGCATGCTCCTTGTCGCGATAACGTAATTTTCACGTCAAACTTCTAGCCTCCCTTTTAACATGGGGATCCTTTTCTCCTCGCTATCCTTCCGACTTCTCGCGAACTACCCAGTTTAAGAACGGGTCGCTGAATCGATTAAATGGCATTCCAAGTCACGAACTTTTCGTTTCCCCAGTTCTAGAATCTACACCGGTCCCGCATTACACTTGAATTGCGCTCAAAGTACGCAAAGCTTGTAGAATTTCTACTCTGGATGATATCGAGCACGCTAAGCGTAATTCCGAGAAATCACTACTCATGTGTAACGAGATGTAAATCGACTACAAATTAAACCGTAAGCACTGGCAGTCTCCTAGTGTACCCTGTTATTGATTCATAGCAGCTTATTCAGAAATTTCTGGTGAAATACAGTCTTGTGCAACTTCTACAGTCTCTATACAGTTTTTACCTAAAGCAATTACCTAAATCAGTAAGAAGGAAATAACCCTACACGTAGAAAAAAAGCGAATCGGTACATCATCACCACAAAGTATCTGCTCAACTATGACAGCCTATTCAGAAATTTCTGAAGAAAGATGGCCTTATGAAAGCTTCGAAGACCGGAAATGGTGCTCGCTTGGCTCCTTGTGATTTTCTTCTGTCCAGTCACGTATGCGTCACATTTCAGGATGACGGAACGCAGCAAAAAGTTCTAGATTACCAAAACGCTCAGCAGCGATTACGCAATGCAACAAGAAAAAATAGCCTGATATATGAAAAAAGACAACTGTGATATTTACCGCGACAATGTATCCACCCATTCATAGCAGCTTATTCTGAAAATTCTGGTGAAACATGGCCTTACACAACCTAGAAAGCCCTGGTATCGTTCTCAACTGACTCCCTGTGATTTATGGCATTTTGCACGTAATTGAGTAAACGTCTAGCCGCGTATACGTCGCGTTTTCGAATAGTAGAACGCACCAGGAAGATTTATTTAAAAAATAAATTCTGAAGTTATTACATAACGGAGTAAGAAGAAAACAGTCTGATATGTGAAAAAAAGGCGAATTGGTCCTTAACCACGACAGATCAACTGCCTATTCCTCGCAGCTTATTCAGAAATTTCTGGTGAAGCACGATTTTATGCAACTTCGACAGCATCGATAGACTTCTCCCTTGGCTCTCGATGACTTCTGGCGTTTTTAATCTTTATTTAAATGATTCTTACTTTTTCCCGTATAGAAATGTTACTCTTTGGCAAAAAATGGCATTAATTTGTGTAAAATACAAAAGCCACATTAAAAAGTCTTATTTATTGGTCAGTGATGAAATATCAGTGTTAAAATTAAAACCACTTTATTAAAAATTCTTCTTTTTTTTGTTAAAGGTTTATCTCTTTGGCTAAAATTTCATCTATTTTGCTGAAAATTTTCAGAGACTGAAAAATATTGAAGATTCTCAAAAAGATCACAATTTTACGTACTATTTGATTTAGTAATTTTGTTGCATAGTTGAAATAAATTGGACATTTTTAATTTAAAATGGGTCCATTCCAGTTGAAAATTGAACTGATTTGTTTAGATTAAACTATTTGGTTGAAAACGAAACTATTTAAAAATTTACCTATTTTGTCGAAGAGTATCTTTCAATTAAAAACCTCTCTTCTTATTTAAAAATGGGAATCTCTTCTCTAAGAATGATTTTCTTAAATTTAGCTACTTGACTGAAAGTTGTATACCTTTCTGAACAAATAATTCCTTCTGAAATTCACCGCTTTGAAAATTCGTATTTTAAATAAAAAAATAATTGATTTTAATTGAAAATGCAACTATTCTATTTCTTGGTTGACTACTTTTCTTTTATATAAAAAAATAATTTTGATTTTGAAAATTCATCCTTTCTGGTTTAAAAACAACTCTTTTCAAAGGAAAGGGACATTTTAGCATTCAAACTCAAACATTTTGTTCATAATTCATATTTTTTCCTAGAAAATTTACTTTATTTATTAAAAATTTATCCATTTGGTTAAAAATTCGAGAATTTGGTCGAAAATTTATTCACTTCGGTTGAGGAATCTAATATATTACTGAAATTTATATTGTCTTTTTGTTTGAAAGTTAAGTTTTTTATAAATTAAAATTTTATTATAGGTCTACCATTTTTCTTTAACAAGCTTTATTTATTAAAATGAATTTTTAACTATTTGTTTGGAAATTGATGTTTTTTCCCAACTTTGTCTGTGGATAGCAAAGTTATATTCTTGTAAGAAATTTCATCTTTTTTTAATCTAAATGCTATTGTCTGGGTTTAAATTAGTCCTCTTTGATTCAGGAGTAAACAACTTTGTTGTTCTCTTTGATATCAGATTAAAATACTTCCTGGTTAAATTACTTTTATAAAAATCTTTTTTTTTTTAAGTCGAAGATTCAGTTTTAGGGAACAATTTTCGTCTCTGCTTGTAAATGATTTCTGTTGTTCTTGTGGAAAATAAATATTTTTGAACGAAGATTTAACGATTCCAGTTACAGATTCATTATTTAAGTTGAAAATTTCGATCTAATTATTCACCTTTTTTGGGTGACACTTAAACAACTTTTTTACACAATTTTTTTCTTTACAAAATGTCTTTGGATACAAACTTAACTGGGTTTACGAAAATTACTTTCTATTTTCTAAAATTTGTTTTTGCAACTAAAAATTTAAGAATTCCAAATTTGGTTCAAAATTGATTTGTTTTAGCTTACAATGAATCTGTTTTGAAGAAAAATAATCTTTTTTCTCAGGTGTCTTGTTTTTTTTTGCAGAAAAATAATGTTTACGGGTTGAAATTTAACATTTTTGTGGAAGGGTTCATAACTCTGATTAGGAGTTGTCTTTCCTGGTCAAAAGTGAAATGACTTTTTTTAAAAACTGTTTTTCTTGATCAATGATTTTTTTTACAAATTGATCCTTGTTGTTGTATTTTGTTTTGAAATTAATTGTGTTCTGGTGAAAAATTGGACTATTTGGTAAAAAATATGCCTTATATGATAAAAAAAATTAACTTGTCTATCAGAAGCTTTGTCTTTTTGGTTAAAGTTTATCTTCCCAGATTCAAAACTCAACTACTTTGTTAAAAATTGTACTATTTTGTTAAAAATGTGTTATTTTTTATTTAATTGTGTATTAAATTTAGATAAATATCATCATATCAATGAATATCAACAAAATTTGTACTTTTGGATTGAAAATACACCATGTTGTAAAAAGTTAATTTTCTTTTTAAATATTTAAGTTTTTTTAAACATTTATTAATTTTGTTGAAAATTTAATAACTACATTCTATAATAAACTATTTTGTTCAAAATTCATCTGTCTTTGTTCTCAACTCAACAGTTTTGATGCAAATACTTTCCTTTAGGTTTAAAATTCATCTTTTATGACAGAAAACTAATCTTTTTATTTCACGAATGTTAGAAGTATTAAACAGTAGCAAAGTTTAGGGATAAAAGACTAAATAATGTGATTATCAATGGCTGAAAAAAGGTCAGTTGAGCAGAAAGCCGACAGAGAAACTGGAATGAAGGGGTTAGTATGAAGCGTAAAAGATATTGCTGAGAGCCTTTTCCGGATCGGATTCTAAAACACTCTTCTCTTATTCAAGCGGTCCATTCATAACCTTCACACCTCTAGATAAGGGTGTTCGGCTTTGATACCGAATTGTCCTTTGCACAAAGCGTATCCAACACAAAGGGTTGCAATCTCGGTAGTTGTCACACGAAAGGGCTACTCCCCCCCCCCCCACGCCCCGCCAACATACAACATTTTCATTGCATCGCTTTTCCATATTTAGTTTTCCTTTTTTTAGCAAGCTTGATACTGAAAAGAGTTCAAAGACACGTTCGTTCCTTTCGGAAGAATAATTGGTGCCCAACGAAAATTCTGCATTGCACGGACAACAGTCTGCAGATTTATTAATTTCGAAAGTAAAGTTTAAAACTTAGAGGATTCTAATTTTTTTAAATTGACTTATGGTTCAGGTGGTCAGTCGACAGACTTAATTTTTTAAACATGAGTTTAAAATGTTAAATAAGACAGTTCGAATTTTGGAAATCTAATTATATTTGATCCTATAATACTGAGAGTATTTTCTTACTTTTTGACTGATAATTAGCATTGAACCAAAAAAATGTACTGTATGCAGGAAAAAGTTTATCATTTTTAAAATACTAGTTAAAGTGCTAGATTAGATGTTTCTAATGTTATGAATTAAGTATGTGTTTAATTTTAGGAATAAAATAGCTTATTTACTTGCAGAGAAATAATTGGTGCCCAACGCAAATTCTGCTCTAAACATAAAATATTCAACATAATTTATTTTGAAAGTACCAGCTTAGAATAGTAAATTAGAGTGTTACAATTTTGAAAATCTAGGTAGCACCTCACCATCGAATTTTTGAATTTTTCTTAGTTCAGAATTTTCGGCTTTTTTGGGCTGCTTACATTAACCCAGCACCTCCACTTCTTTAAATTACTAAATAATAAAAATTCAATTACACCAGAATTTAGGGCTTTTTTGGGCTCTTGAAATCCGCAAAAAAATTTTTCCCCAAACAAACCCTTAACTTCCAAAATCAACCCCCTTCAAAAAATTGAAAATTTTCAGTTATTTATTAGCGGCATATTTTTGGGCTTTTTTTGGGCTCCGAGAAAATACCCACTTCGATTTTTGGGCTCCAACCCTTACAGTAAAAAATTAACCCAATTGTAACACGCAGATATGAAATTGTCAAAAAATAACTTTTATGACATTTTAGAGCTTGAATAAAGCCTCTGATTTTTGAGCTCCTCGAAAATACACGCTACGATTTTTGGGCTTCAACCCTTAACGTCGAAAATCAACCCACGTAGATACTACTTTGTCAAAAAATGAATTTTTCTAGAATTTTTCAATGGAAATACAGTTTTTGATTTTTGGGCACCTCGAAAATACCCGATATGATTTTTGGGCGTCAACCATTAACGTCAAAAATCAACCCCTCTCTTCCACGTGAATACAACTTTGTTGTCTGCAAATAAATTTTTCTAGAATTTTTCAATGGAAATACAGTCTCTGATTTTTGGGCTCCTCGAAAATATCCTATATGATTTTTTGGCTTCAACCCTTAATGTCAAAAATCAACCCCTCTCTACCACGGACATACGAATTTGTCAAAAAATAACTGTTTTCAGAGTTTTACAACAGGAATACAGTTTTTGATATTTAGGCTTTCCGAAAATACCGTCTACTATCTTTGGGCTTCAACCCTTAAGGTAAAAAATTAGCCCTTCTCTATAACGTACATACGACTTTGTCAACAAATAATTTCTTTTTGAATTTTACAATGTCAATAGAGTCTTTGATTTTCTGGCTCCTCGAAAATACACACTACGATTTTTGGGATCCAACCTTTAACGTCAAGAATGAACCCCAGACAAAGTTGTATTTACGTGAATGAGAGGGGTTGATTTTTGACGTTAAGGATTGAAGCCCAAAAATCATATCGGGTATTTTCGAGGAGCCCAAAAATCAGAGACTGTACTTCCATTGAAAAATTCTAGAAAAATTTATTTGCAGACAAAGTTGTATTTACGTGGAAGAGAGGGGTTGACTTTTGACGTTAAGGGTTAAAGCCCAAAAATCATATAGGGTATTTTCAAGGAGCCCAAAAATTAGAGACTCTATTACCATTCAAAAATTCTAGAAAAATTTATTTTTTGACAAAGTAGTATCTACGTGGGTTGATTTTTAACGTTAAGGGTTGAAGCCCAAAAATCGTAGAGTGTATTTTCGAGGAGCCCAAAAATGAGAGACTTTATTCAAGCTCTAAAATGTAATACAAGTTATTTTTTGACAATTTCATATCTGCGTGTTACAATGGGGTTAATTTTTTACTGTAAGGGTTGGAGCCCAAAAATCGAAGTGGGTATTTTCTGGGAGCCCAAAAAAAGCCCAAAAATATCCCGTTAATAAATAACTGAAAATTTGCAATGTTTTGAAGGGGGTTGATTTTGGCAGTTAAGGGTTGGTTTGGGGAAAATTTTTTTGCGGATTTTAAGAGCTCAAAAAAGCCCAAAATTCTGGTGTCATTGAATTTTTATTATTTAGTTATTTAAAGAAGTGGAGGTGCTGGGTTAATGTAAGCTGGCACCTCCACAAGAAAATTGATTTTTTGAAAAAAGTAAAAGAGCCCAAAAATTTTTATTGCAGCCCAAAAAAGCACAAAAAAGCCCAAAATTTTGAGCTATGAAAAATTCAAAAATTCGATTGTGGAGGTGTTAGCTTAACGGACCTCTAATAACTACTGCTTAACCGAAAATCTGCATCGTGTGCACATTAGACGAAAGACTAACTAATGTAGAAAGAACTAATCTAAAGTGGTACATTTCGCGGTTCTAAAATATTATGAAGTAAGTTGCAGTTCAATGTTTCGGACTAAAATAGCCCCTTAACCTTTAAAGTAATAATTGGTGTCCAACGCAAATTTGTCATTGTCCGCACACCAACATACTAAATTTGGAATGCCCCAGTTTGAAATGGTAAATTATAAATCCTACAGAAAATTCTAATTTTGTAGATCAAGTTGAAAGTTAGTTAAAGGTGAAAAGAAAGTTGCGTACTTTAGAATAATAATTAGCGTCACAACCCCAATTTGGAATTATGTGCCCATTATCTAGTAGAATTGATGATTTTGATGATCTAAAGTCGTAAGTTAGAAGGTTCTAATATTTTAAATGTAGTTGTAGTTCAGAGTATGATACCGAGATTGCTTGCTAACTTGTGAACTAATAATTGAAGCTCAACCTAGAATATACATTGTACGCACATCAATTGAAAGACTTGGTCATCTTGAAAGTACTAGCTGTAGATATAAATTAGACAGTTTAGAGTTTATCAATCAAGTTGATGTTCACTTTGTAGTATTAAGATAGGTTCGTTAGTTTTAAAGGAATTTTTGGTGCCCAACGCAAATTCTGTATTGGACGTACATCTTTGAACATGCTTGATTTTGGATGTACCAGTTTAATTGGTGAATAAGGAATTCCAAATAAAATTCTAATTTTGTAAATCAAGTTGAAAGTAAGTTGGAGGTACAAAAAAAACTTGGGTACTTTCAGAATAATGATTAGCGTCCAACGAAAATTCTACGTTGAACGTATATGATTCAACCTGCTACATTTTAAGTATAAAAATCGAAATTTTGTGCGCATCACTCAACGGAATTGATTAATTGGTACCGTATGCAAATTCTGCATGGTATGCTCATCAGGCGACAAACTTGATAATTTTGAGAGTACATACATGTTTTAATTGGCAAATGAGAAGGTTTTGATTGTGTAAATTATATTGTGGTTTAGTTTGAGAAACTAAGATATTTAACTACTTTTGTAATAATCATTATTGTTTAATTTCAATTCTGCTTTGCACGTGCATCATTCTATAGGCTTTATTTTAAAAGTACCAATTTGAAGTGGAAAATTAGACGGTTCGAGTCTTGTAAATAAATGTGTAGTTCAGTTCTTCATATTAACACTGCTATGTTACTATTGAAATAATAAGTGGCATCTAACGAAAATTCTGCATTGTATGTATATCAATCAGCATATTTCACATTTAAAGTACCAGTTCCAAGAGGTAAAATTGGACGGTTAACTACTGGATTAATAATTGGAGTCTAACTTGGAATCTGCACTATATGCACATCAACCAAAGACTTAATTATTCTTACAATACTAGTTATACTGGTAAATTATATGGTTCTAATTTTTAAAATCGAGTTGTTTTCCAGTTTCTAGGACTAAGATATCTTGGTTGCTTTCATAGTAAGAATTAGCGACCAGAAAAGGTTCTGCATTGTACATTTATCATTTAAGATACTTCATTTTGAAAGGGCCAGTATCAGATGGTAAATTACACGGTTCTAATTTGATAAATCAAGTTCAAAGTTATAGGTACTTTAATGTAAACTTGGAGAATTTCAGAATAATAAATTGCGACTAACTAAAAATTTGCTTTTACGTTTATCATTCGGCGGACTTCATCTTGAGAGTACTCGTCTCAATTGGTAAATTGGACGGTTTTACTTTTAATAATTTCGTAGTTTAGTAAGTGTTACTAAGATATCTTGTCCACTTTCTGAATAATAATTAGAGCCTCACCAAGAAACTACATTGTAGGCACGACAATCGGCAGACCTGATAATTTAAAAAATATCAATTTTAATTTGTCAATTAAACTTTCTACTTTTTAAAACTAGAAAGTGATAGTTTAAAGTAGTGAATTTAACGATTCGAATTCTATGAATAAAGTTGTAAGTTAGTTCAAGGTACAAAGACAACTTAGCTACATTTAAAGTAATAATTAGTGCCTAACGCAAATTCTTCTGTTTTAAGGTAGTAGCTTGAAGTTGTAAATTGGAGGGTCAAATTTTGGTAAATTACGTTAGAGTTTACTTGTAGGTAATGAACTAGGTTACTTTCGGGAATGTTAATTTTCGCTTAAGATAAATTCTGCATTGTACACAAATCAGGTCATAAACTTCACATTTTTCAAATTGAAATTTTAAAGCTTGAATGCAGGGTGTAACTAAGATAGCACCAATGTCCGAATTTGTTTACATTCAAGATAGATCTCTAGCATCAAGCGCGAATTTCACATTTTACCGACATCAGTCAACAAGATTATTTTAAGGACATCAGTTCACAGTTTTTGTCATTTTGACAATTCTATTTTAATGTTGGTAATTACAGGTTACTAATTTGGGAAATCTAGTCGCAAGTTAGTTCAAGGCACATAAACAACTTGGCTATTTTCAGAATAATAATTGGTGCCCAACGCAAATTCTGCATTATACGCATATCAGTCAACTGTCTTTCTTAATCACCTTAAAGGTGCCAGATTGAGTTAGAAAATAAGACAGCGTTACTCAGATAAGCAGTAATATGACAATTTGTTTACATTCAAGATAGATAACTGGCATCTAGCCCAAATTCTACATTTTACGGACATCAGTCAACAAGGTTATTTTAAGGACAGCAGTTTACAGTTTACGTCCTTTCAAAAACCCCATTTTAATTTGGTTAATTATACATAACTAATTTGGAAAATCAAGTTGTAAGTTAGATCAATGCACAAAGACAACTTAGCTACTTTTATAGGAATTTTTGGTGCCCAACGCAATTTCTGCATCGTACGTACGAGGGTGGATTGATAAGTTTCCGGCCTGACCAAGAGATGGCGCCACTAGGCCTACCTTGAGGTGGCGTTCTATAGTACCATCCTCAGATAGCTTGTAGC
>NC_046657.1:25473692-25474719 GCF_010883055.1 Belonocnema kinseyi | reverse complement strand
ATCCTACAAGCTATAAAAACAATATACACAGGTAGCAAAGCGAGTGTAAGAGTGAATGGGAAACTGAGTGACTGTTTCGATATTATTCAAGGAATTAGACAAAAATGCGTTATGTCTTCATGGTTATTTATATTATTTATGGACAAGTTTTTAAGAATGGCTCTCTTCGACGAAGAGGGTGTGGATCTCGAAACAGTAAGGGTACGAGGGTTAGCGTTCGCAGATGATAAGGTTGTTATGGCAGAGTCTATCGAAGACCTTCAAAGAATGTTGAATAAACTAGATGCAAGCATGAAGAGCATGGACCTCAAAATTAACGCAAATAAAACAAAAACTATGGTGTTCGAAGGAAAGAGTGAGAAAAGAATATGCAATATTTTATTAAATGATGAGAGAATTGAACAAGTTGATAAGTTCGTATACCTTGGTAGCTTGGTTATTGGTAGAGCAGGTCCCCTTATCAGAAGTAAAAATATATCAAATAAAGCTAAAATGGCAATACATAATTCTATATTTGTACTGACTGTACAATAGGGTAGCGAACCATGGACTTATCAGGAAAAAGATAAAAGTAAAATTAACGCAATTGACATGAGATTCATGCGCATAATATGCGGAAAAATTTTGATGGACAAAGTAAGTAACAAGATAATTCTAAAAGAATGTGGTGCAAAAGAGACGCTAGTAAACACATGGGAAAGAAATCGGTTAAGATGGTTCGGACATGTTGAGAGAATGCGAAATGAACGACTAACGAAACAAGTGTATCAAGGTAAAGTAAATGGCAACGTGCCCAGAGGTAGACCGCGGAAAGAATGGTTAGAATGTGTGAATGAGACCCTACTTAGAAGACACATAAGAAGTCACAGAAACACGAGAGCCTGCATGAAAAAATGCATGGACATAAAAGAAGCTAGAGAAGTAAGCCAGGGCAGGAAAGTATGGCGGCAAATAGTTAATAAAAGGAGTGTCAGTAGAGTGAATGACGCCTGAAACAAAGACCTTGGCTATTAATGGACCCAAGTAG
>NC_046657.1:25323533-25473592 GCF_010883055.1 Belonocnema kinseyi | reverse complement strand
TCATTATACATTACGAATTTGGGAAATCAAGTTGTAAGTTGTTTCAAGGTAAAAAAACAATTTAGCTACTTTTATAATAATAATTGGTGCCCAACGCAATTTATGCATTGTACGTATATCAGTCAACTGTTTTGATCGACTTGAAAGTGCCACATTGAGCTAGCAAATTAGACGGTTTAAATCAAGTTGGTACTCAGTTTGAGACAACTTGGTTACTTTGGCGGTTAGGGACGTGTTACATAGTTATGTATGTACTTACTTGCACTTACGTGGCAACGCCATCAGGGTTGACTCACAGACTTCTCTGGCTTGCCTGCTGCTACAATATTGCGCTTTTCTGGCGAGCCGCCAAGTCCTTCGGGCAGGAGTGCCATCTCCGTGTGTATCTATTTCTTCTTCACCCATTCCCTCTTGAGACTAGTCTAGTATTCCTTTTAATTTGTAAGATCCTCTACGCTACTGCCTTCTTCCCCTCACACAACTAACTCAGCTGCCTTATCATCTCCTCACAGAACTTCAGTGACAACTATAGATAAAATTTTATTTTCTGATTTAATTTGTCAGAAATCTATAAGTCTCAAAAGTTTCCATTTCAAAAGTTCAATATGTAAGTTATTAATATACTTTATAAACAATAGATAAAAATGATAAAAATCTTTAATTTGCTCACTTATAGCATTTCTTTAATTTCTATTATTTTTATCCAACCGAGAATTTTGGAAACTGCAGAAATGACGCAGATTTGTATTGGAACGTGCGAACATTTTTTTAGCAATTACATTTTGTTTGTCGGTTGAAAAATCATTTTAATTCTCCGGTTGCAGATAGTGCACTGAAAGTTTATTGTGTTTTATTAAAAAGTCTACTGTTATATTTTTGGGTTTTTCTTTGTCCCTTTAGGTGAAAAGTTCGACTGTTTGTTTAAAGATTTAAATATTTTTATAGAATTGCGTTTTCTTCTTAGTTAAAAATGATTTTTTTTTCACTGAAACTTTAAGTGAACTATCTCTGACTTTATCTGTTCTAGTAAAAAAATGTAAACAATTCGCTAAAAGTTGAACTGATTTGTTAAAAGTGAATTTACTTGATAGAAGAGTTTTTTTTGGGTGAAAATGATTTTTTAATCGAACTTTTAACTGTCCTATTTTCCGTTAAAAATTGATCGGTTCTAGTTGAAAATTAAACAATTTGGTTCAAAATGTATGTATTTTGTTTTTGATTTGTCCTTCTTGGTACAAAATTATTCTTCTAGATTAAACAGTTTAATTGCTCCATTAAAAATTAAAATCAATCATTGAATGAAAGCTGATCGTTTTTTTGTTTAAAAATATATGTATTTGGTTGCGAATTCATTTTTTTTTTTAGGAAAATTAATCTTCTTCATTAAAATTTCAACTACACATTTGAAAGTTAAAGTCTTGTTTTAATTTTTTTAGTTGGGCCATCTTTTCGGTTACAAATTTAACCATTTTGTCGAAAATCATTCCTTTTTTTACTGGTTGGAAATTCATCTTTTTGACCTGAAAAAACATATATCCGGGTTCAAAATGTAAAAATTTGCTAAAAAATTCGCGTTTTTTTGATAATTCTAGAATTTGGTTGAAATGTGTTTCTCTTAACAAAATAACCTTTCCTGATTGAAAATTTCACAGTTTCCTTGAAAATTCGTCTTTTCGGTTAAAATTTTGTTGTTGTAGAAACATGGTTTTTTCTGGTTAAAAATGAAATTTTTTGTTTAAAATTTTGTTTTTGTTGAGCAATTGACCATATTATTTGAAGTTTGTCTTATTTGCTAATTTGAATCATCAACTGTTATGTTTTTGTTATAAAATTATTTTTTTTATTGCAGGTTAATCTATTTTGTTGCGAGTTTAAATAGTTTGTCAAAAATTTCTTCTATTAGTTAAAGATAAATTTTCTTGTTGTTGAAAAATTATACTATTTTCGGTTGGAGATTAACTGTTTTTATTTCAATCCTAAAAAAAATTAGTTGAAAGTGTATGAATTTTATTGTAATATTGTCTTTTTTATAAAAAAAAACTATTCTTGATTGACAATTCAGCAATTTGATTATAAGTAGAAAACTTGGTTGCAAATTTATTTTATTAATTGAATATCCATGTTTTATTCTGGAAATTTAAATAATAAGTTAAAAATTCGTTATTTTTTTTGCTGAAAATTAATGTTTTAAACTGCGAATTTAACTACTTTATTTCTTATTAATAATTGATATTTTTTGTTTTAAAATGTAACTACTTGTCTATAAATATTCTACTTTTCTATTTCTTGCAACTTAACCTTGTGGTTGATAATTCATATTTTACGGTTAAAAATTGAACTTTTTTCTAGATAGTTTGACTTTTTGGTTTTAAAATAACACAATTTGCTACTCATTTTTGTTTACTTATTAAGGAAAAATCTTTTCTGTGTGAAAAATCAACTTTCGTTAGATGATAATCTGTTGGGTTTATGATGAAATTTTTGAAATATCGTGTTCATGAGTTGAAATATCAAATTTATTTCAATTATACAAATTTCATTATGTGGTCCAAAAGGTTGCTATTTTATTAATAATTTATAATGAATTCCGAAAATTGAACTGCTTATTTAAAAAATTATCTCTTCAGGTAGAAAATTAGGATTTTTTGGTTGAAAGATAAACGATTTTTCTGAAACTGCAATTAATTTGTAATTGAAGTTTTGAGCGTTTTGTATTAAATTCAATATTATACTTTCGAATAGCTCTAACTAGTTAAGAAGAGCCCTAAAAGTGCTTTTAAGAGTGAAAAAAATAAATGAAAGAAGCCTTGCTCATATAAGAAATTGTTACGTAGCCTATTAGGATGTAAAAAGGTTATCCAAACATCTCCCTATCATACTTTCCCACTCCTAATTCCTCTAAATTCCACTACCTTCCCTCTCTTCGCCTATAGGCCAATACTTCCCCTACCTAAACTATAAACTTCGCCTCCCTCTAATCTTCAACTTCTTCACCTATCGCTCCCTCCCCACTTTTCCCTGAAATTTCCCCTCACTTCCACCAGTCCCACAGTTTCCTCTAACTTTATGAATTCCCTGATGTCCCTGAATTGCCAGAGTTGTCATTCGCCTGAGTTCGGATTTCTTTCACTCCTCCTTGCTGAAAAGGAGTGCGAAGGATGGATGGGCGAAGAACTCTCTCTTGAACTAAACAAGTGACATTGTCACTGGTTGAATCAGTAATTTTAATTGCCACTGGTGAATCAGTAGTTTTGTGATTTTAAATGGTTAAACCAGTAGCTTAATATATTGCAGCCCGACTCCCATTTATTGTTCTGAGAGTAAAGTTCGGTTTCTAAATGATAACTTTGCAAAAGTTAGCACAAAAGTGGTGAATGATAAGTTTCGTACCTGACCAGCTGATAAACGACGACGCGTACAAGATAACTATTGAGTATTGAGTAACCAGTGAAGCTTACTAATTGAAGTAGTGACGAAATGCCACTGAGCCAACCAGTAAAATTTCACTGATTGCAAGTGAAACTCTTCTGCCTCTTTCAACCAGTGAGATTTCACTGAAAATTAGTGGGATATCACCGGTTTAGTTTAAGAGAGCTGACTTAAACTATATAGTGCTTCTTCCCGGGGTAACGAGACTCGGGAAATACTACAGGAATAACTCGTTACAGATAATGACTTCAATTTCCAAGTCTAAACTCACCTAATTGAAAAGAAATAAGACTGAGAACGTCAACCGTTATCCGGATGAACCAGTTTCTGTTTCCGTCTCGTATGAAGCACCAAGCCCTTAAATCTTTACGTTCTCCTGGGTGATAAATGAGTTTTCAAAAATGATTCTGAGTGGGCTGTCGAGATCCTAAGTGAGGATTTATCTCGTAGCAATTGGTAAGAGGACTTTTTCAAACTCATTCGAAAGAGTCGAGAGTGACTATGAAGCGGTATTAACCTTTATTCGAGAAGTTCGTTTATTTCCACTTTTTATTACTCGCTGGAGACTTTGTACAAGCCGGAAGTGCGTTTTACGAGTTCCACACCGTATTGCGAATTTCTTGGTTGAAGGATACTTCTGGAATCTTGAATAGAAGTATTCGCAGAACGCAGCGGTTCTTCGAGGGCTGTTGGATTCTTTTAGTATCTTTTAAGCGATTGTTTCTGGGTACATGAGAACTATCTGGAAAGGTATTTCAGAAGAAGAAATGAAGAACAAAAGGTGCTAGGTGAGAGGGAAGCAACTCCCAAAAGTTCCAACTCTGGCAATCCGCTAGATCGGTTATCCGCTCTCTTAAAATGAACCAGTTACATGTCACTGATTAAAACAGTCAGAAGTGTGTCACTGACAATCAGTGAGGCTTCACTGGTTCAATCAGTGAAATTCTGTGGTTGCTTAAATCAGTGAGGTTCACTGGTTAGTGTGACTGGTAGTCAGCTTACATGTTGCCATCCATCAGCTGGTTAGGTATGACACTTGGCATTCATCGAGTCGCTTAAAGTCAAATGCAAGTAACCAAGGTGTGGACCACTATAGCACTGGTATATTCACTGACTGAATCTATCATTTCACGTCACTGGTAAATTTCAGTAACGCTTTTTGAGTTGAGTCCAGTACTGGTTCAATCAGTAAAAATAGAAAAATCACTAGTTCACCAGTGATAACTCAAAATACAGATTCGAACAGTGACCATTTCACCAGCCCACACTTGTAATCTACACTAATCCCCTTCAAATTCAGAACAATCCCATTGTTATCCAGATAACACGAAGTAATTTGCATAAGGAATAAAAACTAGTTTTTGACTATTTTATCAAAAATTGATTCTTTTTCTTGAAAAATAACTTATTTGATTAAAATATTAACCATTTCATTTTAGGTTAAAAATTAATCGTTTTTAGGTAAAAGTTCATTATTACAAACCAGTTTTATTTTTTTATTTTTCAGTAAAAAATTAACCATTTCATTTTAGGTTAAAAATTGATTTTTTTTAGGTAAAAGTTCATTATTACAAATAAGTTTTATTTTTTTATTTTTCGGGTTAAGCATTCTTGTTTTGAGATGAAAATTTTTTATTGTTATGTTAAAAATGTTTTTTTTTAAACAGAAATCCTAACAATTTTATTTTTGCTATAAAATTCTCTTTGTTAAAATTTCGTGATTTAGTAGAAAATTAAGATTATTTTTGAAAAATTCATCTTTTGAGTTAAAGAATAAATTTTTGTGTTGAAAATTTAATTATATATATCATTTTTTTAAAATAAAATATTCCATTTTTTCTACACTTTTCACTTTGAGGGAGATAATAATGAATAAAATTTAACAAAAGTATTTGTTTCAACAAACTATTGTTGATGTTCTCTACCTCCTGATATAATTGTGTTAAATAGAAGCTTTTTCCCAGAAAATTTATATTTAATATGACCATTTAGGAAATGTTCCAAATATTACAAACTTTTGTTCTCTTTCAGGATAATATATTCACAAAAAAATAGATATTTGTAATAAATATTCTGTCTCATGTTTACTTATTATTTGTTCATAACTAAAAAGCCAAGAAGATTTAAGCATTTTTAGAAGACTCACAACTTTCTGCTAATTATTTAAGAGAATATAGAAATTAAAAAATTTTTTTTAAGAATTATTTTTGTCAGCTTGAATTAATAATTACCTTACTCTAATTAAAAAGTGGATAAAAGGTGGAATATTTTTAAACAATTGGTAGCTTTCAAGCACAATTCTAAGAATATATTGTTAAAAATAATAATAATTGGCTTAAACATTTATTTACGTTTAATTAAATGGATTTTTACCGTCTCTAACTAAAAAGTTAAAAATAGTTTGTAAATTTCAAAAAAAAGTTTTGAACAACTGGTAATTAGGCAATTGCAAGAAAATCATAATTGGCGCCAAAAACTTGCAAGATCCAAGTTTTCACTTATTCTGAATAAAATTTACAAAAAGTTCTTTTTTTTCATTGGGAACTACGTGTTCAACTTCATGGGGCTTGTCGGACTCCTAAATTAAAAGAAACGCAATTTTTTTGTCCGAAAAAAATTTTGGCGCGGTATAAATAAAAATTAAAAAAAAGTCTAATTCATTTTTGAACCTATGAAAGGTTTAAATTCCGATGATCATCACTCGTTAGCTATAGGAGAGATAAATTTTGTTTAATTTAGGACATAACAGGAAATGATAGGCAATGATAGGATATGGTAGAAAGAGAGTGAAAGAAGCAAGATTAGAGGTAGTAGTGTAGTTCGGATCAAAAGCGAGGGGAGAGTAGTGAAATAGTAGAAAATGGAGTGTATAGTAGCGAAAGTAGGGGAAAGTATATAAACAATAATTGGCGGAACTAAAAACTGTGGATAGTACATGAGAGAAGGGGAAAGAATAATAGTGAAAATGAGAAGTCAGAAAAAAGGAGAGGGCATTAGGAGAATTAAAGGGGAATTATATATGGCGATGAGTATGGGAAATGAGTGGAACAGATTAAGGGTTATGAGGTGTAATAAGCTGTGAAGAATTAGAGGAAATGGTGGAAAAATAGAGAGAGGGAAGTGACAGTAAGGGTAGTAGTAAAGCTTGGGTGTGTAGAGGAGGAGGATTGACGTGGTTGGAAGTATAAAAGGGAGGTAACTGAAAAATTAAGGAAAAGTATAGTAGAGACAAGTGAGGAGAGTAGAAAGTGATGGGAAATAAAAGTAATGAACTCATTAGTATCGGGGACAGATTATTATTGTTCTTTGTTTTTTAGTTTAGCCGAAATCACGGGTAGTGAAGGAGAGAAAATTATAGGGAAAAGTGAAAGTGAGGCTACAGGTAGTAGTGTAGCTCAAATCATTAGAGAAGAGGAGAGTAATGAAATAGTAGTAAAAGAAAGTATTGTAGCGGAAGTAGGAAAAAGTTTAGGTGCGATAAATGACAGAAGTAACAGGGGAGGATAGTAAATGAGGAAAGATAAAAAGATGAGATTAAAAAGGAGTAGAAGTCTGGGAAAAGGAGGGGGGTTTAGGAGAAACTAGAGAAAAGTATAGATGGAGAGTGCAGAAAATAAGGGAGAAAAGATTGAAAAAAATAGAGGGCAAAGAGTTTATATAAGCTATATAAGAAGAAAGTAAGGATCTGGAAGTATTGGAGATGATTGGACGAGTTGATGATTGAATAATTGAAAGAGAGCGAGAGATGGAAGTAACGGTAGTAAGTAGCAGGGGTAGTACGATATATCAGATTTGTACAGGAGAAGGATTCAGGGGTGTGGAAGTGGAAAATGGACGGAACAGTACAAAATTAGAGGAAAGTATACTAGACAGAATAAGGGTAAGTAGAAAGTGATGGGAAATAAAAGGAAGGTGCTCATTACCTATTGGGGTAGCAGTAGAGTTCAGGTCAATAGGGGAGGGGACTGTATTAAAGTAGTAGTAAAAGGAGATTATAGTAGCGACAGTAGGGGAAATATCAGCAGCGATAAATGGCGGAAGTAACAATTGAGGATAGTAAATAAGGAAAGGAGAAGGGTTGAGAGTGAAAACAAGTAAAAATGAGGAAAAAGGAAGGGAATTAGGAGATATCAGGGGAAATGAAAGGAGAAGCATGAAAAATCGGGAAAACAGGGTTGAGAAGATGTTGGGAATTAAGGTTATATAAGGTTAATAAGAAAAGAGTAAGGACTGAGAAGTGTGAGGAATGAGGGAAGCTGAAGAAGGTTTTCGAGGGAAAATAAGGCATGAAACAGTAGAGCAAATCATAAAAAAGAGAGAGAGAGAGGGAAGTGAGGAAGTAGGGGTTCAGGATTGAGAAGTGTGAATGTAATGAATGGAGGGAATGGTAAAAAAGTAAGGGAAAGTATAACAAGAATACGTGAGGACAGTAGAAGGTGATAGAAAATAAAAGACCGAAACTCTAACACGAGTTTAAAATTGGGTTAATAAATATTCCCAGAAGGCGTAGAAAATATTTTTGAAAATTTTAAAGTGGAATCAGGGCCCCTCAATAAACTGTTAAAAGTATAAATTAAAAATTAATTATAAACTGTTAAAAGTATAAAAGTATAATTCTAAATAGTTCACATAATATTATTTTTCGTATACTACTTCTTTTATTCTTTTTTTAAATAATTTAGTGTGAATGCCGCAATAATTCATCGGATTTTCAAGAAATAGCTATCAGCGTTAACGTGTGAGCGGACACAACTCTCACCCTCTCCGCTGGTCGATAACGATGGTAACTAGTTAGGGACGAATGGAAAACTAGATAGATCGAGAATAATGGAAGTGAAGCCTCGTAGTTTGACTTCTAGAGAGAAAGGTCCGTTAAAGGTCGTATCGATACGTTGCAATTAAAACTGAGAGCAAAGAGAAACCGCTATTGAGAGTAAATGGACCGTAAAGTCACCCTCCTATCGCTACTCTCCTTTCCAAATATACCTTCTCCAGAGAAGCTTTTTTTTCCTTATAAAGTTCCTAGTTACGTTCTTTCGGTTGAGTAACACGGCTGCTGTAAATTATAACCAAGATGTCTCTTTTTAAAGAATTTCTAATATAGGGTGGCCGTAGATCAAAACAAATCTGAAAGTCAGCTTTTTCCGAAAAAATCCTGTAAAATCAGGAAATTTCTATGAAATTTACTTTTAGAACGTTTAGGTCTAATGCATTTGAAATTGTGTAACGCTTTGTATCAACAGGCAGAAAATAAGGAAACATTAGGGAAAGCGATCAGAAATTAGGACATTGAAAAAGTGGGTAAAGAGAGCAGCAATGAGTAGAAGGGAAGTAGAGGAAATTAAGAAGGAGAAATAAGTGGAAATTGAGGGCAATTAAGGGAGAAGAAATATAAAAAATGATAAAAAAGGGTAAGTAAATGAAAGTAGTGGTATTAAGGTGGTGCGAGTGAATACGAAAGTAAGTAGGGAAGTAAGAAATGGCAGAAGACAGTTATGGAAGTAAACGATTGTATAGAAGTGATTATTGGGAGAAGTAAAAAGTGAAAAAAAATAAGGACAGGGGAAACGTCGAGAGCAAAATTAGGCGAAACAGTTGGAACTCATACAAAAGGATGGAGAGAAAAATAAAAGAGATTAAGTGAGCGGAGTGGGCAAGCGAGAGAAAATGAAGGAAATTTGGGAAAGTGAAACGAAAGTAATGAAAAGGGAGCGCGAAAAAATAGGGCAAATAAGGCAAAGAAAATAAGAAGAGAGGAAATGCGGGGCGGAAAGGTAAATCATAAAATAGTAGGCAAGATAGGATATAAGAAATTTGGCCGAAGTAAGAAGTGATTGCACACGAGGGGAGTGAAAGGGATAAAAGAAGAAATAAAAAAAATTGATGTCAAATAAGAGAATGAGTGGAGAAATAAGGCAAAATGGGTAAAGTGAGATGCAGCAGACGAAGAAGAAGTAGAGATGAATCAAGAAAAAGGAATAAGGGTGCTTTAAAGGCAATTAGGGGAGACGAAATAAAAAAAATGATAAAAGGGGAAGTAAACGACAGTAGGGCATTGGATTATTGCGAATGAATTTGAAAGTGGAAGGGAGCGACAGGGAAGTAAGAAATGGCGAAATAAAACAGGAAAAGTGAGCGAAAGTAATTCATAAAAAAGTGGAGAAAAAGAAGATAAAGTAGAATAAGTGAGGAGAAATGAAAAAATAAGAGAAAATAAGGGGGATTTTGAAAAACTATAAGGTCATTTGTTGAAGAGAAATAGGGAAAACTAGGAAAGAGGAATCAGGGAAAATGAGGAGATAAGAAGTATGGAACATAAGGGAAAGTGAGGATAGGGAAAGTTTTGGAAATGAGGGAAAATTAGGTTAAGCAAAGTAGAGAAAATGATAGGAAGAAAAAAAGAAGTAGAAATTAGGGTTATTAGTACAGTGCGAGTAATTCATAAAGATTGGGGTGAAAAAATGGTAGTAAAGACAGGGTTGTAGTTAGCGATAGGAAAAGTAGAGGAAATAAGAAATATGGGTAAGAAAGTGTGAAAAACAAAGTTATATACAGTTAATAAGGCAAATGTCTATTTCCGCAAATACGGAAAATTAGGGAGCAGAAGAAGTACTGTAAATAAAAGTGAGGCAAAAGTAAATAAATTAGGAAAAAGTAAGGTTCGGAAAGTATGGAAAATAAGGGGTGCAGAAGAAAGGCTTCGAGGGGAAGTGAGATAAGAAGAATAACAGGAATTGATAGGAAGAAGGGATGAGAGGTGAGGGTAAGTGTAGGAGTAAAATGTAAGCGAATAGGGAAGAAAAAAAGCGAGATTATGCAACATAACGGTAAATTACGGGCAGTTAGGAAAGAGGAAGCAGAAGGAGCAACATGAAGAGAGTGAGGAAAGACGGTAGAGTAGAGGAAAAATGTGGATGTCTAGAAAAGGATGTTAGTAGGGACAGGAATATAAAGAATAGAAGAAGAAGAAGTGAGAGATGTGGGAAGCGAGGTGCGAGTTAGTAGGATTGGGAAGTAGAAAGTGCGAAAGTAGAAGAAAAAAAGGAAAAATCACTTTCGCAAAAGTCAAGGTAAAGCCTGGAAAATAACAAAGTTTAAAAATTAATTTTTGCGGCCACTCTGTAATACATGTTTCATTTATTTCTTGGGTTAAAAAGTACAACTATCTTGAGACGATGCCAAGAACCTCTTTTATTGTACCTTGGTCATTCTCCTTGCAAAATCCAGTTTGGAATATCGGCGGTCATTTCCGATGGTTGGGTCTCAACAGGAAATGGGGTAAAGTCTGGAAAAGTGCTGGAATAAACTAACCGGAGTCATGGACCATGGATGCCTTGACAAGAAGCAGTCGTGCACTCCCTTTAGAAAGTTTCTTGACGGCGGGGGGGGGGGGGCAGTCGGACAGTAAAAGGACATTGTAAGTATTGTCGCGGCAGGATATGATGGATGGACTAGGAACCAATTCAGAACCCCGGACTCGCTGAAGAGGATGAGAGAATAATACTTAGAAGAGAAGCAGTAGATAAACTCAAGTAATTTGTCACTTTGCCGCAGAGTGCTGCACATTTTGACAAAAAAAGTTTTCTGCGAACAAATCAATTTTTAGCTTAGACCAGTGTTTCGTGAACTACTGTCCGCGGCTGGGTCGCCTGCCGCAGTAGGGGGTGCTACACTAGTCCCGGTAGACGAGAAATATATCCCAATGAGACTAAAAGTATATTAGTTTTCTTCAAGTCTATAAAAAAACACGCAAGGCTTCTTCCTGAAAATTGTTACTCCTCCTCTCACCTCAAACGTACTTAATAGTTTTTCTGTGGTAAGTGTATTTATCTCAAACATTATCGTAACGATCGAGAAAACACCAACCTCACTTCCCCACTAAGAGCGTTACGCATTTTTTCAACGGCCTCTTAAAGTACATTCTAAACAGCCGCTTATTTGCAGCTTAAATTTTTTTCCTTCCAGTTCTTAATCGCTTTTCCTTTATCTCTGTGATGTCGTTGCACGATGGTTATCGTACTCGGCGATAATTTTATTACGGAAATTACTGCACCTCGTTCTTTAGTACCCCCAGAGTCAATAAGTGCTCTGTATCGGGCGTAAGTAGTTTACTGAGATTATCGTCTTTTCCCCTTGGTCGGATGTACCGTTCACGTAGTTCGAGATAATAGGGATGAAGTTGCGAGTTGGTGCTTTAAGGAGAATCCCATTATCTGCTGTAGTTGTCGCCGATCGATTTATCCTTTTTACAGTCGAAGTTTCCGATTAGTTCAAAGAATTTTTGTTATTAAAACTTTTACTCTTTTTTATTAAACAACTGTTGTTTTATGATAAACATGTTAATATACATAATCCATAGAGAAATCTACAATAGCAAGATAGCTCCAGAGAAGAGCCTTGAGTATAAACGCGGTTGTTCGCAGATTGGCCTGAATGATCATTAGCATGAGTCTTTACAATATCGGGGACGTGCTCATAGAAATGAATCTAATAATTTTTCCAGTAGGTGCTAACATAAGGGGCCGTCCATGAACTGAGTTACCATTTTCAGGCTCTTTTTGATCCATTTTCCTTGTAGACGACCGTAGTCTTAAAAAAATAATTTTGAACCAACAAATCGCATTGGCAGCGAAATAGATGAACTTTAAATTAAAAGATTTTTTTCAAAGGCAACTGAATTTTCAGTAAAGAAATACAACCTTTTTTATCAAAAAAGACTAATTTTCTAGAAAAGGGATACATTTTTAAAAAGTGGAATTTTTTACTAAAATATAAGTTTTTTACCATAAGATATAATTTTTCAACAAAATAATTCAACTGGTAACCAAAATATTTGAATTTTTAATTAAATTTTAACCATTTTAATCTAAAAAAGGTAAGTTTTTAATAAAAAAATGACCTCGATAAATTACCAGTTTGACAAATTACTTTTAAATACTAAAAAGAAGGAAATTTTTAAGGAGATGGATTCAGCGAAAAAATCAGAATATTTTACAACAGAATTAAGTTTTCAATCCGAAAAGTAGAGGGGTTTAACTAAAAATTGACTGTTTTGCCAAAAATGAGTAATCACAATCAAGACAGATCTTTTTTAAGCAAATAGTTCAATTTTCAAATAAAAAAGACAAGCTTTTAAACAAAAATTAAATCGTTAAAATTTCAGTTTTCTAAATCAGTATTCTAAAATGAAAATAATTTTTACGCAGTTCAATTTTATCATACAAACAATAATTTTAAATAAAAACGGTGAAATTTGAGTTTTTAACGAAATAGTTGAATTGTTAACAAAAAAGATGAAATTTTTCGCCAATGAGACAAATCTTCTACACAAAAATAACAAAACAAATTAATTTTATCAAAAAATTGTTCAGTTTTATTTCCAAAAAGACTAATTATATACAAAAAAGTTCACCGTTTAACATGAAAATATTACTTTTCAAAAAAAAAGTTGATTTTTTAACAAACAGAAGCAATTATATAATAAATCTATTAATTTTTAGTCAAATAATTGAACTATTCATCAAAATAGGAAAGAGTTAGAGTCAATAACAAAAAAAAACAAAGTTTCACCGAAATAGTTGAATTATCAATAAAAAATATGAAAGTTTAAGAAACGAGATTAATTTTTTAACAAAAAAGAAGAATATCGAACACAGTACGTAAAAAGGATAAATATTTAACAAAAAATTAAAACGTTAAATTTTCAATTCATATAAAATTAATTAATGCTAAGAAAAGGATTTTTTTATATTACTAAGAAAAGATTCATTAATCAGCAATAAGACAAATTTTTTTGAAAGACATTTATTATCTATAAATATTTGAAATCTTAAACTAAAAAAGACTAATTTAAAAAAAAAGTTTAATTTTCACACAGAAAATATCATTTTGTAACCCAAAACTTAATTGTCTGCTACATAGTTATAAATGGTTTACTTTTTAACCAAATTTAACTATTCATAATCAATTAGTTGATTTTTATAGCAAAATAAATAATATTTCAACCGCGAATATAAATTTCCAAAAATCCAAGTTTTAATTAACTAATACAGTTTTCTGCGAAATTGTTAAATTTTCAAGCCCAAAAGATGAATTTTTTACAAAATAGTTGAATCTTTTAAAAAACTATATAAATTTTAAAAGAAAAATGTAATTTAAGACCAAATAGTTTAATTTTTAACTTGAGGAGAATCCCATTATTCGCTGCAATTCTACCCGAATTGATTTACTCTCTTTACGGTAAAAGCTCCCGATTATGTCAAAGGCTTCTTGCCACTACAAAAATTCTCTCTTTTTTAAAAACCATTTTCGTCGTATATATTTTCATATAGAAATTGACAATGCCATTCTTCGATCCAAAACGATTTTTATATTAAATGAGATTTATTTTACAACAAAAAGAAGAAATTTCCACAAATTTAATTAATTTTTAACTATATTTTTTATGGCAGTTGAATTATTAACATCAGGGTAAATTTTTAATTTTCGACATGATTGTTAAATTTTAATTAAAAAAAGACGATTTTCCTATAGAAGAGGCATCTCTAGAGCAATATCTCAATTGAAAATTAGAAACAGATCAATTTATCCAGCCATTATGAATTTTGAACCAAATACAACATATTTCAAGCTAAAAACTCGAATTAAAAATAAGTATTTAACAAAATATGAAATAGTTCATTTTTGTCAATTAATGTAGAAAAAAATCTTAACGAAATATTTAAATTTTAATCTTAAAAACTTAAAGAGTGGGAATTATCAATTTTGAAATATATTGTTAAATTTTTCACTAAAAGTTTGAATTTTCCAGCAAGGAGATTATTCTTCTAGCTTAAAAGATGATTTTTTTACGAATTACATAAATAATAAAAACAACTGTTAAATTTTTAAGTAGAAACGTCGAATTCTGTAGAAAATGTAAAATTTTATACCCAAAAATATGTTTTTTTTAAAAACAAAAAGTATCATTTTCTACCATAAAGTTAAATTCCTAATTAAATAGTTTAATTTTTTACCAAAAAACTAATTTTCAAGACTAAAGGACGAAGTTGTTTAGTAAACAATTTAAGTTTTATTTTGTTAATATGAATTTGTAGCAACGAAGTTAAGTTACAAGCTGATATTTTAATTTTTAACTAAAATAGTTGTATCATCAATAAAAAATACTGATTTTCAACCAAGCACTTGTATTTCGAACCAAAAAATAACAATTTTAAACCCAGCAGACTAGGTTTCGAGCACAAAACATGCATTTTAAGTCAGTAAATTAAAACAAATTAAGTTAAGTAAATTAAAAATTTACATTTTCAGTTCAAAATTAATTCTCGACACAGAGCAAAATGTACGATTAACAAAATAGTTGATTTTTTAAATAAAAAACGTACATGATTATTGAAATAGCTGATTTTTCAACCAGAAAACACAAGTTTTTAAGAAAAAATATAGATTTTTAACCAAATAATTAAATTATCAACTGAAGAGGATGAATTTTCAACCAAAAAGTTGAATTTTAAATTTAAGATAATTTTGCAACAAAATGTGAAATAGTTTAATTCTTAGTTCAACAAATTTATTTTTAACAAAAAATAAAATGATTTTTCAACAAAATAGTTCAATTTCCTACCAAAGTGATACATTTTCAACCAGAAAATTACCTTTTTAACAAATGACTGTATTAAATTGCAACCCAGTAATTTTGTTTTTAAAAAAATATTACTTTCCCACGAAATACTTGCATTTTAATGAAATGATAAAATTAAAATTACATATAAAATGTTCAGATGAATCGAGGTCATTTTTAAACCTTAAGTCTAATATTAAACTTTTTACCAAAGAAAATTAACATCTGACCAAAAATTGTTGGATTTTTCTATAGATTTTTATTTTCTCGGTTAGGATTTTCGGCTAAGGGGGGGGGGGGCAAGTAAAAGAAAAGAATGGGATATTTCTTGAAAATAGGGAGAAAGAGATTGCTTTCAATAAAGAGAAAATGATTTGAAAAGGATGAGTCATAGATAAATTTTGAATTTAGTTTTTGACAATGAAATGGAAATTTTAATATTTCCCCTTTTCCAAAATTCACTCCTTCACTTGGCGCGGTTCGGGTCATAGCTGCCAAGGCTCGACATTGAATTAAATTAATATAATTCGCGGACGAAACAAATTTTTTGAGTTCCAGATAATTGTATGCCAATTAGCAAGGCAAATAAATCGGATTTTTAAAGCAGAGATTACGGAAGGAGAGGGTACATTGAGAGGACCCAAAATTAAATCGACAAGAAATAGAAAATTCAGAAATGCATAATTTATATAAAGTGTGGACCCGATCTTATCATAAGTACTCACATTTACTCGGAAATTTGCCCAGGGGAAAAGAAAACTGCAGAAAACAACCTCCTCATTTTCCGATTTTTTGACAATTAAGTTGTCCAACAGACTTTCGACACTACCTAACGAATTCATACAAGCATCTTCATCATTCTAGCATTTAAATCGACACTTTTAGTGCTTTTCAGAAATTTTTAAAGTGGAAAAATTCTTTAAGTGGTCAATAATTGTACCGACAACTTTAATGCAAATTTCAGAGAGCCTACGTGTCGAGATGGACCAGACCATTTTCACAACAGGTGTGAACATAAAGCCCTGAGTGGTCTGTTCAAGGATGCTAATTACACGAACCTGAACATTTCCATGCTTTGGAAGCTACACTCCATTTAAGAGAAGAGTAAATCTACTCAGGTCGAAATTCAGCCCACTTTGCCCTCATCTTCCTATTCTCCTCTGCTTCCTCCAGTACTACTTTTAAAGAGGTTATTCACTTCGAAAATCATTGAAATCCCTTGATCCCAAAATATTTAAAAATCGGAATCATAGATCTATGATTCCAGATCTCACTCTGTGACCAGTTGGGTTCTACAAGATGTCTCAGGGAGCTGATCAAAGTGTACTTAGGTTTTTAAAGACTTGAAAGATTTTCTGGATATCTTGCAAAATTTCAAACTGTTTTTAACAGAAAAAAATTCTTCTAATAGCACAGTGATTAGTCTTTAAATTCTTTAATGATTTTTTGCAGACAAAAACTCAGCATTCATTTGAACATTGTTGAGGCTTTGAAGACGTAATTGAAAATGCTTTTCATTGAAGTCAAAATTATGCAAATTTGTAGTTTTTCTTGTTGTCTACAAGCAATTTTCAAACTCAATTTTAATTGTATTCCATGTTTGTCCAAAAACTCGCCTTTATTAGCTAAAAGTTTAACGGATTGATTAAAAATGTATGTATTTGGTTAAAATTGCGCCCTTTCTGATTGAAAATTAATCTTCTATATTTAAAAAGTCATTTTTCTCGCTTTAAAATTTAACTGCTTTGACAAAAAATCGTCTTTTTCATTTAAAAATTAAACGGTTTGGCTTGGTGATCAACGATTTTATCAAAAATTTGTCTCATTTGCTTGAAAGCTGACACATTTCGTTATTAATGCAACAAAGTATTTGAATATGACTTTTTTAGACTACGGTCGCTAACAAGGAGTGGGGTGGGTGTGAAATAACCAAAAATAGGTCAAGTATAGTAAAAAAAAAACCCCTTATATTCACACCTGTTTTGAAAATATTCTGGCCTATTTCTATGCGCAGGCCCCCCGAAATTTGAATTATCATGACAATGATCATTTAGGCCTATCTGAGATTAACCGCATTAATACTCAAAAAACCTCTTTGGAGCTATTTTTCTTTTGGTGATTTTTCTCTAGATTATTATATCTATAAAAATTTTTCTCGGTAAATGAAAATTTTTTAATAAAAAAAGGTAGAAACTTGGAAAATCAAAAAGCCTTTGACCTAATCGGGAGCCTCCACTTTAAAGAAAGGAAACTGAGCAGCGAAAACTGCAGTGGAAATAGGATTCCTTTCAAGTTGAATACTTAGTTGCTTAATTTTTAATTAATTTTTTATTTAACTGTAACATTTTGTTTTAAAAAATAAACTGCTTTGTAAAAAATTCGTCGTTTTGACTTAGAAAATTTACAATTTGGTAAAAAAGTACTCATTTTCTATAAATTTGATTTTCTTGTTCGTAAAACTGTGTTTGTATGTTCAAAATTCAGCTATTTGTTTAAAAAGGTATCTATTTTGTTTGAAAATTTAATTATCTAATACAAATTTATCTGTTTTTATTAAACTCGTTCGTTGAAATTTTTTTTCAATATTCAGCATTTAGGTTAAAAAATTATTTCTTTGATTTAAACTCAACTATTCTGTTAAAAAATTGTTTTTTCGGTATCAAGATTACTATTAATTTAACATTAAACGTCTTGGTGGAAAATTCGCCGTGGCTGGTAAAAATTAAATCTACTTGCTTGATGATTCAACTATTTTGTTAAAAAAAAATTTGTTCTAATTTTTTTTTTATATTTAATTTAATAGTTGGTTTTTTGTCCAAAGAGTTGTAATTTTTTTCAAAAATAGTTAAATTTTCAACCATGAATATGAATTTTTATCAAAAAGATTATTTTCAACCAATTTAATTCTCACGGGTCGATTTTTTCTCTTAAACTTTAAAGGCTGTCGATTGGGTGGAAGACTTCTTTTCATTCAACAAATGCCTATTTCTTTCTTTTTTGTTTGTTTAAAAAACACTATAATAAGTTTAATCTGGAGAAAACTCTCTAAGAGCAACACCACCTGAAGGATTATTACCACGCTAATTGAAATTTCAGGGAGCCCGAGCACAGTAATGGACTCTTCGAAGGCAGTTGCATTTAAAAAAAAGCTTACTTTTTAAAAACAAGAAAGATGAAGTTTAAGCCGAGAAAGATGATTTTTCTGTTTATATCGATTCGACAGGATTCCCGAAAGAACTTTTCAAGATTCACAAAGATTGCTTTAGAAAAATACAGGAAAATAGGGGGGGGGGGGGATTAGGGAAACTGAGGGAAATTGAGTGAAGCAGAAGTATATAAAATAAGGGTGAATGGTGTGAAGGAGAGTAGTGGGAGTAGAGGAGAAAGAATGGTAGAAAAATAAGGGGAAACGAGGGAAGGGAAGTAGGAGAAGTGAAAAAAGGAACCGAGGAGAAGTAGGAAAAATAAGGGGATTAATAATAGAGGAATTTCGAAGCTACAATAAAAGAGTTAAGAGAAGGAAGAAATTGAGAAATACGGGGGAAGTGAATTTTGGAAAATTCATAGAAATACATTGGGAACTTCTAAAATCGGTTGAAATCAGAACAATGTGTGGTAGTAGGGCAACACGGCAGAATTGAAACTTTGACGGATTAACTTTCAAAGTTTTCTTGAGGAATCATCATAGTTTTGAGGAGATAGCACAATGAGGAATTGAAGAAAGAGAGGGAGAAAGAGAAGGAGAAAAATGAGGAAAGAGAAAGTATATACATGCTTGATAAGCGCGGCAGTAGTGGGGATATTAAAGGAGACTCTTCGGTGCAATTGTAAATCACGGCACAAAAGGTTGACACTAATAGGGACGGAAGGCAAAGTAAGTATCCTTGTGTGAGAGAAAGACTCCGGTCTTTAAAAAATTTCACTTTGAGAAGAACTTTAAGTTCGAAAGCAGTCTTGTAAAATTGTTTGATGAATCGTACAATTGAAATTTATTTATTATAGTTTGAAATCCTTCAAGTTTAGAAGAGTCGTGATGCTCAGAATCGTATTGGGGCTAACCAAGTTGTGGAAGAACATATTTCACCAGAGATTACTGAATAAGCTGCAATCAATTAGCAGGGGCGTTATTGGTTGGTGAACCAGTCTGCTTCTAACAACTAATTTTCACGAATAAATAATAAAACCATTTTTTTATGCTAAAAATTTATTAAGGAAAAAACAGAAGCTTTTTTTGAACCAAAAAACCTTGTGTTCGAAAAATTCTGATGAAATTGTTTGATGTATTATTAAACTGAAATTTTTAATTTTATCAAGACAAAATATAGCAGAATTCTAATGCTCGTGTCTGTATGTGGGCGGCCGAAGTTCTGAAAAGTCGTACTTCACCAGAAATTTCTGAATAAGCTGCGTTAAATGGTTAGGTGTCTTTTTGAAGTCTTCCTTCATCTCTCTCACTTTTAAACAATGATTTGTAATAGTTAACTTTTTTTAACTTAACCCTAATAATTTTGCATCTATTTTGAAAAACGCCGGGTATTAAGTTGGATCCGGAGAAGCATCGGTAGCGAAATGCATCAGGTTTTGAGAGAATGGCACGTTCAAGAGACAAATTTATGCAAACTTGAGTGTATACACGACGCATGCATCTGCATAGATATGCGAAACTCCATAGCAAGATACGAGACGATGCACCTACTTAATTGCAGTGTTTGATCGAGGCATTAGGTTAACAAACTTGGCAGAATTTACAGAACAACCTTTGCTCTGTGCCTCTGCACACGAGGGCCGAATCTACTTGAATCGACTAGAATTGACAAAGTTCAGAATATCTGGCTGATACAAAACATTGTGAGAGAACTTCCAATGTCACCAGGGTAGCTGAAAATTTTCGTTTTTTGAATTTCCTGACTTTTCTAATCCAAAAAAATCGAAATTTAAATATAGAGATGAAGTATCCACAAATAACTAAAAAATAATTTAAACAAAGACAGTATCTTCAACAAAGTAGTTAAATTTTCAAAACAATAAATTAATTTGTGATCAAATTGAGGAATTTTCAACCTAAACAGATGATTTTTGAACCAAATGACTAAATATTTAAACAAACGAGGATAAACTTCATTCTAAAATAGTATAGTAGTATTATAATTTAATAATTAAATTTGTAAGGAAACAGTAAACTTTTCAACTGGAAAATATGTATTTTTAATCTATCTGGACAATTTTTGTCTCCTAGTGCACGAATGTCCAACAGAAAAGTTAAGTTTTTAGACAAAAAATATAACTTTTTTACAAATTAATTTAATTTTTGAAAAATAGTGGGGTTTTTACCCAAATACTGTAATTACACATCCAATTTCATCAAAAGTAGTAAAATTCTTAAGAAAAAGGTAAATTACGTGAATCGAATAAATGTTAGAAAAAAGAGTCAAGTTACTAACAAAATTAAATAATTTTTTCACAAAAGATTCTAATTTGTGAGCAACACGATTAATTTTCCATAAAAATGATCAATCAATTTTGAACAGAATATTTTAATTTTCAACTTAAACGACAAATTTTTAAAGAAATGATAAACATTCAAATAAAAAATTAATTGTTGAAGAAGTAGTAATTAAAATTTTTTATACAATTCATCGCAGATTAGCCCTAATAATCATTATCAAGATAGTTCAAATGATTGACAGCCCCTTATAGAGAAATAATTGAATAAATATAAATAAATAAATTAAATAATTTAATTAAATAAAATAAACCAGAGAATTTGTCTATACAATTTTTTTTGACCAAAAGAGATTCATTTTGAACCAAAAAAGAGAATTTATCAAGAAATTAAATTAATTTTTAACCCAATTTTTCCGAAGCTAGGTTAACAAACTAGTCTAACTTTCGACGGAGAAATTGATGTTTCCAAATTAAAGGACAAATTGTCCACAAATTAGAAATTTCTATTTAAGAAAGAAAAAAATTCCATGGACCAAAAATGATAAATTTTTCACCACAATATGTCAAGATACATTTACATTAAAAAAAAATTAATTTAAACCAAGAAATATAAATTTCCCACAACATTTTTAAATTTTCAAGCTAAAATTTCAATTAGAAAAAATGGGTTGTTAGCGAAAAATAGTTAGGCTATATTTAAAATTAAAAAAAATTCTTTTCTAATAAAAGAAAGCTGCGCTTTTCAACCTAAGAGTTAGAATTTTTTCAAAAGCAGTAGAATTTTTGACTTGAAATGTTAAATTTTAAAGGAACAGATGAATTCTTAGCGAAAATATTATCAATTGATTTTTAAGCCAAAATCAAAAGAATTTTGAAATAAATAGTTGAAATTTTAACAAAATAATTTAATTTTCAACAAAAAATATAAATTTTGAAACAAACTATTCAATTTTTAGACTACAGAGATGAAATTTAAATGAAACTTTTGAATTTTTATACAAAAAAGATTAAACTTCAACCAGAAAAATGAGGAATTTTAATAAATGAATAATGGAAAATTTAATGAATATTCAACTTGAAAAATAAATATTTAATTAAAATAAATAATCATCAAGCAAAAGATTATTTATCAGAGCAGTTTAAATCTTTATGCAGAAATTGATATTTGCAACAAAAAAGACGAATTGTTAACAAATAAAATTTTTTTCGCTAAAGAAGCAAAAGACGTAATTGATTAAAAAATATTAATTTTCGGTTAAAAAGGGAAAAGTTACAGTTTTAGTTTAATTAGTTAATTTCTAACAAAACAGAAGACTTTTCAACAAAATAGTTAATTTTTAACCTGAATTTTCAATTTAAAAACATAATTTTTACAGGAAAAATATAATAGATAAATTTTCAGTAAAAAAATAAATTAAAAAATAAGTTTTTAATAAAGTATTTCAACTTTTGAGTAAAGAGGTGAATATTCAACCCAAATAATTAACCAGGAACCACAAAAATAGATTTTTAACTAAGAGGTTCCATTTTTGACCAAAAATTATCTGTTTTTAACAAAAAGGAATTTTGAAAAAATAATAAATTTACCGTCAAAAAGAAAAAAATGTAATTGACTGAAAAAAATCAATTTTCAGCCAAAAAAAGAAAAAGAATAATTTTCAACCAAGTAGTAAAATATACAACAAAAATTTTCTAGCAAATAATAAAATTTTTGTCTAAAATATAATCTTCAGGAGAAAGCAACTGGAAAAAGCAGAAATTGAAATGCAAAAAAAATGAATAAATAACCAAAATATTTATTTTAAAAATTCTCTATAATTTCTCTGAACAATTTTTTATTCTCCCGGACCATAAATATTCCAAAAACAAAATATTATTCTTGTAACATTTTGAAAATAGAATATTTTCTAAACCCAAAAATGGTTCAGTCATTCCAACCCCCGAAAAGTAAAATTTTTAGAAAAAGTAAAATTGAGCTTTATTTTCTTTGAAAATTATTTATACCTCCTGGTACAGAAATTCCTACGTTTTACAAGTTTTTTTCAAAATCTTTGATTTTTTCATGAATTTCGCTGATGAAGTAAAAATTTCCTGACTTCTCCTTGATTCCCTTAGTTTGCTTCTGACTCTCCAAATTTAATTCTCTGAATTTTTTTAATTTCTCCCTCTTTTCAGTTTGGTCAAAAAGGGAAGTATGAAAAAGAAAAAAAAAACTAAAGTTGTGTCGGATATACATTGCCGCTCTTGACAAACATAGTCATTTAATCTCTTATTCTTAATCTCTTGATTCTATTTGGTAAACAGGGAGCGCGTACTTATCTATAATTACATTTTGCTCGACTCTCGACTATTTTCCTTTATATTCTCTTTCTTCCTTTTATTTAACCACAAAAATCGTTGTCCAGCATAAAATCTGATTTAAAACAGCCTTGTCTTAGAAAGTGACTAACTCTGTGAAAAGTTAAGCTAGAAAATTTTTATTTTTGTTTTTTTTTTGTTTGAAAATCAAATTTAGTTCCGCGTCGACGGAGCCCTATTTTAAGTGATTTCGATTAATAGAAGCCGAGATAGCGTGTCAGAAAGACATACATTTTTTCACTTTTGTCCAATTTTCCATTCTCAATTTTTATATTCTGTATGCTTTAGGCACTTTAATGAACAACATTGGAATTTTGCTAAATTGAAATCTTCTTTTTAAAATGAGACCAAGAACTTAAAATAACATTTAGTGGTTCTCTAATTATCATACACAATGTGACAGCGTATATAATCCAATAATCGATCGGTCAAGCAGCGGTCGAGCATGGGAAAATACTGCTCGACCAAACAATTTTTGTTTTTTGAATGCTTCTACTTTTTTTTATAATAATTCAAAAACTAGGTAGTATTTTATTATTATGTTTTGGTCTCTAAAAAAATTAGATTCTATTTAAAGCGAAGTTTCGAATTTTTATTTATTTCCCGAAAGCACTAAGAGAGTTGGACTACAAAAAACGTAAAATAGTTTCGTATATATCACATACTATCTCAGCCCCTAATAATAAAAAATACTGCTAGTGAGAAGGACCTACATATCATTCTTTTGTTATCCGATTTTCTGGTCCCATCTTTCACTCTGTGTGCTTTAGGGGAGTGAATGGAAAATTATAAATATTCTCTTTATTAAATTCTAAAATATCTTTTTTGAGATGAAAAGCAAAAACGCAGTAAAATATTTATTGATTTTTGAAGTATCGTAAATAATCTGGAATAATGCACAAGACGCTAATCGATTGGTCGAGCATGAGTCGAGCACGGGAAAGGACTGCTCGACTGCAGCTCGACCGAATAATTTTCGTCTTATACACGCTTACAAAATTGGTATGATAATTCGAAAACCAGTAAATATTATATTATTTGCATGGTCTCATCTTAAAAAGTCAGTACCGGTGGTGGGTTTGTTTCACATGCGCGGAATTATCTGGTTCTGCGAAATAGTTTGATTTCTTATCGATTAATCACTACTCAAAGTAATTTTGATGAATAGAGCTTTTTGAAGTGAGATTAGGAATATAATAAAAATTGAGATGGTTTTCAAATTATCATAAAAGTCCGTAAGCATGCACACGCTTAAAGTCGATACGTCAAGCATGAGTCGAGCACGGGAAAAAACGGCTCGACTCCCGCTCGACCCACCCATTATCGTCTTGTGCATGCTTCCAAATTTTCTATTATTATTCTTAGAACCAGTTAATATTTTATGATGCTCTCAGTATTATTTTAAAAAGGATATTTGAGACTTTTTAGTGATTGAGCTTTAGGGATTGAGCTTTAGGCATTGAGCTTTAGTGATTGAGCTTTTTAAGGATTTTATGATGTTTCAGAGAGTTTATTCCGATCTTGAGAAATTTTAAATTCCACATTTCAAATCTTGAGAAATTTGAGAATTATTAAGAAATTAAAAAAGATTTTCCCTATTTAAAAGAGTTTTCAGTGATTTTAAGTGATTAGAAGTAATCTTAAAAGCTTTCAAAATATCTTAAAATAATATTCTTCATCTAAGAAAATTTTCATTTTTCAAGCAAAAAGTTTAATTTTCAACAAATATATGGATTTTGAACAAAAAATATAATAGCTGTTATTATTATAGAAAATTAATTAAATTTTTAAGCTTGAAGTTGAATTTTTAAATGGAAGGAATAAAATTTCTACAAAATAGTAAAATTGTCAAACAAACAATGATAAAACTTCAAATAAAAGCATTTGAATTTTTAATCCAAAAAGTTGAATTTTCAGCGAAAAATATAATAACTGATATTTAAACAAAATTGTCAATAGTATTTACATTTTCAACTGAAGAGTAAAGTTTTCAACAAAATCATTTAACTTCAAACAAAATGTTTGCATTTTCAAAATTCTGGATTCACAATCAAAAGAAAAAAACTTTGAACTGAAAACGCTTAATTTCCTACCCAAAATAAAAAAAAATGAACCGAACAGTTAAATGAAGATTTAAAAAATGGATGAATTATCTACTTAAAAAAATTGTTAATCCAAAATGAAAAACTTCAATTTTCAGTGCAAAATAATTTTAATTGAAAACACACAAATTTTCAACAAAATAGTATATTTTTCAACCCAAGAGAATACATTTTTAAAATTAGACGATGAATCTGTAATCATAAAAAGGAATTCTTCACAAAGTAGTTAAACTTTCAAACCAAAAGACAAATTTCTATCTATGGCGAATTTTTTACAAAGCAGTTGAATGTCCAACCCGAAAATATTAATTTTTTCTGAAATCACACAAGATCAAAAAAGTAGTTAAATTTGTAATAGAATAATAGAATCTTCTACTCAAGAAGACGATTTTTCCAGAAAATGATAGAATTTTTAAACAAAAAAAACATTTAAAACCAAAATTCGTTGATTTTTTGCCCTAAAGGATATGTTTGCAGTAGAAGAATACGATTTTTTTATCTTCAACAAAATACATACATTTTTATACAAATAGTAAATTTTTTACTGAAACAGATACACTTATACTAAAAAATATAAAAGTTAGGTTTTCATTTCAAAAAATTAAATTTTTACGAAATACTCGTTCGTTCAATCAAAAAAGATTTAATTTTAACCAAAAAAAGTAAAATATAAAATTGATTTTTCAGTATAACAAAAAATATGTTATGAAATTTTAAACAACAACAAAAAAACGAGTTTTTAACAGAATAGTAGAATTTTCTACTAAAGAGATTATTTTTACACCAAAAATAAAAAAATGACATTTTCAATTGAAAAAATTCTCCTAAAAATTAAAAAATTAATATTCGACTAAAAAAATGAAAAAACTGAAAAAAAAGAATTTCTCACAAAAGGATCCAAAATGAAACCAAATATTTGAATTTTAATCAAAAATATAATTATGAAGCAAATAGATTAATTTCTGGCCAAAGAAGAAGAATTTTCAATTAAAATTATAAATCTTCAACTGTAATACGTCAATTATCAGTAAAAATTTAGTATTCAACCAGGCATCAATTTTCACCTAAAGTGAAGAATGGCAAAAAAAAAGATTATTTGAAAAAACTTATTACCAAAGTGATTGGATTTTCTACTTTCAAAAATGAATTTTTAATAACAAAAACCACAAATTTTCAGCAAAGAAGATTAATGTTCTGGCAAAAAGGACCAATTAAAAAACAAGCAGTTAAATTTTTGACTATAGCAGATACATTTTCAATCAAAAATGGAAAAGCAAAATTTTTTGATCTTTAAACAAAGATTTGAATTTTCAACTCTTTATTTTCAGTTAAAAAATTCGTTAACTAAAAATAATGAACTTTCAAAAAAAGCGAAATATTTAACTAAAGAAATGAATTTTCAATGAAAATGATGAATTCTGAAGAAAAAAAACTGTTCATAAAAGAGTTCAAGATTCAACAAAATATTTGAATTTTGAGTTTTGAAAGTTATTTCTCAAAAGGGCTGAATTTTCCCTGATTTCCAGATTTTCCGTAATATACGGCCACCCTGTATTAGAGGATTACATATTTTTGTCGAAAAGTATCGAGATCTTATTATTTCATTTCTTACTCTCTTACATTTCTTTCCTTGATTTTATTTTCCAGTTCTCTCTTGGCTGAAGGATAAACCTGTTTCTCTATCGTTTCTAGCAGTTCTGAATGATTCAATACGAACGAGGGTCCTATCGATCGGGTCGAGTGCCAAAGTAGCATTTCCTATACGAGCTATCCTTCCTTCAAGTAACTCAACAAGAAAATCAAGAATCGAGAGGGTCGTTTCCAAAAATTCGCTGAATCGTCTGCTTCTATTCCCGACTTGTTGTCACCTCCGCACAGATTTCTCTCTAAATAATTGTTAAAGTTTCTGAAATTTGGTGCAAAATAAAGTGCATTGTGATTTTTTTTAAATGACTACGATCAACAATCCTAATCCTCTCCACATCCCAAAACCCCCTCCTCTCACCCTAAGCCTACATTTCACTCCTCCAAATCTACTTTCCTTCTCTAATTACCATCCTTTTCCTGATATCCCTCTCCTTTCGATCATTCACTTCCCAATCTTTACCTTACTTCCCCTCATAGGTTCTCACCACTTTCTATTATCCTCCTCAACGCATTTTCCGTATTACCTCAGTTGCCTTATTTATTATTATTTTCCCCTAATTTACACTTGTTACCCTCTCCTCTCTTCTCCTACTCCATCTTTCCTCATTGTCCCTATTTTCTCTACTTTCCACCCCTTCTCCTATTATATCACATATGTCTGCTTCATTCACTTCCCCTTCCTAGCTTTATTTTTGCCTCATCTAGTGCACCTACTATTCCTACCCTACTCACACTAAATTTCATAATAATCCTTCCCTTACTGTACGCCTTTCTCTTACTTTTCCACCCATAAATGTCCCTTGCTTCGCATAAATCCTCTTAAATCGTTTCCTCTTACTTAACATTTTCCCTCTTCTCTCGCGTCTTTCACTTTGCATATTTATCCTCATCTCACTTCCCCTAATATCCTGCGCTCACTTCCTAATGTGAAAAGAAGTATCATTGACAGACGGAACCTAAAGATTAAAAAAAAATAGTTGTTTTTTTTTCATTCTAGAGGATTTAACAGAATTTAAGTTAATTCAAAACATAGACGGGAAGTGTAGAAGATTAGAAAAAATAAACTAAATCAATTTTCGGAAATCTTTTGGTTTTTAAATATTTATAACCTCTGCAGGCCTTTTAAAATTTCTAAATATCTTTTGAAGTTTAAAAATTGCCTTGAAATGTTCCAGACTTTTTTTTTGAAAATGATGGAACTTTTTTCGAATAATATAAAATTTGTTTAAATAGATCCTGAATGGATGATTTTGAATTACTTTCCATTTGTCAAGCAGTAATCAGAGAATTTTTGTATTATTTTAATACATTTCAAAATTTTAATTTTAATTTTAATAAAACATTTAAAATGTGTTGAACTCTTTTGTAAGTTAAAAAAAAATCTATCTAACAAAAAAATTATTTTTTAGAAATCTTTCAATACCGATAAAAAGTTTTTTTTGTCAAATATTGCAAAACCTGCTTTTTGTTCAACTTTTTTTTTCTTCGCAGGATTCTAATTAGTTTTGATTCTTTTGGAAGTTAAGAAATATTTAAAGCAAAACTTTTAAGTTTTTCTTTAAGATTTAGGATCTAAAAAAAATTGTCCTGAATTTTTCAAGATTGTTTTGCAATCTATTTCAAAATCTTTAAATCTTAAAATTAATATTTGAAAGTAAAATCTGAACGATTTAAATTTCACAAAAATCTTATTGAATTTATGTATAAAATGTGAAAGGAATTAGTGTTTCATTACGATTAATTGAAAAACAGAAGCTATGCTTAAACATTTTTTTATAAATGAATTCACAGTTTTTATATGTTTGAATAATAGCATCAATTTTTTACGGAATCTACTAGCAATATCTTTGCAATGAATCCTTGCCTTCATAATTGGAAATTTAATCAGAATCATTAATTATTTTAAAAATTTCAGTACACAAATTAAGGTTTAAATATTTTTTAAAAAGGCTCGAATTTCTTGCGGAATGAACTAAAAATGTATTTTCAATCATTATTTTCAATGATACTTTAAGAAATTTTTAACAATTATTAATGATTTTAACCATTTTCATACACAAATCAGGAGTCCGGCAAATGTTAAACATATAAGGTCTTTTTTTAATAAGAATTATCAAGCTTTTTAAAATAATTATTCTAGATTACGCTCAGATATTGCAAATTATTTTTAGATAGTTCTAACATAGATACAAGACCTTGTTTGATGAATATAAAATTCTTAGAAAAAGAATACTTCTGAAAAGTTGAAAAAATTTAAATTTTATTGTTGAATAATAAAAATTGAGCAAATTTTCTATAAACAATTCGAGCAGCAAAATCTTTTCTAAACTTAAAAACTTTTAATTTTATAACGTCCAAATAGAATTAATAGTGTACGCTCAAAATTGACTTGTCCATAGGAACTAGTTTTGCCCCACTACAATGATTTTTGCTCGTAGGACTAAATCTCTTATAGTTTCGGTTGGTTCTCTATCCACTTGTATTTTTTTTCGAAAAGGAAGTTGGTGATTCGAAGTAGGGGAAGTACTTGGAGGGAGGAAAGGAAAGGTTATGAGAAGGGAGGGAAAAGTATTGAAAGTAGAGAAAGTAAAAATAGTATTATTGGGGGCACAGTGAGTTGACGAGGAGAAGTATGAGAAGTGAGGATATGGGAAGTAAAGGAGGATAAAGTAGCTAAACTTTTTGAAAGTGCATTGGGAAATGCAGGGCAATTAGGTGTGGTGAGGGATGGGGCATATAAAAAGGACAAGAAATGAAGGATAATGAAGTGAGAAGTAGTTGACAAGTGAGAGTGAGTAGGAGAGGAGCAGTGGAGAAATGTGAGAATATGGTAAGTTGTAGATAAAGAAGTAAGCGAACAAAGGCAATGTTAGAGAAGGTATAGTAAGGCTAGGGTGGATTAGAAGGGGGCTCAAGGAATAGAAAGTAAGGATAAAGCAAAAACGGGAGAATAACGGAAAACCTGTTGTAAAGAAGTGAGGGTAAACAGAGAGCGCAAAGTTGGGGAATTCAGGCAACATGAAGTAGGGGCGTGAAGTGTCGGAAAGTGTAGGACAAGTAAAGGGAGATATGAGAGGAGGCATATTAGGTTAAGAAACGAGAAGTAGAGGACGTGAGTCGTGGAATGTAAAGAAGGAAAAATGGGACGTAAGGGTTGCGAACAGTTATGGAGAAGTAATAGAGATTAGGTGAGGCAAAGTAAGGAAAGTGAGTAGATGGGAAGAAATGTTGACTGAAATAGGAGACAGGGTGGAATTGAAGCGTCAAGTAAGAAGAGGTATAGTATTAATGGTAAAGTGTATCAGAAGAGGTCATGAGAAGATAAAGGGAAGCAGTGAAAGTTTGTTAAATAAGGGGTCGAAAGGCAGGGACGTGATGAGTAAACATTAAAGCGGGAGAATTAAGCGTAAGTAGGAGATGTGTTGGATACAAAGTAGGGAACAGGCAAGAAAAGGCAAATAAGGGAGGAAATTAGTAGTAGTAAAGTGAGAGCGAGCAGAGAAGCATAACTAGTGGAAGCGAGGAGATAAAAAATAGAGGCGATAGAAGTAAAGGCGGCAGAAGAAGATAAAAAACAGAGTTAGTAGTGGACTTGATTAATGTTAAGTCGTGGAAGAATAAGAAAGAGAGGATAAGGGAGGGGAAATGATTGGAGAATCGAGGGTTAGCAGAGCAGGAGAAGAAAAGGAAGTGAAGATATGTTAACTAGTTGCGGATAAGGGCAGAAGTGCATATTAGGGACGTAAGGCTAAGTAGGATAGGAAAAGTCAAGGGAATGAGAAGACAGGAAGTAGAGTTGGGACAAGTAGGAAAATAAAGAGGGAGGTCAAAAAGGGATATGGGGTTAAAAAGGCAAATATGGGACGTGAAGTCTGAAAAGTAGGTGAAGTACAAGAAAGGAATGGTGAAAGCTAGGACAAGTAGTGGGAAAGTGCTGGCAAGTAGAGGAGAGAAAGTAGAGGAAGAGAGTAGATGAAAAGCAATGGTAAGCGAAATAGTGGACGTGGTTGGGAGTAAATGTGGAGTTAAGAGGAGACAAATTATTAGTAGTAGGGTGAAGTAGAATAAATTTTACAGGAAATTATTAGAGGAATTTCGAGGTACGCTAGAGAAGGAAAAGTAGGGGAGGAAATGTATGAAGGTAAAATATTAGGACTAACTCAGTATCGTCTTAATAGGGTCAGACACCCTTTTTTCAGACTCGTGAAGCCTACTTTATTTTTTAGAGAGGATTTTGATCAAAATCTTGGTATGCACGAGAAAAATTATATTGTTAAAGAGATGTATCTTCCTAAATTCTGGATCCAAAGTATCGTTCTTTACGGCACGTTGACCCCAATCCTGTGAACCATCAGCAACATTACCTTATCTCTGTTCCAGTCCTGAATGTTATCACAGACCTACAAACCTCCCTCCCTACCACTATCATTCACGTAACCATAGCTGCACCCTGCTGCAAGATAATCCCTGTTGCATGACTCGAGTCTCGTAAATGCGACGATACGTGGGAGCTTAGCCGGCTGTCTACGTTTTACGCTTTACGTTTTACGTTTTACGGTTTACAACACAATTTTTTTCCTGAGGCTCTTGTCGTGAAATGAAAGAGCGCTAATGACAAGCGAGGGCTTTCCAAAAAGGTTTTACTATTTAAAACAGAAAAATGTGAGAATATATTCTTTTCTAATTTGGTAATAAACTTTCTTTATGATAAAAAAATGTAGAAAATTTTGCAAAGATTGCAACAATTATTACAGTTAATGAAGGCTTATGAAAATAAAATTTGGCCCTAGAAAAACTGAAAATTTTAAATCTTAAAACATTTTTTTGGAATTGCATTTATTAGGGACTTCCCAAATAATATGAACATTTTTGATTTTTGTAAAAATCTTTGAATATTAAATTTTGTATATTGATTCCATTGATTATTTTAATTGCAAAAAAAGTTTTTAGAGTTTCGTAAAAACGAGATTTTTCCTAGAAAGACAGATATAAGCATTTGCTTATATCATCGTTTACATTATTCTAAAATTACTTGAAAAAAACTCAGCATTATTTCAAATCCTTTAAAAATTTTTTCAAATTTCTTGAAATTTTTGACAGGCCATAAAACTTTCTTCTAAATTTAAAACTACTCTTTCGTTTGTTTTTATTACTCCAGTTGACTGAAATCTATTAAAAATTTCTTAAAATCTTTTAAAAGAACCCTGAATCTTTGAAATTCTTTCAAAGCCCTTCAGTTTATTAAAATTATCGAAAAATCTGTGGAACCATTGAAAATAACCTAAGATATTCCAAATACTTAAAATTATTTTTAATCTGTGGAAAATTTCATAGAACTTTCTAAAAAAATCTAAAATATTTCAAATGCTCTGAAATGTTTTGAAATACCTTGCTATTTTATAAGGCTTTTGAAAAATCCTTGCAACGTTTAAAAATATTCTAAACATTTTTTAATGTCTCAAAATTATTTGTATTTGTTTAAAATTTCTTGGAATCTCACAAAATACCCGGGAATATTTTAAGACCTTTATATCATCTCTATTTAAAATTCTTGGAAATCTGTTGAAAAACCATCATAAATTTGTAATGCTTTGAAATACTTTGAAACTATTCTAATTTTAAAAAGCCTTAAAATATTTATTTATATTTTTAAAAATACTTTAAATTATTGCAAATACTTTTTATTTATAGAATCTACCAAAGCTTCCTAGGGATTTTTTAAAAAACAATAAAACATTTTTAATCCTTTGAAATCTTTATAAATACATAACATATTAAAAATCTATTTATAAGGAAATTCCGTTAGGTCTTTTGAAAAGTCCTATAATTTTTGAATTCCTTTTTATTGATTGAAATCTGTTAAAAATTCCTTGAAATATTTTGAAAGCACTCAAATATTAAAGTTCCTGTAAAATATCTTGAAATCCCTTGAAGTTTTCAAAAATTCTTTAACATTTCTTAGAACCTTTTTAAATACCTTAAAATTTGTTCAAATCCCTTCAATTTATTGAAATATATAAATAATTCTTAAGAATACTAAAAAATACTATAAAATATTGCAAATCCTTTTAAATAATTGAAATTTATTAAAAATTCTTTGAAATCTTTTGAAACCCCTAGATTGTTTCAAATACTTTAAATCCCTTAAAATTTCTATAATCTCTTGAAAATTCCTTGGAACCTTCACAAATACCACACAAAATTTTAAATTCTTTTAGCTTAATGGAATCTAATAAACACTCTTTGGAACCTCAAAAAAGCCCGTTAAATATTGAAATTCCTTTCAATCTATTTCAATATATAAAAATTTCCGTGGAATCTTTTTTATTACCCTAAAATATTATCAATCTTCTGTAATTATTGAAATCTAGAAATGTAAAAATCTAAATTTTTTAGAGCTTTAAAAAACCTTGATACCATCAAAAATATCTCAAAATTTGTTGAAATCCCTTTACGTTATAGAAATATATTTTAAGTTCCTTCGAAATCTTAAAAAAAATACATAAATTATTCAAATTCCTTCTGAATATTTTTGAACGTGTTGAAACTTTCTGATGCTTTCGAAAATTCATTGAAACTTTTACGGAAACAAGAATTTTTTTTTTTAGTTACTTCAATTTATTAAAATCTATTTAAAAGTCCATTGAATTTTTTAAGAGACAGTGAAATATTCCAAATCTCGAGAATTTTATGAAGCTTTTAACAATTCCTTGCAAACCAAAATATCGGGGAAATGATTCTAATTTATTATTGGAAATTCTTTGTCAAATCTGCAAATACTGTAAAATATCAAATACCCCACAATATTTCAAATCTTATCGAGCCCGTTTACTTTATTGAAACCTATTAAAAATTTTCTTGAATCGTTTCAAGAGCCCTGAAATATATTTTAAATATTTTAAAATATTTCTGAATTCCTTGACATTTTTTAAAGCTCTTAAAAATTGTTTGAAATCTTTTAAGAAAACCTAAAATATTATAAATCCTTTTAATTGATTGAAATTCATCGAAAACTTAGAATATTTAAAAATGTTCTAGCATATTTTATATCAATTATAGTTATTTCAATTTATTAATAATTTTTGAAATCTATTATGAACCCTAAAAAATTTTCAATCTTTTGAAATTCCTTGAAATTTAAAAGCTCTAAAGAATACCTTAGAATTTTCTAAAATCACATAAAATTTTTTTAAATCCCTTTAAGTCATTGAAAACTATTAAAAACCCATTATAATCTTCTAAGAAATCACGTAATCTTTTAAATACTTTAAAATCCTTTTAGCATATTAAAATATCTTTAAACTCACTCAAAATTATTGAAATATTGAAAAATCTTATAAGGTGCCTCAAAATTCCTTAAATATCCTTTTAAATAATTAAAAACTTTGACAAATATCTAACAATTATCCCTTTTGTACTTTTTAAAAATCCTAAAATCTTATAAATCTATCGGAAATCCTTTTAAATCTTATCAAAGTTAAGGACTTCCTAAAGCCTAGCATATTTGACATTGATTTTAATTAATAATTCTTTCTATGATTTTTATTCTTTCCTAAAAAAATCTTCTCTACCAAATTGTTAATCTTCTTCAACTTCGTTACCAAAGAACCGGCCTTTCTTTGTCCTTAGTTATTCGACTCGATACACCAGTTTAGAGGAAAGAACTCTGAGCCGATTTTCCTCAGCCTTTTCAGGAATTCGGTCGATATATATATTTTTTTACTTGACAATATGAGCGGGCCTTAACGATTTGCCTTTTGAAGACAAAAATGAGGAGGAGAAAGAAGAAAAAAGGCAGAGGAATTACATTCAAAGGCAATGCTAACAAGGCACAAAAAAGATAAAGAGATAAAGCGTTTTGGTTAGGAAGAAATAACTTGCAATCCCCTTCCTGTAAGTATAAAGATAGAAAATTATAGAAATTGGCAGATAGGAAAATACAGGCAATCATTTTCTATCGCTTTCTCTACGGCTTGTGAAAGAATCTTCTTTTTTTATATTTCTGAATTTATTTAGAAATTACTAATTTCAATCTTTTTCAATCCCGTTCTAAATCTTTCGTAATCGAGCACCTATACCTTTTTCCTTGCTTTAGTCTATCTCTTTATTATCAGTTTGAATCTTTGTCTATATCCTTTTCTGTCTTCCGGAATTGAGTACACTTATAAATTTCTGTCTCTCAAAATTCGCGAATTCATCGAAGAGTTAGAATATTTATTTTTAAAATTAATTTAACATTCACCACTTACTTTGCCCTAAGGCTGATTAAGATTCTTAGTTAATTTTACCGTTGGCCCCCTAGTGGCGAAGGCTTCAGGTTGACGTGGTTCTGTAAAGAATAAGATAGTATAGAGAAGAGAGTATTAGAAAAGATAGACATAAATTTAGATTGACAATAGAGATAGAAAAAGATAGACGTTTATAGATGTAAGATATGATGAGATAGAGGAAATTAAAAGAGATAGACAAGAATATGAATTGACAAAGAGATATAAAAATATAAACATTGATAAACGTAATTAGGACGGGCTAAAGACCGATGAGTGATGTGCGATAGTCGATGGTTAACGTCTAGTGGGCTATGGGTTATGATCGTTGGTCGTTAGCCGGTGGGTGATGTGCGATGGTATGTGCTTGAAATTCAATGTTTGAAGTGCGATGGGCGATGGTTGATGGCTGGTGTGCAAGATCAATAAGCGCCGAGAGATGGTTGATAGGTCATGCTCAATGGGTCTCGACCTATGAGTTACGTGCGATGGCCTATAGCTAATTGTTGGGGGCAGTTGTCTGGTGAGTGATGTACGATAATCTCGGGTCGAAATGTTATTTTTGAAGCCCCTGACGATGATCGGTGCACGGCGGCGGTGGGGAATGGCGGGATTCAAGGCATTTTTCAGGATGCAATATTCGTTTGTCATGGCTGAATAATCGTGAAGCTTTCTGAAACAGAGACTTTAGGGAGCGTTTAAAAGTACAATAGAGTCCATTCACCCTCGACTCGCTTGTAGTGGTATCATCTACCCCTTGTTCTTCTCTTGACAACTTAAGAGGAATGTCTTCCAAGAGTATTGTAATTTTACACTGCTCTATTATTCGTGCCTCCCTAATTTTGAACAATGAGTTTTTTTCGAAAAACATTACTTTAACAAAAATGCTTTTTTATTTAGAATTCAAAAGAGAAGATTAGCGATCATCTAAAAATTTACCAATGTAAGAATATTTTTGACACTCCCGCCCTCCCTCGATGAGGACAGTAGTTTTTTTTTTGTTTTAACTAAATAGTTGCATTAAAAAAAAAAAAGTATTTAGCCCAAAAAAAAAACAATTCTGAACGAGCTACTTAATATTTTAGAGTAACTCTAACGTCAGAACTTTTACGTCAGAAATATTTGCAGCCGAAAAAGGGAATTTTCAACCCAGAAAAGCGATTTCTCCAGAAAATAGTTAAACCTTGAACAAGTATTTAAATTTTCGAACAAAATAGATATATTTCTTGGAAAATAGTTGAATTATTAACGTTCTGACAAAATACTTTAGTTTTTAAAGAAGACGATTGATTTTTTACTAAACTACACCTTTTTTAACAAAATTCATGAATTTTCCACCACAGATAAATTTTCATCCAAATAGTTAAATTTGAAACGGAAAGGATTATTTTATTATAAAATATTTATTATATATAATATGTTCTTTACCAAAAAAGAGAACATTCAATACAATAAATACATTTTAAACCAGATAGTTGAATTTTAAACTAATAAGTATAAATTTTCTACCAAAAGAGACAAACTTCCAATCAAATACATTAATTTTTTGAGATGATTGACTTTCCAAATAAAAAATATAAATTTTCTATGCAAATAGATAATTTTTCTACAGAAAACAATAAGTTTTTAGAAAAAAATAAAATAGTTGAATTTTAAGTTACGAATATTCATTCTCATCCAAAAAGGGAACTCATTTCCACAACTAATGAGTCGAATGTTTAAAAAAAGGTGACTTATTCATCTGACAATATGAATTTTCGAAAAAAGTTAACTTGCAACTTAATAATTGGATTTTTGACCAAAATTGTGTAACAAGAAAATTATTCTTTCATTTAAAATGAAAATTAAGTTTTTATTAAAATATAAGTTTCAACAAAATATTTCCATTTTCTACCAAAGAGACGAATTTTAAACTAAAATTATGAATAGTTTATGGACAAAGAATTTTTAAGAAAATATTTTAACACTCAACCAAATAGATGGATTTTAAACCAAAAGGAAAATTTTTTAAACGACAAAATTTACTTTCTACAAAAAAGACGAATTTCCCACTAAATTCATGAATTTTTAACCGAAAAAATTTCTTTAAAAGAAATACTTCCATTTGCAGTTAAATTAGTTAATTTTCGACAAAAAAAATAAACCAATTTCTACAAAAGTGGTCCAATTAGCTACCAACGAAATTATGGAGATTTTTGAACTGGAACGATTAAATTTTTATTAAAAAAAACGAATTTTTACATGAATATATGAATTCACAACCCAAAATAAAAGCAATTTAGAACAAAGAGAGGAAGTTTCAACCAAAAAAGAAATAAATTTAGAACGAAGTATTTTCACATTTAACCAAGTAGTTAAATTTGTTACCTAAAATTATGACTCTTCAACAGAATACTTAAATTGAAAAAAAATAATTACATTTTAAAAGAAGTTTAATGAAAAGTTGTCAAATTTGAATACAAACAAAATGATTTGCGAATCAAAATCATAAAAGTAGAATTTTTTACCAAAAAAAGGAACTTTGAACCAAAAATAGTTAAGTTTTTTTATTGACTCCTATCAATTCAGCGAGAATCAATGGAAAAAAGATTTTGAAGAACCCAAGTGCGAATTGCTGGAGCTGAATACACGGCCCAGCGTTGGTCCAAATATGGAAGCCAAAGGTCGGCTAAAGTTATTGGGCCAATATCGGCATTTTAATCGGCCCAGTGTTGAGCCAGTGCTGGCAGCCTATATTGGCTGTTTATATTTGCCGACCCTTCACCGATGCTTGGCCCAGTATCGGCACTTTATTGCGCCAAGTCTCACTTTTAGTACGGGGAACTATGTTTCACGAGGATCAGCCAAAATCTGGCCCAGTGACGGCACATTACTGGGCCGAGTGTCACTTTTACTACGGCAAACCATGTTTTATTTAAATCGGCCAAATGTTGAGCCAGTAGTGGCAGCCTATATTGGCTATTCATGTTTACTGATCCTCCACCGATTCTTGTCCCAGTATCGGCACAGTATTGCGCCAATTCTCGCTTTTAGTACGGGGAACCATGTTTCACGAGGATCAGCTAAAGTCTGGCCCAGTGACGGCACATTACTGGGTGAAGTGTCACTTTTACCACGGCATGCCATGTTTTATTTAAATCGGCCTAATGTTGAACAAGTTTTGGAAGCCTATATTGGTTTTTTATATTTGCCGATTTTCCACCGATGCTTGACCCAGAATCGGCAATTTGTTTCGCCAAATCGCACTTTTAGCACCTGATAAACAAATCTTACACATATGATGAAAAAAAAATTTATTTAAAAATTGTCAAAGTTCACGATGAAATTTGTTAAGTTCTATCATTAAAAATTTTTAATTTTTATGAAAAATTATCTTTTCTGTCATTGCAAAAAGTTTTAAAGCAGGCTTCAACGAAAAAAAAAGCAAATATTACGCCAAGAAAAATTGTAATCGATTTAAATTATTTATTTACAAATTCTTGTATTGATATTCCTGTTAACATTTTGTGTATTTTACATTTACAAAACGTCGCATAATAATAAATTATTAGAAAAAGAGAGCTTAAAATTTGGTTCTTTAACTTTTCTGAACTGCAGCTTATGAGGATGGCTTTTTCACACAGTTTCAACTTGTCGGTTTAGCCGAGGCGGTGGTAATATATGTATTCATTCTAAACAGGACCCTTAATATTTATATTCAAAGTTCTCGCAATCAATTAATATTTATTTTTTAAATATCTTTTTTGTCATATCCTTAGACCGTAGCCAGTGTTGGGCCGACCATGGCAGCCAAGCCGTAGCTACCAAGTCAAGGCCATAGTTATCAATCCGGCAATGGCGCGGCGATGGCAGCCAGGTTTGGTCCAATACTGGTACCCAGTGTTGGGCCGACAATTGCAGCTAAACCTTGGCTGACAAATGCAGGCCATAGTTATCATTCCGTCATTGGCGCGATAATGGCAGCCGAGCTTCGGCAATATTTTTGCCGACTATGGGCCAATGTTGGGCCGTATGTGACTTCGCACTTGGGAAGGGGTAAAGAGGAGAATAGGAAAAAGAGAGTAAAAAGTAAAATACTAAAGTAATTTTTAAACTAATTAAGTTCTTCTTGAACTGTATACCTCCCTTTTGGCCGCTGTTTCTATTCGCAGTTGTTGACGCCACTCCCTCACCTTTGAAATTGTTAACGCTGTTTTTTAAAGATATCTTAGATTAAAAGAAACGAGATCGAGCTCAATAATAAGCGGAGCCAAATAAGGGGTGGGCATAAATTAGGCTGAAATAACCTAATAGGAATGAGTAGTGTTAAAATTAAACAAAAAAGTTGTTGCTAATTAGGCGGAATTGCGGGGATGGAGGTGAGTGAGCTTTAGGAATAAATTCGTAGGAATGCGTAGGTAAAGCTAACAAAACAATGACTACACAGTAGAGAAAGTTAATAATATTCTATGAGAAGATTAGAAAAACAATGTTTCAAATGGGTGGAGCTAATGAAGTGATGGAAGTATAGTAGGCGGTAACAATATAGAAGAAGTAAAAAAGGCGGAGGAAATTAATTTGTGAATTATAAATGCGTGGACGTAAAATAAAAGAAAAATGTAGGTACTAATTTGTAGGATTTGAGTATGTGAAGTTAAGCTACCCATAGAAATCGATTGGCAGTTTCAAGTAGGTGAAACTTAAAAAAGGATGAATGGACTTAATAATATCTTGAGAGGAGATTATAAAGAGCAAGTTTAAAATAGGCGGAGCTAATAAATAAATGGGAATATAGTAGGCTGTAACAATATACAAGAAGAAGTCAAGAAGGCAAAGTAAAATAATTTTTTTAACATGAATGACTGGAGGTCACATAAAAAAAATGTAGGTACTTATTCGATGGAATTGAGAGGGTGGAACTAAGCGGCATATAAAAATTTATTATCCGTTACAAGTAGGTGGACCTAACAAAAGGATGGGTGGATTTAACAATATCCTGGGAGGAGATTAGAAAACGAATGTTTTAAATAGGCGGAGCTAATAAATACGTGGGGTATATCGGGTGGGACCTATATTCGAAGGATCAAAGAAGAAAGTTAATATATTTGTGAAATTAAAATCGTTCGATTTGAGTCTAAATAAAAATATCAATACTAATTTAGCAGGATTGTACGGGTGGAGCTAAATGACCCGTAAAAAAAGCCAAATAGCAGGTATGAGTAGGTTGTATTAATAAAATAATAGATGTACGATAGGCTGCGCTAATAATATCCTAGAATAGGATTAGAAAGACAAGATTTTAAATAGGCGAAGCTATTGAAGTTGTGAAAGTACAGTAGATAATATCCTAAGAGGAGATTGGAAAGAGAAGGATTTAAATAGGTGGAGCTAATAACCTTATAGGAGGATAGTGGGCGGAAATAATTTAATGGAAGAACTGAAGAAGGCGGAGTAAATGAATGTGTAGGTTTTAATTGTTTGGCGTTAACAGTGAACAAAAAAATCGATGTAAATTTTACGGAATCGTTGAAGGGGGGGCTGAGCGAATCACAGCAATCAGTTGGCTGGTATGAGTAGGTCAAATTAACAAAAAGATGAGCACACAATAGGTGTGTTTAATAATATCACAGTAGGAGACTAGGACGAGAAGGTATGAAATGCGTGGAGCTAATAAAGTATAAGAAGGAGATTCAAAATAGAAGGTTTCAATTAGGCGGAGTTAATTAATTCAAAGGCGGTACCTACCAACTGGTGGGCGGAGACAATAAAGTGGGAGGATTGGAAAGGCTGATTTAAACATATATCAGCCCAAAAGGGAAGGAGTTAAAAATGTTGTCAAGGAACTGAAATTCTCAAATTAAAATAAGCAAACACCCTGATCATTTTTATCAGAGGGATTTGAATGAATAGGGTGCTAATGAAAAAACGGGATGGTGGTTTTAATTTAAAGAAAAAAAAACAGGGATGGATAAAGGTGAAAAGACTGAAAAGAATCCTCATTTAAAACACATTTTTATGTTCCTGGAATCGACTGTGTGACTGAACAGTATCATTTTTTGTCTTTGTGGGCGAGAATGCTCCCGACCGCTAGGAACTAACAGAGAGAAATGAGTACACGCTCGGATACCTCGATATTTAGAGTTATTGCGAGAGTCGGATCGGAAAGTTTCGCGGTGCTCGTTGTGCCATTGTAATCGATGTAACACCCCGGTTTATTGCCACGGACCATTAACCACCACACACGAAGAACGAGGATATGGAGGTCCAGTAGACGCATCCGAGAGCTCCTGTTCCGCTCCAGGAATTCGTTTTTATATAATTCCTTTTTCTTTTGGTTTTTCTTTTCTAATTTCAGAAGTAGTCATACCTTCAATTTTTTACTATTCAAATTTTTATAAGTCTTTTGCATACTTTTGAATAGATAGATTTTTTTTCTAAATTCTTAAAAACTCCTTGAAATCTTCTGAGTTTCTCCGAATTTCCTGTTATAATAAAAGTCATTTAAAGTATCTACATTTCCTGAACGTAAGAACTTGTAATATTTCAGGTATTCATTAAATTCAGGTTATTTTCAAAAATTAAGGAAATTTAGAATATTCTAAGAATTCATAAAATTAATATATTCCAGGAATTCAGGGGATTCAGACTATTCCAGAAATTCAAGGATTTTAGAAAATTCAGAAAATTTGAGGGACGTTAAAGCATTCAGGAAATTTAAGTATTTTAGAAAGTTCTGAAATCTAGCATATTTCAGAAATTTTGAGAATGTCAGGGATTTTAGAACATTAAAGAAATTCAATAATTTTATCAAAATTAAGGAAATGAGAGGGTTAAGAGAATTTTGGGAATTAAAGACTTTAGGGAATTTCGAATATTAAAAAAATTGAGCACATTGAAGGAATTAAAGACATTCAAATATTTCAGGGAATTAAAGAATGTTACTGATTTTAGAGTATTTAGGAAATTCAAGAAGTATGAATGATTCTAAATGTTTGAACAATTTAAAGAATTAAGAGAAATCAAGGAAATCAGGATATTAAGGGAATTCACAATATGTAAGGAAGCCTGCGAATTCAAAATATTAAAGAAAACGAAGAATATTTATTGAGTTCAGGATATTTAAATTATTCAAGAAATCCAGGTGATTCAGCATATCTGAGGAATTTAGGCAATTTTAGGTGTTTTAGAGTATTAAAGGAATTCAATAATTTGAAAAAAATTTAAAGATTTGAAAGAGTTCAAGAATTCAAAGAAAGAATTAAAAAATTTAGAGAATTCTAAGAATACAAGACCTTCTGAGAATTCTAGTAAAATTCTAGGAAAATGTTCAAGGAATCTAATTTTTTCACCGAATTGAGACAACTTCAGGATTTTTCGAGTATTCAGGGAATTTAATTGACATGGAGATATTCGTGAATTCATAGAATTCAGAGAATTACATAAATTCCATGAATTCAGAGAGTTCAGAGAATTTCAGAAATTCGAAACTTTTAAAATTCAAAGTATTCAGAAAAATTCAAACATTTTGAATATTCAAAGATTCCAGCAAACTTCGAAAAATCAAGAAATTCAGTTTCCTTCAGACATTTAAAGAATTTAAGGAATTCATGGTATCAGAATATTGGAGAAATTTAGAATTTTTCTATTATAATGAGCCTGCAAAAATATTTCGATAAATTAAAAAAAATTGTTTTCGAGTAAAATTTTATTTTTGAAATTAAATTGATGGTTTAACATATAAAATCTGAGTATCCTAAGCACACTCCAAATATACAGGCAAAAATCAAATTGTCTCCTATTTCCAAATTGAAAAAAAATGGAAAAAAAATTTGCTCTCTTCCAACTTTAAGAAAATGGTGAAGATAACAAATTTCCTGCTTAATCCAGGAATATATTAAAAATTAAAATTAAGCATTTTGAACTTAAAAGAATTTCAATTCAAAGCTGTTAAAAATTGAATAATTTTATGCGAGATTAAATGGTTGAATTGAAGGGCTTCTAAATTTAAGTTTTAAAAGTTTCGTAATTTATAAATTATATGATTTTTAATTTTAATTTTTTGTTATTGATATTCAGAATAGTTCTGGAGAATTGACTTTGTACTTTTCATTTTTTAATAGAAATAGCTGAAATCATAATTATAATTGTCATTATTTCAAAGAATTTTGTTATTTTAGAACTGCAATACTTCATTTCACTTCTTCTCACTATTTAAAGGTTTTCAAATTCTAAAGAACCTCTGTCAACCATTTTTTAGTGATTCTTAAATATACTGCTTCAGAACTGAAAAATAGCACATGGATAGCAAAAAAAAATAACTTTTCTCTTTTTAAGAATAAACCAAACCACCAATAATATTCTATCATATTTTATTTTTCAAAGACACTGAATATTTATAAATTGGTTTTCATGACTTTTTGAATTGCTTATGTTTGTAATATTAGAAAATAAAAACACAGAAGGGCGAAGCGCGCCTCGCACGCGCAATTACTGCTAGCTTTATAGTAATTTGCATTTTAGAATATTAAAATGAGATATTCGCGAAAATGTAAAATAAGGCTTTGGCAAATATTTGAATGTTGAATCCACCCCGGGTTGAAGCAACAGAGATAATTCATATTTACATTCGCACAGCTCAGCTGGAAAAGCGACGGTAAATCGAAAAGTTTTGAGGGCGAAAACCGACCCGAGGGAGCAACTAAGTAAAATAGGAATTATAAACAAGCTTGAGTTAACACTATACCGATTTTTAATTTCCGAATTTTTATTAATTTACATATTTACAATTAAAAAAAAAATCTCGCTGTTAAGGCCGTCCAAAGAAGATTTACGATTACGTTTGGAATTAGTGCAGTTAATAGTGAAGAAAAAGATGAAGACCAAGTAGAAGAAATTCAAATGGATAAAGCCAAACGACCCATTTAGGTCGATTGGAAATTATAAACAAGTAGAACTAATCAAAGGATAATTGGGCGGAGCTTATTAAATTATGGGAGGAGACTAGAGATACTGAGCGTTAAATAGGATAAGCTAATAAATTATCAGGACTACACAATGCGGGGCTGCAATAGCGGGAAAAATAAAGAAGCTAAGGACGTACATTTGTTAAATTGCAAGGAGTAGAGTTAAAAGTATACAGCAGATTAATAGAAAGTAGGTAGCATTAAAGGGTGTGAAGTTAAACAAAACACTGAAATCGATTGACAAATATGAGTAAGTATAACTGATATAAGGATGAGTGGATGGTAGGCGGAGAAAATTAAATTCTGAGATCAGATTAGATATAGAGAGCGTCAAAAAGGTGGAAATAATGAATTATTAGGACTACTTTTGGCGTGAATAAGATTGCAAGGGTGGTAAAAAAAGTTAAGGAAATAAATTTGTTAAATTATAAAAAGTGTAGTTAAAAGTACACGAAAGATCAAAATAAAGTAGGCGAAATTAAGGGAGATGGAGGCAAGCGACCCATTGGAACCGATTAGCAAACGAAATAATAGGAGAATATAAGAGAAAGAGGGCGTCTGATAGGTAAAGCTCATGAATTACAAGGAGCACAGTAGGCGGGACTAATATAGTGAGAGGAGTGATCATGGCTAAGCAAGTAAATTTCTTGTACTATAATTAATAGAGTTAAAAGTACACAAAACAATCGATATCAAGTAAAACTAATCAGAAGATGTGGATCAAAGAGACGCATCAATGTCACCAGCAAGATGGTAATACTTGGAACTAGCAAACAGAAAAGTGGTATGTAGGCGGAGTTAGTAAAATCTTAAAAGCCGATTATAGAGAGGCGTAGTCAAACAGGCGGAGCTGGTGAATTAGCAGTAGTATATAAGTTAGAACTTATATTGTGTGAGAAGTGAAGAAGGCAGAGTGAATAAATATGTTTAATTGGAGTAAGTACAAATAAAGGACGATACAAAGTAGGTGCAATTAGAGGCGGTGAATCGAAGAGGTCCATTAATATCGATTTGTAGGTACGAGAAGGGGAGTTAAACAAAGAGATGGGTGAACTGTGGGCGGAGTTACTAGAATCTTGCGAGAAGATTAAAGAGATAGAAGGTGCTAAATACAAAATGCTAATAAAGTGATGTGAATATAGTAGGCAGGAATAATCTTATGTAAAATATCATTACTTTATAGACGAACTTGAGGTGCTTCAGGTCTTGGTGGAAGGACAATATGCAGAGTAATGCTATCCCTAAAGGAGATTAGAAAGGGAATGTATCAAATAGGCGGAGCTAAATAATTGGCCTACGGAATGCGGGCGTAATATTGTTGACGAAGTAAAAAAGACAACGTGAATGATTTTTTTAAAAATTATAACTAGTTCAGTCAAAAGCAAACAAAAATATCAATACCACGTGGGTGAAAATAGAGTGTGGATGGTGACCTAAGCGACCCACGGAAATCCATTTGAGGGTGAACGCAGTTAGCGAGAATAATATAGTGAGTGGAGTAGAGCAGGCGGAGTGAATAAATTTTTTGAATTGGAATGAGTGTAGTTAAATGTACAAAAAAAGATCTATACTAAGTAGGCGTGACAGAAGCTGGTGGAACTAACACAAGAGACCGATCAAAAATGGTTGGCAGGTAATAGTAGACCGAACTAACAACACAATGAGTAATCGGTAAGTGGAGGCCACAGAATCGTGGCAGAATATTAGAGAGCGAAGGCGTTAAATAGGCGCGCAAAAAATATTAGCAGAAGTAAAGAAGGCCAGATATGCGGTAGTCATAAAGTTGAGTGTATGTAGTAACCAAGAACCACTTAGTAAGAGGAGTGAAGAATTTGGAATGAATGGATTTGTGAAAATGAAATGAGTCGAGTAAAATGTTTAAAAAAATAACGATGTGAGTAGGCGGAATTAAACGGGGTGGAGTTGACTGACCCATCAAAATTGATTGGCAAGTGAGTGTAGACGGAACTAGAGGAGATATAGGTTGGCGGTAATTGAAGCTAATTAAGTCATGAGACCTATTGCAATCAATTGTCAAGTCAAAGTAGATGAAACAAACAGAAGAATGAATAAATAAAAAGCTACGTTAATATTATTTTGAGAGGAGATTAGAAAGAGAACGGTTCAAACAGGTAGAGCTAATAAAGTGATAAGGAAAGTTTTCGAACTGGCGGAGCTAGGGAACCAGTGGGGGTATGGTGGGCAGTAACTACGAAGTGGTGGGTGGAGTTAACAAATAGAAATAGGTAAAAAGAACCGATGTCAGCTTATCAAACCAAAAGGACTCAAGCAAGCACACATTTGAAAGGAACCAGCAATCCTAAAGTTGTTAAGCGTTAAACATAATAAGCACTTTAAAACAAGTTTTACGATTTCGTTCTAGGTAAAATTGGAGATAACTCGAGGAGATGACTTTTAATCAAGCCTAAGTTTCTGCTCTAACCTCGGATAAAGTATTAGTGTTGCCCTCTGAATATCCTCATATATATAGGAGAATATCCAAAGGGTGAGTGTGTGCGTGCCCACTGTGCTGCTTTTCTTTTAACGAGCCGGTCGAGTAGGAAAGTTCTTTTTGCCGCTATTAACTTCGTCGGATGAGCTCCGGGGCAGATTCATGTAAAATTCATCCGAGTTACAGGACGACCGGAACGAAACTTTTGCGAAATTTCCCTTTTCACCCTGCAAAAGTCGCCCTCTCGCTTTTCCTTCTGCCTTTGTTTCTTCCCTTCCCTGGCCGTCACTTGGGATGAGTTTGTTGAAAGAACCATCCATTTTTACATGTCCCTTCTGTCACTCGTTGAGCCAAGTGATTTGCATGCTAGCGGAAGTCGTATACCCAAATGTCGAGAATTTTTATCAAGGTTACCCATTCCCTTGCTGAATTTTGATACACACAAGAATATAAATTTATGTTTTGTTTACCATTTCTGTTTTCAATTACTCTTCTATATCCTTTCACTTGTAACCGATTTTTTCGTGTAATTATTCTATCTCCTTTATCTCAATCTTGTAATTCCCAGGGGTTTCTTAAACTCCTAATAGAAACCCTTATAGTTTTGATTGTTTGTCCGTCCGTCGCAGTTTTTTGCCAGGATGGAAAGTGGGAGGAGAAGAAGTAGAAGAAGTCCCTAGCCGACTTACCCTTGTACCCCACCTGATTTTGCCTCGTATCTTGGTCGACTTTACCCTTTACGTAGCTGCTTTTACACCATACTCAGATTATCTTTACCACATAGTTAAGATGACATTAGGTCCTATCTTAACCGTCATGATGCCATACTCTAACCTATTGTACCTTGTACCATAGGCGACGTGACTTTGTACCCCAGAAGACCTTATCCCGTACCCTTATTTACTGCAGACTGTGCCTTATCGAACTTTAGCCGGTACTAAATGACTTTACCCCCCCCTTTAATTCAACTACCCCCCCCCCCCTACAGAATTATTTTCTTGAATTAAGAGTTCTTTTTCTGATCCCTCTAATAGCTTAATTGGAAAAGCACCTGACCGGAAAGCAGAAGTTTTGTGGTTCGATTCCCAATGGAGTGAAGATGGAGTGGGATCTTTTTTTCAAGAAATAATTTTAATTTTAGAAAAAATTATTGGTAAGAATTGGATCCAATACTTACCAATACTTCTTTTTCGTAAGGGCCATAACTTATTTGGCTCTACTGCGTACCGAAGCTGACAGGAATCTGCATTACCGGCGGTCGGTAATATTCACTTAAACAAAGAACCATGTGTTTGAACCAAAGATATTTCTTCAAATCAAAAAATGACCTTGGGTCAGAGAATTTATATTTTATCTTTAAAATATTTTACTGCGTCAAGTTAAGAGAGTGTTGTAGACTAAGGAAAAGCTATTTGTTTTTGATAAAGATTCACTTTTTTTAAACAGAAAATAAAAATATTCCACTTTTTTTACTTAAACGTTTTTAGTTGAAAGTTATAACAGCTGTTTTGTTACAGACTCGACTGTTTTGAACAAAATTCTTTTTTTTCGGTTTAAAAATTGAGCAATTGGGTTGCACTTTTATGATAAAAACATCCATGTTGTTTAAAAATTAAATTTTTATGTACAAATTTCTCTTTTTGGTTATGAAATTCATCTGCTAAATGCAATGAAGAAACTTTCAATGAAAAAGAAGTAATTTCTTTGTACTAGGCTTCTTTCTTACAATTTCTTATTTTCGGGTTGAAAATTCAATTATTTTTAAAGGAATCCGCCTTCTTTATTGGCCAATTCGTAAATAAGATCTTTTTTGGAGGAAAATTTTTTGTTTTTTGTAAATAATTTTTTTAACTTAAAATAGAACTATCCCATTTATGGTTAAAAACTAATCTGTTTCATTTTAAAATCAAACTATTTGGTTCGAAATTCAACCTTTTTATTAAAAATTGAACTAAGTATTGGAAAATGACCTATTGGGTGAAAAATGAACTTTTTGCTAAAAATTTATAGTACGAGTATATTTCTTTATTGTTTTTTTTTTCAAAACAAATTGTTTTCTAATTGACAAAGTACTATTTTTTCCTGATAATTTGGTGCTTAAGTAAATAGTATAAACAACTTATTACTGTTTTCAGCAATTTTCTTTTACAAAAGAGGTACAAAGTCGCATTTTGCGTCAGTTAAAAAAAAAATTTTCAATTTTTCAGTCGGATGGAAGCAATAATAAATGAGAATCAACCGAAGTTATTGCTTAACCGATTTATTATTACTTATAATTAGAATAATGTCAGAAAGGTGTTCTTTTTTCCAAAATGTTCCACTTTTCATCCATTTTTCAATTAAAGTGATGTGATAATCAATAAAAGTTGAACAACAATAATTCTTCCAACACTTTATTATTGTTTTTATTAGAATGTTTTTTTAATATTAGTAGAATGTAAAAATTTTTACTAAAATATTCAACTTTTGTTCAAATTACTTTTTAGCATGTGGTGATAATGGTTGAAATTTAAAAAACATAATTGATTAAAAATTATATAATTCAATAATATGAAAATTATATAAATAAATAATTATAATATTAATTTAATTAGAAAATTTCTCAGTAACTACTTTCGGAAAAAATACAGTAAGTATGATCCATATAGTGAATTAAAAAATATTTTAAATATTTGCTCTATTTCACATGCATATTTTCACAAAAATAAAAGAGATTTTTTCAAAAAATATTCTCTGAATTTTTTATTTATTATTTCTTCAAAACTAAAACACTAAAGCAAACTATCTTTTTTAGAAAACCGCAACTTCCTAAAAAATGATCTAAGAGATTAAAAAAAATATATTGTTTAAAAAATTATTTGCGTTAACTTGCATTAATCATTACCTAACTATGTGCAGAATTGATAAAAAGTGAAAAAGTTAGGAAAAAACGCTAATATCTAGCGTTACTACAAAAAATATCTCATAAACAATAATAAATTGTTTAATAAAATACTTTTGATAAAATGCATTATACTTTACCTCTCTTTGAGTAAAAAGCGGACAAATCAAAACTTTTGGAGAAGTCCGGAACTTTCCAACATTATTCAAAGAGAACATTAATAAAAATAATATTAAAATGTTCAAACAATTATTTTTGTTAACTTGATTGATTACTATCTCGCCCTCATTAAAAATTGACAAAAAGTAGAAAATTTTTTTAAATAACTTTAAATTTGTAACATAATTTAAAAATACTATAATTAAAAATAATAACAAATTGCTAAAATAATTTTTAAGAAAATTAAGATCGACAGAATTGTATTGAACATTTTTTGAGCGGTCCTGTAATTTTTCTCTTGATTGGAAAAAATAAAAATAAAAATGAAAAAATCACAAAATGTACCATAAGTTTTCTGAATAATAATAAGTGTAATCAATGCAATTAGAAGTTATTTGATAAGAGTTCCATTACCACATGGACGTGCGGTCCTTCAGACCGCACAGCCACAATTCAAATTTGGGATAGATTCTTCCTCACGTTGTTTTTAGGCAAGCAAGTTTGTTTCTCAACATTTTATCTTAGCTTGTCCATGAAGTTTCATCTTCTTGATCTTATTATTTTCAGTTCGTTAAAAAAAGAATTATTATTAAAATACAGTTGATGCATCTATCTAGTACTTCGCAGCGGTATTTCTTATGCTTTCAAATGTCTAACAAAAATTTTTCATCTACAAAGTATGAAAGGCAGGTTGAAGGGTTTTGTAAACAACATGATTTCGATTCAGAATGAAAATATCCAGGGGCATGCGAACCCGTACTAAAGAAGTTATTACGAGGGGAAACGAAGAGAAATAGGGGTTGCGAACGATAAAATCTGGAGCCTGCTAAAACAACGCTCGGTTCGTGCAGACCAATGTTAGCTGTCCCCTTCACTCAGAATACACGCAAATATTGATGCTTGTGCTTGAAATAATATTCTTATAATGGACTTCTTTGAAATGACTGTAAACACTATGTTGGTGCAAAAAAAAACAATGCTTCTTTAGGGTTTCGTAGCGCCAGGAAGAAATCCTTGTAGTTTCGTCAGGTGAAAGTCCATGCTTTGGCAACAATATTTAACTTTCGAGAAAAGTTTCGAGACTTGCTTCGAGACGAGATTCAAGACGAGAATCAAGAAGAGATTCAAGGTAATATTCGAGTTGAGATTCAAGGCGAGAATAGAGGCGACATTCAAAACTATATTCAATATAATATTTGAGAGGAGATTTAAGACAAGAACCGAGGACACATTCAAGGCGATATTCTATACAATATTCGAGTCGAGATTCAAGACAATAACCGAGTCGAGATTCGAGAGAAGAAAAGAGGCAAAATTCAAGCCGAGATTCGAGACGAAACTCAAAATAATATTCAAGACGAGACTCAAGGCGAGATTTGAAACAAGATTCAAGAGAGACGAGATTTAAGGCAATCTTCGATCCGAGATTCTAGAGGAGATTCAAAACGAGATTCGAGGCGAGGCTCAAGACGATATTCAAGACCAGGCTCAAAATAAGATTCGAGACGAGGAATAAAGGATTTAATAGGATATGAAACCCATTTTTAAAATCTCTGGTCGCCTATTTGTACTAATTTTCAATCATTAATTTTCATTTATAATTAATTTTATCTATTTAAAATCTTTCCGAAAATCTTTCTTTAGATTTAATAAAAATGTAACTAAATAATGATGAGTTACATTTTCGACAAAAAAGTGGAATTTTTAACTAAAATGCCGAACTATTAACGAAAAAAATTAGTTCCAGAAAAGTAACTTAACTTTTAATGAACAGGTTTCGATGAACTGATAAATCTTAAACTAGAATAGTTAAATTTTCATTTAAAAAAATTATATTTTCAAGAAATGCGAATTTTCAAGAAACAAGATATATTTTTGCTCAAAGCGATCAATTTCAAACGTGAATGATTACGCTTCTAACAAAAAATTTAATTTGTCACAAAAGAATTAAATCAATTAGTTTAATTTTAAAAAAAATTAAGCAAATAGTTCCATTTTCATCTATAAAATATAAATTTACATAAAAAAATCGACTAGTTCAATTTTTAATCAAAGATTAACATTTATCTAACAAAAAGAAAATTCCAATAATATATTCACATTTCCAACCGAAAAGATAAATTTCTAAATTAAAGAATGAATCTTTAACCAAAGAATTGAACTTTTAAACAAAATATGTAGTTGAATTTTTAAGCAAAAGAATGACTGTTCAACCAAGTATTTTCAACAAAAAAGTTCAACTAAAAAAGAGACCTTTTTTGGCAAAGAATTTGAATTTTTACCTAAAAACATCAATTTTCGACTTAAAATTGGATAGCCTAATTTCCAGTTCAAAATATAATATTTATTTAAGGAAAAAAACCAATTTCAATTAAATAGTTCTCAACCGAATATAACACATTTTCAAACACAAACAAAATAATTAAATGTTTTGTTTAAAAAATTAATTAATAAAGAGAAGTATTGGAACAAAATTTGTAGTTAAATCTTTAACCAAAAAGAATGGGATTTTAACAAAAAATGTAAAGGGAGTTTTCAACAAAAGATTTGAATTTGTAATTAAGAAAATAAATTTGCTGGGAGAAAAGACAACTTTCCATTCTAATATTTAAATTTTCAGTTGAAAAACTTAAATTTTAACCCCCAAAAAGTTGAAATTTAAACAAACTATATAGTTATATTTGCAAATAAAAAGAATGGCTTTTTCAGACAAATTTAAAATTTTCAACAAGATGATAAAATCATGAACCAAAAAATTGGAATTCTAAACGAAAAATATAAGAGTAGACCTATTAACGAAATAAAATTGACTTATAACTAAAATAGTGCAATTTTCGAACGAAAATTTGTAGTTTCTAGAAAAAGAGATTACTCTTTAAACCAAAAAGACAAATTTTCAAAAAGAATGGAACTTTTGAATAAGAAAGATTTTTCATTTAATTTTAAGGAACATTTTTTTTTACAAACTTGTAGAATTTTCAAACGAAAAAGGCAAATCCTCTACATAGGAGAGAGTGGCGCTATTTCAATCTCTCGGGATTTTTTAAATTAATTTTTTATTAGTTTCGAATCAATATTAAATATTGTTGATTGATTAAAATCTATTTTCAAAAGGTTACATTTAACGAGGATAGGAGGAAGCGACATTTTCGTCATGAAATTTATGGAGAAGCAATCCATTACATAATTTTCTAAATTAATTTTCATTTCATATTCGAATTATTATTTGATTCATTCTGATTTGATTTCAAATTCGTTCATTTTCATTTACTCAGTTTCAATTTATCTTGGGTTTTCAATTGGTTTCAGAAATTAATTCTCCATTTATTGTAAGTCACATTTAAACGTAATTTGGTATTTTGATTTTAATAAATTATATAATTAGTGAATTTTTATTTGCTTTCCTTCAATTGGTTGCATTACCGAGCCTAGAAGATGAAATTTATAATTGAACCTGAATTAAGCCTATTTTATGCTCTATGGCTTTTAAAAGCTTATGCCCGAAAAGTAAAAACAAATTACGAAAAGAATTTTTGAGTGTCAAATAACAAAATAATTTGAGATTTACAAAATAAAAAAAAATTGGCATCAAACTGACCTTTAAACTCAGATGCCTAGTCTAGAAGTTAAATTTTTTAATCGCACCCAAACTAAGTACCTGATTTGTTCTTGGCTGTCAAGAGTTATTATCTCAATAGGACAAAAAAATACAAACAGGATTCTTGAGTATTAAAAAGGTTATAAAATTTTGGATTTGAAAAAATTATTTAAATTTGGTGTAAAACTGAACATAAAACTCAGCTGCCGAGCCTAGAAGTTAAACTTTTTAATTAAACAAAATTAGGCACCCTTTCTGGTCTTTGGAAATCAAAAACTATCGCCCGATAAGTAAAAAAAAATGACAAATGGGATTTTTGTGTGTGGAATAATAAAAAAATTTAAGATTTTCAAAATACAACCAACTTCGGCTAGAACGGACTGGTAAACTCAGCTGCCTAGTTTAGAATTTGAATTATCCAAATTAACGCAAATTAGCCCCCTTTTTTGGTGTTTGGCTCCTAAAATTTACTACCCGAAAAAGTAAAAAAACCGCAAAAAGGATTTTCGTGTGTCGGGAAACAAAAAAAAGGTTGGATTTTCGAAAATTAATCAAAGTTCGTATAAAACTGAACAAAAACTTAGCTGTCGATCCTAGAGTTGAAGTTTTTTAATTGAACCGAAATTTAGTCCCTTTTTAATGTGTTTAACTATCAACAGTTATTACCCCGATGGGCCAGAAAAAAATGTAAAAAAGGATTTTCGAACTTCGAATAACAAAACAATTTTAGATTTTCAAAGTCACTCCAAATTCGGATAGAACTGACTGCTAAACTCAGATGCCTATTCTAAAAGTTAATTTTTAAAATCGCGCCGAACCTAAGTCCCTTTTCTCATCTTCGGCTATTAAAAATTATAACTTCGAGGAGTCATAAACAATTTTCGAACAGGATTTATGACTATCGGAAAGCAACAAAATTGTTCATTTCCAAAAAAAATTAAATTTCGTATAAAACAGAACATAAAACTCAGCTGCCGAACTTAGAAGTTGAATTTTCCCATTCAATCCAAATTATACCCCCTTAATGGTATTTTGCTATTAAAAATTTTTATCCCAAAGAGTCAGAAAAAAAATGCTAATAGAATTTTCGTATTTCAAAAACAAACAAATTTTGGATTTTCAAAAATTAACCTTTCGTAAAAAACTGAACATGAAACTTAGCTGCCGATCCTAGAACTTAAATTTTTTTATTAAACCCAAATTAAGCTCCTTTTCTTGTATTTGGCTATCAAAAGTTATTATTTCGATGAGTCAGAAAAAAATTGCGAACAGGATTTTTCAGTGTCAGAAGCCTAAAAAAATTTAGCTTTTCCAAAATTATTCAAATTCCGTATTAAACTGAACAGAAACTTCAGATGCCGATACTAGAATTTGAATTTTCTAATTGAACCGAAATTACTCCCTTTTTAATGTGCTTAGATATTAAAAGTCATTACCCCGACGGGTCAAAAAAAAATTTTATAAGTATTTTCAAACTTAAAATAACAAAACAATTTCAGATTTTTAAAATACAACGATATTCGGATAGAACTAACTAGTAAACTCAGCTGCCAAACCTAGAAATTAAATAAGTCTGGTCTTTGGAAATCAATAGTTATTATTCTGATGAGATAGCAAAAATGATAAACTGTTTTTTAATTAAGCCCCAATTGAATCAATATAAAATCAAGAACTAATAGAAAATAATAATTATTGTAACATAAATAACTTTATATAATCTTTAACATCAAGACCAAGTTTTTGCAGTTGTCAATGCGTTAATTCCTCTTCGGAAATTGCAGGGACTTTAAAATTATAATATAATTTTCCACCATGAGCGATGGGAGGATTACGGAAAAGTTTGCCTCGCAACACTTGACAGGAGAAAAAAAACATGATACCGATACTAGACTAACAAGGAAAGTTCGTCAGAAGCATAATTCTCTCTAGTAATGTATGCTAAACAAGTTATGATAGAAACAGAAATAATCCTCTACACTTGAGTGAATATAAATTTTAAAAATTGATAAAAATTAAAATTTCGTCAGAAATGACGAAATTTTCTTTCAACAAAATAGATGAATTTTCAACCAAAAAATATGACTTTATCAACATAGTTGAATTTTCAAACTACAGAGATGGTTGTTTAACCAAATTTAAAAAAAAGTTAAATTGTCAACGAAAAAGTTTACTTTCAGCTAAAAAAGATGACTTTTCTATGATAAAAAAGGACTTTTCTACAAAAAGACAAGTTAAAAAAAAAGTTTAATCTCCAATCGAATAAATGAATTTTCCATCATGAAAGCCGATTTTTTTTTTTTACGAAAGAATTAAGTATTAGGAAAAAGAAAATTGAGAAAAAGGATTAACTTTTTACGAAAAAGACGAATTTTTAACAAAATACGATTATTTTCTAATAAATAGCTCATTTTTTGTACATTTATTAACAATAAAATTCCTATCAAAAATGAAATAGTTACATTTTTTATTGCAAAATTAGATTTTAAAGAAACAACGAATTAAAAACAAAAAGTAGAATGTTTAAGCGAAGAGGTGATTTAAGTAAAAATTAGTTCTTAAAAAGTAGTTCTACTTTCAAACAATTAGCTTAATTTTTAACTCAAAAATATGATTTTTTACCAAAAAAACTATTTTTTGACCAAAAAATTTAATTTTTATACAAAAATTTTTTAATGTTAAATTTTTAACCAAAAATATGAATTTTTAATGAAGCAAGATCAAATTTAAACAAAAGCAAATTAATTTTTGATTAACAAATATATTTTCTAACCAAAACTGTAATCGTAAGATGATCAATTTAAACAATTAATTTCTAGTAAACAAAAAAATTAACTTTCAGCCAGTACAATTCACCCAAAAACGACAAGAGGAATTCTCAAACACAAGACTAATTTTCTACCCAAAAAAATTAATTTTTGAACTGAATTTTCTACTAAATAGTTAAATTTACCACTCCTAAGGGATACAGTTTTTGAAAAAATTGAGAAGTTCAACTTTCAACAATAACAAAATTATTTCTTGAAAAAATGAGCGATTTAAAAAACGATTAAATTTTCAACCAAAAATTTTAAATTTTAATAAACAAAAATATATATATTTATAACCAAAAAGAAGAATATTTAAGAATATAAATGAATTTTTTACTAAATAGTCTAAACTTTTAACAAAATACATGAATTTTCGATCAAATATTTCAATTTTAAACTTATCAATGGTAGCTTTCCTACACAAAATTTAAAAGTTAAATTTTTATATAAAAAATTATGGTTCAAGGAAAAAAATTAATTAAAATAATATTTGACATTTTAAACTAGAATCGTGAAGTCAAAAAGACTTAATTTTGAACAATTTTAACTTTTAACAATGTACTCAAGTTTTTAATTCGAAAATATGATTTCTCAAAAAAAAACTTCAGTTTTCACCAAATAGTTTAACTAAAATAAAAATTGTTTAATTACTAACGGACTTATTTATGTTTAAAAAAAAATATGTATTTCAAATGAAGAAAAATGAACTTTAAACCAAGCAAATTAAATTTGACCGAAAAATATATTTTTAAACCAACAATTTAATCTTTAAATTTTTAGTTTACATAATTAACTTTCAAGGAAAAAAAATAATTTACAACCTGTTACAATAAAAAAAAAAAACAATTTTTTAACAATATAGTGGAATACTGAAAATACTGAAATGTTTGAATTCTATTTGATACATTTTTTAAGGTAAAATTATAATTTTGTTGAAAATTCAACTATTTGGATGCAAATTAACTACTTTGCTGACAAATTAATATTTTTGTGTTCAAAATTCGACTGTTTTATAGAAAACTCATTCTTTTGGCTTAAACTTAAAAAAAATCTTATAAAATTAAACCATCTAGCTTAAAATGAATTAATTTCTTAGATTAGTATTTGGTACACTTTTCGAATATCATAAACTGAAGGTAACGTTTCTTAGCCAGCTTTTTTGATAGGAAAATTAAAAAGATAAAGTATTTAAAAAATTTTCAAGACTATTTCTTTTAAGATTTGAAAATTTTATGGAGGGTTATTCATAGTAATTAAAAAGTCAAAAAAAATTGTTCACTATTTTTTTAAATAAAACGAAAATTAACAGAGTTATAGCATCTTGAAGAAACAAGCTCTACAAGATTATCTTAAAAAGTTTATGATTTTTTGTATAAGATCCAAAATTTATATTTTGTTCGATAAAACGTAATGAAAAATAAAAAATTCCATTTTGATCGAAACAAAGAAATGAAAAATAAAAATTACTATTTTTTTGCGTAAAAATATGCAAGATTCGAAAGAAGCTCTAATTATAAAAATTATGCATTCAAAAAAGATCTGCAAATCTATTACGGGTCACTTTTTTAAAGGACACGCAGTTTTTGTTTTATTCGTAAGAAAATAGCATTCTAATTTGAAAAATGATATTTTTGGACAAAAAACGCAAGCTCAGGAAGAATTTTTTTAAGCAAAAATTGTTTACCCGAAAGGGATCTACAAATTTGTTATAGATTATTTCTTGATAGGATGTGTGGTTTTTTAGTCGTAAAAAACATTGAAAATGAAAAAATAAATTTCTCGAGAAAATGACACAAGAAATAGAGAAAAATAATTTTAAAATTTTTGGACTCAAGAAAGAGATACAAATTTTTTATTTATTATTTTTGTTGAATAAATCGTAGTTTTGGTTTTAATCATAAAAAATTTAATTTAATTTTTGGACAAGCGACACAAGCTGTGAAAAAAGTGAATAGACAAAAATGCTTATGCAACAAATAGTTACAAATTTGTAATTAATAAATTGTTGATAGGACGAGTCGCTTTTGTTTTAATAAAAATTTTTTTTTTTAAACGATACGAGATACAAAAAAATTATTGAACAAAAGGTCTTCAACCGAAATAGGTCGAGACAAATTTAATAATAATTTTTAGATAGGAGGAGTAGATTTTCTCTCGGTCGAGAAAAATCATTTCAGAAATTTAAAAAATAAGCTTCTGAGTGATCAGAATGTGTTCATTAAAGCTAAAGGAGCTTTAACAAAAGAGAATTCACTATCACCAAACTTCAGCGTACAATCAATCTCAAAAGTAAGCAATTTTTTAAATAATTTTTAAAATCGACAAAAATGGAACTATTATGAATTTCTGGAGATCTTGACAGAAGCTTCTAATACTTTAGAAAAAAATAATTCAGGTTAGAATTGTTTATTTAACAGTTGGTATTAAGAGTTTTAGTTTTTGCTTTCTCTTTAGGGAAACGTTACAATTCTTATTTAATTCAAATGATCAAGGATTCATTTTATTCTTTGAATGATTCTCTATAATTCTATTTGGGTGGTGTTTATTAAAATTTTAGCTATCATTGTTTATAACCATAATAACGGTATGATTACTAAATTAATGTTTTTAATAAAATCCGACCAAATAGTGAGTACTTAGAAGCCTCCGACACGATTTACTTAAATTAATAACAGATCAAATTTGGCGATTTTATCAATCATTTCAAAGATTAGCAACTTTTGAGATTGAATGTACGTAGTGTACATCCTTAATTTTCAAACGTTTTAGGAGAAAATGTGGGGAAAACACAAATAACGAAAAGAAAGTAAAATAAGAAATAGTATCAAACAGAAAGAGAAGAGAAACTAAAAAATAAATAATATGGGATATGGTACTAAACTATAGAAGGCTGGGAGAGAAATGATAGGGAGTTTATGAGAAAGTGACAAAATGGGATTTCGTCGTAATTGTGGAGGCGCAATTAGATGAATAGGGATGGGGAAGAGTAAGGAAGGTTACCAAAAGGTTACAAATTGCAGGTTACGAGAATGCAAAAAGAAAGAAAAAAGCAAGGCATAGCAAGAAGGATTAATAGTGGAAGAGATAAATATGGAAGGAGAAAGGTAGGAGATAGTGGAGATGCATGTGAAAGGTGATATGTAAGATAAATCAGAGGAGATGAAAGTAATGGTTGCAAATTATAAAGAAAAGATTATAATTACAGTAGGAGCAGATTTTAATACGTGAAGAGGAGATAAAGGAATAAGGAAATGGGTGGATAGGGTGGAAGGAAATCGAAAGATAAGGTAATAAATAGGGAAGGAAAGGAGATGTTAAAGATATTGGAGCAGATTAGCTGTTGTGTCATAAACGGAAATATAAAAGTCGATGACCATGGGAAAGATAGCTCAGGATGGGAAAAGGGAAAGGTAAAAGGTTGAAAAGAGGCAAAAGTAAAAAAGATCATGAAGTTGCGATTCGTCAATGAAACGAAAACAAGAGTTTAAGGAAAGGGTCAGGTATATCAAAATAAGAGAGGGAAATGTGAAAAAAGAGTTTGAAATAAGACTGGGAGAAATCAAAATAGTTTTCTCGTGCACAAGCCAAAAAGAAGTTAGAAAAGTTGCGGATAGAAGTGGGTGGGATTAGAAATATAAAGAAAAGAAGTAAGAGATAATAGAAAAAAAAATTTCATGGATTTGCTAGGAGGGTTACAGATAGAAATGGAGAGTAGAGGAAAATATGATAGGAAAAATATGGGAAAGACGACATAAAAAGAATAAAATAGTTAAGGTGTTAGAAACAATGAAAGATTAAAAAAAGTAAGTTGTAAAGAATTGGCAAAAAAGGATAGGGAAAGGCAATTGATAAAAAGATGGGGCATAATTGAGGAAATGAAATATAATAAATGGTATAAGATGAGAAAAAAGAAAAGAGTACCGAATTTAATAAAAAAATGGAAAAAGAAGATGGATCAGAATAGCTAGATTTAGATTGGGAAGCGAGTTAAGGAAAGGGATCTCTTTGCAAAAAATAATTGTTTTTTTCTGGAAAAATTAACCAGTTGATAATATTATTTAAAAGAATGTGTTCTACTATTTCCTAATCTTAAAAGAGTATTCGTAGGATTGTTCCATTTTTACTTTTCAAGAAAAATAACCAGGTTCTTTGCCTTCTGACACAAAAGAAAAGTTTGTCAAACTCGAGTTTTTCCTCGTAACTGCGAAACTACTAAAAGAACCTGGAAAAAGTAGACCGAATCAGGAACTTTTTTCCCCCTTTTACAAAGGGCATTTATCACTTAAATTACAGGAAAAGGAATCTTCATCAAGTCCACTTTAAGCAAGTTGATCCGATCAAGATTAATGGTTGTGAGTCGTGGTGATTACTATTCTTTCCTTATAAACAAATTAACTTGAATAAATTTAAGCAAAAACATTTTTTCAGCTCAACTAATATTAAAATAAAGTATTAACTCATGTTTTTAATTAATTTATTCGTAATGTGAAACTCAGTGTTAAAATGTTTGATTCTGTACAAATAAAATATGTTCGCATGAACTATTAATAAAGTGTAATACAATAATATTTTTATTCAGGTTACATTTATTCAATTCTTTAAAATTGAATTAATCAATTTTTAAATAACATTTTATATTTTACTCAGAGATCAATTTCAAAGATTTACAATTCGTAATTCTACAATTTTCAATAGTTTTAATTGAAAATTCTTGGATTTCTAGAATGTGGAATTGCAATTTCCCTCAATTGCTTTTAATGGCATAGTTTTAAATGTATTTTTATATATTTAAAACTTAAAAATTTTCCATTTAAAACTCTCCAATTTTAAAAATGTATGAATAAAAATTCTTAAATGTGGATTTTCCAAGCTTTTAATTCTAAATCTTCTAAGCTTAATAAATTTGAAATACGATTCATCAAAATTACACCTTCTTTAATTGTATAATTTAAAACTTGGATAATGTTTTATTGTTATATTTCAAAGATTTCAAATTTTACTATTTATAATTTAAAATAAGACATTTTTGTTAAGATTCAAAATTTTAAGTCCATGCGTATAAAGAAGCATATATAAATTTGTTAAATTTTAATAATGTTAATAATTTCGAAAACCAAATGTCAAGTTTTTTTTTCTAAGTCTCCCATATTGAAAAAGTTTCAGATTTGAAGCATCTAATGATACAGAATTCATGAATATAAAATGAAGGATCTAACAAAGAAAATTAAAAAATTAATCTTTTTTTTCCCTATAAAAGAAAAGAGAAAATTTATTGCTTTGGACATAAATAAAAAAATAGAAAAGAAAAATGAGAAAGCAGCCAACCAAATCTCCTTTAGTTGGTTGTCAAGAAAAAAAAAGTCCTTTTTTGTCCAAAGGAAAAAGTTTTTTATTTACTTTTTTAGGGGGAAAAAGATAAAATTTTTATTTGCTTCAGCTTGGAATAGGAACATTTTATGGTGGTTGTCCAGATTTTTACATTAGATTTCTTGATTTCATTTTCAGGAATTCTGCACATTACCTTAATTATTGAACGTTGAATATGATTTTTAATTTGATTTTAATCTAATTTAAATTTCTTGAATTTTAAATTACAAATTATTCAACTCTCAAGATGCACATTTTAAAGGGTTTTGAAGGTATTAAAATGATTTTCTATTTAAAATTCTTAATTCTTTAAGCGAAAAATAATTTTTTTAATTTTACATTTTCCAAATGATTGAAATTTTTAATCTAAATTATCAAAATTAAAGAATATTTTTATTTTAAATAGCCAACATTAAAAACCTATACAATTTTAAGTATTCACAATACAAAATTGCTCCATTTGAAAGAGTTCTTATTGAAAGTTGTTAAATTTCGAAAAAAAATATTTAAAAAATTATTGAATTCTCAATATTTCTATGTTACAGGTATTGTAAATGTATTTTAAATTTACTTTAAAGATATTTTAACAATTTTTAATTTAAAATTCTTCAATCTTAAAGGTCGACAATTAAAACTTTAATTTTAGGGACTAATAAATCAATATTATACCATTTTTATAATATTGGTGATTTTTGAAATCAAAAGTCAGTGCAAATCGTGTTAAAACAAAAAATTTCAAATTTGAATGATTAAAGTTACAGAATGTTCAAATTTAAATGGTAAAAACTAAAACCTTCTCAAATTTTCACATTCATAACATAAAATTCCTAAATATCGAAGAGTTGCAATTGAAATTTCTTGAATTTTGAAAATGTAGAGTAACAAATTATTAAATTCTCAAGATTTCTATTTTTAATGTATATTAACCATTTTCAATCACGATTCTTTAATTTTAAATGTCTAAAGTTAAGACCTTAATTTTGGAAACTAGTAATCAAATATTATAATTTTTGTCTAGTATTGATGATTTTGCATATTAGAAGTCAAGATTTTACTTCTAAATCTTCCAAATTAAGAAAATTTTGAATCTAAATGATAAATTACATAATTTAAAAATTTAACTGATGAAAATTGAAACCACTTCAATTTTCAATATTCACAACATAAAATTGTACAATTTTAAGGAGTCGAAATTGGAAATTCTTAAATTTGAAAAATGCAGAAGAACAAAATTTTTAATTTGCAAGATTTTTTTTAATGATATTCCCAAGTCATCTAAGGTTATTTCCACGACTTTTAAAAGTCTACAGTTGAAACTTTCATTTTAGAAACTAGTGAGATAAATATCAAGCAATTTTCATGATATTAATTATTTTAGAAATCAAGAGTTAACTTTCAATTTAATTTTAACGATTTTCGATTTGAATTCTTTAATTTGGATATCTACCATTATTAAAACTATTTACTTTAAAAGATTTATTAATAAATATTCTTATGTTTTCACAATATTGATGAGATTGGCAAACCAAAATTTAGTTTTGAATTCTACATAGTCCAAACTGAAGAAATATCGATTCTGAATCATCAAAATTACAGATTTTTTTATTGTGTATTTGAAGTTCTGCAATTTTTGATAATAGTTACAATATAAAATTTTGAAAGAATGGCATTAAAAAAGGTCTTATTATTAAGATTTCTATTTTAAAGTTATGCAATTTTTAACGTTTTCTTCTAAAGGTCAAGTTTGATGATTTGCAACGTAATGTTATTTAATTTTAACGATCTTCAATTAAAATTTTTTCAATTTGTATGCTCTAGAATTTTATCTTTATTTTTAAAGACTAATAAATAAATATTCTCCTAATTTTTAAGATACTGATGATTTTGGAATTACAAAGTAAAGTGTTCAATTCTATATTGACCAAACAAATAAAATTTTGAATATAAATACTCACAGTTAACAGATTTTCAATTTGAGAATGTTAATATATAAATTTTTTTTTCATTTTTAACAGTTACTATTTAAATTTATTCAATTTTTAGAATATAGAACTACAAATTATTCAATTCCGAAGATTTTTTAGTTCAGAGGTAGGTAATTTTAAAAATTATTTTAAATAGATCGATATTGCAGATTTACTATGTAAAATTATTTATTATAAACGATTTTCTTTTTTTCTTAATTTTTAATGCTAAAGAATTGAAACCAGATAATTTTAAAAACGCATTACTTCAAATTTCAAAATTTAGATCATGTTGATGATTCTGAAAATTAAAAGTCAAGTTTTCAATTCTATGTAATTCAAACTGAAAAACTGGTGAATCTAAATCATCAAAATTACAGAATTACTAATTTTTAAATTGCTCAATAAAAAAATCTTCCAATTTAAACGTTTAAGACTTAAGGTTCTTGAATTTAATTTAGTTGAAATTGAAAGTTTTTAAATATTGAATTGATAGAATTACAACTTATTCTACTTTCAAGATTTTATTAAATATTATAATATTTGAAAGTTTTTTTCAAAAAGTTTAAATTTGAAGACTCACAATCTAAATTTATTTAATTTTAACCATTTTTAATTCAAACTTTTTCAACTCTACAGATCCAAAAATAAGGATATTTATTTTTAAAGTCTTGGAATCATAGATATTTTTTGTTGGAGTGAAATTTTTCCCCGCTCAGGAAAAAAATAGATGTGAATATTTAAAAAAAATTGAAACAGATAAATTGAATTTATTTTTTATTTTAATCAGAATTATGTGATAAGCTAATCTTTTTCTGGCACTGTGGTATCAGCGTCAGAAACACATATTTCACTGACGCGGCGCGGCGCAGTAGTAACAGTGTTTCGCGTCAGACAGTAGTGATGTAAGCAGGCGTGCATCAGACACCGAACATGACACCTGCAAAAGGTGGGTGTGTCAAAATCTGACTCAAAACGAACATCTTTTCATTTTGATCTAAATTGATAATTTCCTATCCTTTTATATCGTTTTCTATACTTTTCTATACCTCTCTATCATTTTTTTTTTTCGTTTAGATTTGTTTCTTATTTTATCTTTAATAACTACACCCTCCATTATATTCTTTTTCAATCCATTTATTCTTTATAATTATTAAATCATTTTTAATCCCATTATAATACATTCAATCCTTTTCTAATATTTTACATACCATTTATTTCTTTCCCTTTTTCATAGTAGACGTACTATCCTACTATAAAGAAAAAAAAACAGAAATTCTCCGAAAATTTCTCTACGAATTATTTAGAGTCTTCATGCCTTAAAAATTGTCTTATCATTTCCTTTTTTTTCTTTGAAAATTAGTGCAGACTTCATCCTGTTCTGTTCATCCTTCCATTCTCTAATTCTAATTTCTAATCTTTCCACCCTTTTCTATCTAATTTCGTGTTCTTCCTCTTCCTATTTACAGTAATTCTACCCTAGTCCTAATCATTTTCAGTTCTATTCTAATTTATACTAATTAAATTCTGTCCAGAGCTGTCTGTATAATCTCGAAAAATTCCTATGCTCTTATATAAAATTTATTTATTTTCAATCCTCTACTAAGAATGTTATTCTACTGGAGAAAGTAGACTAAACATTTTTTTAAAATTCTCTGGTTATTATATTATAGCCATTGTCCTTTCCTGTTTATCACATTTCATCGCATTTTCTGATTTCATTATCCATCGCTATCCTTTGCTATCATTTTCTATTCCATTATTTTGATTTTTTTCCTATTTTTAATAATTCTTCCATACTTTTTTATAGTCATATTCTTATTTATATTAATTACATTATTTCCTCTTCTTATGAGACATTTTCTATCCTTTCCTATCCTTTCAGCTGCTTTTATATCCTTTTCAATAACATTTTTTTCATTTTCATTATCCTACTAGAAATATTAAATTACAAGGGACAACAGACTAGACCTCTTTAAAAAAATTATCGGAGAATTGTATGCAGACTTCAATTTTTCTGTTCTTTTTTACCATTTTGTATCTCAAGTTCCGATTTTTCTATCCTTTTTGGCGTATTTTACACATTGTCTATCGCTATGCTCAATAATTCTATTCCTGCCTATATCGTTTTTTTTATCCTTCTTTATACTGATTGAATTTTTTTTAATCACGTTTTGAAAAAATTATACTTTTGGATCCTTGTATATTAGATATATCTGAAAATTTCTGTGATAATCTTTAAATTTTATATCCTAATTTCCAAATTTACTATTATCTTCTATCTCATTTTTTCCTATATTATAATTATTAAAAATTCTAAACTCCCTCGTATTATATTCTTCTCCAATTTTATATTTCTTTGTGATAATCATGTCCTTTTTATTCCAGTTTAATATTTTCAAACCGTTACCGTCCTTTTGAAAAGTTTTATATCATTTTCTACTCGATTCAGGTCCTCTTTCTCTATAAGAAATAACATCCTATTACTGGAAATAGAATAGACATTTTTCGTGATTTCTCCAAATATTATTTAGGGGCTTCATCCTGTTCTGTTTATCTTTATCAATTTTCATCCAAATTTTCCTATTTTTTTATACTCTTTCCTTTTCTGCTTTAATTTTGTTCTATTCCTATTTTAAAATTTTTTACCCTCCCTATTATCTCTCTCCAGCCCTATTCTTTTTTAAACAAATTACATCATTCTTAATTCTGCTTGGATGCATTCTATCCTTTTCTAATATTTAACACACCATTTATTTATTTCCTACTGACTTAAAAAATATGCTATCTTTCAATCTCGTTTTGACAGATTCTACTGTTTCTCATATTTTGCATTCTTTTCTATCCTTTTCTATCCCAATTTACACTTTTTTATTACTCTGCTACATATATTATTCTACTAGAGAAAATAGACTAGATCCTTCTGGAAAATTTCCCTGAAAATTATATGCAAACTTTATCTCTATTAGTTTGTCGAAATCATTTTTTATCTTTATTCGAAATTTTCCTATTCTTTTCAATCACATTTTTTTCTAATCTTCTTTCCAATAATTACATTCTGTTTTTTCGTGTATTAATTAATTGTTTTATCCCAACTTGACATTTTCTATTATTTCTAGCATTTTCAGTCATTTTCTATTCTATATTATAAATTTTAGTTGCCCTCGTATATATATTATCCTACTAGGGAAAGGAATCAGAAATTTGAAAAAAAATTATTTAAATATTAAATTAAAATGGTATCTTTTTGTGTTAATATTATTCCTTTACGTATTTTCTAAGTTTTCCATTCTATTCTATTCCTATCTATCCCTTTTTTTCAAAATAAACATTTTTTTTAAAATTAGTCTGTAGATTATATACAGAATTAATCCCTTTCTGTTCCTCTTCATTAATTTGTATTCAATTTTCTAACTTTCCTACCCTTTTCTATACTTTTCTATGATTTTGTTTCCCGTTTTGATTTTTTTTCTATCTCGTCATTGCAATAATTACGCTCTCCTGTATATTATTTTTCAATACAATTCCTCTTTATATTAATTTTGTACTTTTAAAAACCGTTTCGATACTTTTTATCAATTTCTTTCCGTTTATATAACATATATTTATTTTCCATTTCCGTATTAGGAATGTTATCCTACAAAAGAAAATAGACTAGTCTTTTTTTAATTATCTCTGAATATTACATGGATCCTTTATCCTTTTCTAAATATTCTTATCACTTTTTATGGTATCTTTAAATTCCCTATTATTTTCTATTTTATTATATTCCTTTCTCTAGCTCTTCCTTTTCTCTTTTAAATAATTCTTCCATACTCTCGTTCTCAGTCGTATTCGTGTTTATACCAATTAGATTATTTTCAATCATGGTACGAAATTCTTATCCTTTACCTTCCTTTTATATCCCTTTGTATTCCATTTTGCTTATTCTTATCAAAGCACTAGAAATATTGTCTTACAAGTGACAGAGAACTAGATATTTAAAAAAAAGTATCTGAAGATTGTATACAGATCTTATCTCTTTATGTTCATCTTTACAATTTTTAATCCCGAATTTCGATTTTCCTCTTCAGTTTTATTCTTCTTCAAACTCCTTACATTATTTTTAATCTTGTTTCGACATTTTTTATATTTCTCTATCATTTTTTTCCATTTTTATCCTTTCCTATGATATTTTGTTAAAAGTTTGAAATTTTTCCATTGAAAAGTCCACTTTTTAAAATAATATTACCCTTTTGATTTCAAAATTTGAATTTTTTCTAAAAGTTGTCTTCTGTGATAATAAATTAACCTTTCTTATAAAAAATCATCTTGTCGGTATAAAATTCGACTATTTTGTTGGGCGTTAGACTATTTTGACGTTTTTAGTTACAAATGTATGTATTTGAATAAATATTAGTTTTTGTTGTTGCTCAGGCTTAATTTTTTTCACTCAAAATTTAAATAGTTAATGTTTTCTTTAAAAAGTATCATGTTTAATTGAGAACTAAGCTTATATTATCGTTTTCCTTTTGTTGAGAAATAATTGTTGTGAAGAAAAATTCAACTATTTAATTCTTGGTTGAAAGAAAATTTTTTTATATACAGATTCATGTATTTTATTAAAAATTCGTCTTTTTGTTAGTTAATTAATCTTTCCATTTAAACGATTATATTTTGAGTTTAAGATTCCACTGTTTCTTAAAATATTTAACCCTTTTGTTGAAAAATAATTTATTTGTAAGATTTAGTATTTTAGTTGATCATTCAAGTACTTGCTAAAAAATTTATGTATTTTGTTCATAATGCATCTTTTTTACAGCAAATTAATCTTCTGGGTTAAAAAATTTACTTTTTGAAGAAAAATTTCAGTATTCGGTTGATCCTTAAAATTTTAATTTTCTTCATATTTTTTTTAAATGCATAAATATAGTTTAAAATTTTTCTCTTTATTTAAAACTTTATTTGTTTCGGTTGATTAAAAAAATATATAAATAAATTTATTTAAAAATGAATCTCTTTAGTTAACAGTGTAAATATTTTGTTTCCAAGTTGTCCAGTTTTTAAAAATAATTTTTAACTCAAAATTAAACAATTCCATTTTTTCTTGAAAGCAGGAGAAGCAAAGGCATAAGGAGTAGAAGTACTAAAGGGTTTAAAGTAGGAAAAGAAAGTAATGGAAGAGGTAAAAGGAAAGTTAGAGTAAATAGAAGAAATTATAAGAGAGGGGCGAGTAGGGATGGGAAGATGATCGAAGCGGTAATAGGTGAAGTGATAGATAGGACGCAAGGAGATGTGAGAGGAGTCTAAGTAAAGAAAGTAAGGGAGGGGAAAGAGGGAGTGTAGAGAGGGAAGATTGAGTATGCAGGAAAATGAAAAGAATAAATGCAAAATAATTTGCATCAGGGAATACAAAAATGCCGATTCACGCGAATTCGACAGTAGAAAAATTTATGAGAAGATGATGGCAATAGTAGTAGAAGAAGTGAGGAGAGTTTAGATCAGATGTTCGTTCGTGCATCCGTCTTGCATTTTTCCAGGAGGGGAAGTAATTTAAATTAAGAATATGAAGAACAGGCGCAGAAAAATCAGGGGCATAAGGCAATATGTATTAGCGGAGGTGGGTAGTAACAATAGAGGAAATGATGAGTGGGGTAGTAGTAGAAGGCTGGTGTAGTAGGGGAGTAACGAGGAGCAATAGATGAAAAATAGGGCAGGGGAATTAGTGTGGCTGAATTTACGGGAGAGGTAGTACAGGAAGTAGGACGGTGTACAGTAGAGAAGGTGGTGAGAGTTTCGTTCAAGTATCCGTACATTCCTCAGTCGTGCTTTTTCTCTTCGAGTCGAAGCGAGGGGCATATATTGTAGGGAAAATAGGCGACTGAGAGGAGCTAACATTTAGAATGAAAGGGAAGAGGCAGTAAGAGAAGTTGGGGTTTGGTAGTAGGGGTCGTTTGGGAGTACTAGAAGGGAGGGAAAAGAAAGGTGAAGTAGGGAAGCAGGATAATCAGTGGAGGTCAAGTCAGGATAAATAAAGTTAGCAAGTGCGGTTATTTTAAGCAAAAGAATGTTGCTTGGACAGATATGGAAAGCAATTGAAAATAAAAGAAGGGTTAGTAGGGGAATCACAAGCAGCGGAAATAGGAAAGTGAGGGAAGGAGGGATAGGGTGGTCGCATGCAAGCTTGTTAAAAAAAGGAACGGGATATATAAAAAAAGAAGTATAGGGTTGACGTAAAGAAAGTGAGGGAAGGGAAAGTTGGCAATCAAGGAGAAGTGAAATAGAGGAAGTTACGAATCAAAAGAATGGAAGGTAAGAAGAAGTGATGAGTAGCTTAGACAGGGAAGTGAGGGCTGAATCTATAGAAAGTTGGGGAAGGAAGTTGGGAAGTTAGAAGTTGCGGAGGAAGAAAAGTAGTAAGGAAATAATCGATGAATAAGAAAGAGGAAGTGAGAGATGGGGTTGTGGGAGAGAGGAAGTAAGAAGAGTTGAAGCAAAGATAGTGGTAGTGAATAAAGGAAAACTATAGGAAGTTTGCGAAAGTGAAGGGAAGTAATTGAAGATATATCAGGTGTACAGAAAGAAAAGGGAAAGTAGCACGAGGGGAATTGTGAGAGATGAGTGGAAGCAGGTAAGAGCAGGGATGAAAGGAAGGGAAATTATGCAAAAGGGAGATTCAAACGACTTAATTTACATCTCAATAGGCTACGAAACCCTTTTTTGTAGGTGTCCTAGCCAAGTAGATAATTTTCGACGCTATTATATGTGCAAATACATCCATTAAAAAAAGTCTTTAGAGTGAGGATCGTCTCTCTCGAGAAGGGAATCAAGCTGGCTAGATGTATCTGAAGTTTTCTATTTACCTTTATTGGCACGTAAGACAGTAAGGACCTCGGAAAGCAAACATGGGGGAACAATCTCGTCGTCTCGAGATTACGATTGTGTCTGCACAGCGTTGACGCTCGTTACTCGAAATGTTGGGTACTTGGACGAAACTTACCCCTTGAGAATATTTACCCAAGGAACGCGCCGCTCAGCGCTTTTGGTACTAATAAACCGTTCTGGCTTCCGTCGCTAATTACTCGAGGAACGAGCGAGCAGCGTTGAAACACCCACGACTACTCTTCTCTAGGTTTCACCTCTTCCCATATCTCTCTTTCTCAACAAAACTGCTCCCTCCCATCATTCCCTCTTACTGCGTAACTAATTTGTCTTCCCGCCATATCACACAATGAAAGACGTGTGCAGATACAACTTCCGGTTTCATTGTGCCCTCGCGAAATTACAAAGCGTATTGAAACTGAGGTGGAGACCTATCAAACCGAGTCGAAGTTCAGTTAAGTTCCTGAACAAATAATGAAAATTAAATTTTATCTGTGAAAAAAGAATTTTCATTTTCGCTTCGCTCAGAATCGAATTACAAGTGCCAGACCGGCAATCAGCAGACCTGGGGTTTGATTCCCAGGAGAGTGAAGGGAGGAATCCTTTTTTACAGATAATATTTAACTTTTTAATTTTAGAATAAAATAACATTCTGAATTTGGGGTGCTTTTTATTAGGTGGATAGTGTATATTTATATTTTCGAGTAATATGATTAGTATCTTCATCTGGTTGTCGTTACTATCCCTGATGATATTACAGATTTCATTAATCTAATAATTAAGTTACTAAAATAAAATACCAATTAAAAAAAGAGAATATTCTCAATTAAGTTGTAGAATTTTTAAATCAAAAAGGCGAATTATTTACAAAAATTTTGAGTTCTCACAAAGTTGTTCCAATATAAACAAAGTAGTTATTAGTTAACAAAAAAAATTAGTCTTTAAGGACATTTGATGAGTGGGTCACGTGGCCAGAATCCTACCTTGCTGACACTTTTTTTATTTTCTAACTTATTATCACACGAAACGTCACATCAAGTTGAAAATTTGGGATATTAAACAAGAAACACTTAGAATGGTGAGCCTGTCCTTAATTTGTATAATCATGAAAAAAGTTTTTTTTGTACATAATTTTTTTTTGCTTTTTTTATCATTTTAAAAATTGCGGAACAGTCCCACCTTTCTTACTGCTTCCTATTTATTATCCCAAATTTTCAACTCGATGTGGCGCTTCGTGGAAAAATAAGTTGGAAAATAAGAAAAGTGAGGCTAAGGTAGGAATCTGGTCACGTGACCCACTCGTCACAAGGCCTTTAAGAAACTTGTAACAGTTGATTTATTAACCCTAGAAACTTTAATTTGAAACACTAATCAGTATTTAACTAAAAAGAATAAATTTTCAACCAAAAATGAAATAGTTAATTTTCAGATAAAAAATTAATTTTTAACAAAGTAGTAAGACTTTTAGTCAACTGTTTAAATTTTATATCCATAAGATAAATTTTTAAATTAATTCTTGAATTTTAAATAAGAATTATCTAAAAAGAAGTTGAATTTTCAACCCAACAAAAATTGAATTGTCAACCCCAAAATATAATTTTTTAGGGAAAAATAATAATTTGTTACCAAATGGTTGAATTATAAAATAGATAGTTTAGATTTAATAAAATAGTTGAATCTTCCAACAAAAATATAAATTTCATATAAAAAGTTAATTTTTAACCAAATTGTGAAATTTCTAAACTGAAAATACGATTTTTTTACTAAACAATTAAATTCAAAAACATGTTGATTTAAAGCCAATAGTTGAATTTTCTACCAAAAATGTTAATTTTTAATGAATGAGTTCATTTTAAACAAAATTGTGTAATTTTTAGGCCAAGAAAACGTACGTTCTACAAAACTGTGGAATTTTCAACAACATGTAATATTTGACGTTTTACTAAAAAAATTTATTTGAAATCAAAAACAGCCAAATTCAACCGAAAATGTTAAATTTCCAACATAAAAGTTAAGCTAAGAGGTAAAAGAAATTAATTTTTCACAAAGTATTTCGACTTTCAACGAAGTAGTTAAATTTTAAACCTAAAACATGAACTTTGAACCAAATGGTTGAATTCGGGAAACCAAAAGTTGAATTTTCTACAAAAAGGTTAATTTTCTCTAAATAATTACATTTTTGATTAGATAGTTTAGTTTTGATCCAAACAATGGAACAGTCAAATTCTTAGGTAAAAAAATTAATTTTTAATTTAAAAGAAACTAATTTTCAACAAGAAGTTAAATTTTTAACCAAAGAGGTGTCATAAATAACTTTTTCACAAAGAATGACGACTTTTATCCAAGTTGTGCAATTTTAAATCAATCAAATAAATGTTCGAACTAATGGTTGAATTTTCAAAAGAAATCATCTATAAAACAGTTGAATGCTCAACCTAGGAATATTATTTTTTCACGTATAAAGCTAATTTTTTGTTAAATAGTTAAATTTCCAAATAGATGGTTCAGATATTAATAAAATATTTGTTTTTCAAACAATAATATGAACTTTTAATAAAAAAGTTAATTTTCAAAAAAAAATTTAACTAATAAGCTGAAAAGACATTCTCTAGAAAAAAGTTGAATGAAACAAGTTATATTACAACCAAAAAGCTTAATTATTCTCAAAAAATATAAATTTTCAACAAAAATGTTAATTTTCCAACTAAATTGTTCAACTTATAAACCAAAAATACTTCTTTTCTCTACTATCACCTCATCTCCATTCGCCTTAACCGTTCTACGCTCGTCTTGTCTTGGCTTGTATCCTCTCATCTCGTTTCGCCTTGTCTCGTCTTGTCTTGGCTCGTATTCTTTCATCTCGTTTCGCCTTGTCTCGCCTCGTCTCATAGAAAGGAGAAGAAGAGACGGTCTAAGAACCCCTTATATTAGCTTCAAAATAGTTAAATTAGGAGTAAGGAATTTTTATTGAAATGGAGTTAAAAGAGGATTTAATGCTTCATTCTGCAGAAGTTATAAGTTGAATTCAGAAACTATGGGTTTAAATTGCGATGAAGTAAGTTGATAAATCTCGACTCGGGAAATCTGTAGGAATTTGCATAGTACCTCCGCTTCAAAAACAGGAATTTCTATTAAGCATTCTTCTATACTTTTAACGAGAGTCTATTCTTAAAGAGTCCCGAACGCTTCAGAGGAAAATGATATTCGTTATGCTCTTTAGCACTGCACTTTTGGTCTCCTAGTAATTCTATCTTTGACTCCTTTTCAATAAATACTCCATGAACCAACGCGGAAAATAGAGAAGGCTTTCAAAGTGAAAAGTGGAATTAGAGCCAGAGCGAATAATTAAGGAGAGGTCAGGATGGACCATCAGGGAGGAAAGTTCTCGTTTTTTAATTCGCGCGCTGGGTTGAGGTATCCCAGTTAATATTAAAACTTTTAGATCGAAAAAGGGACAACAGTCAGATTTCTAAACAAAAAAATTAAAATTTAACCAAAAACATTTCGTACTAAATGTTTGAAATTCCCAGCTAAAAAAAAATGTTTTATTTGGATTTGTTAAGTTTGAAAAAAAATGGAACGAAAAGACGAGTTGACCTTGAAATATGATAATGAATACTTCATTACAAAAAAATTAATTTTTGACGGAGATTTTTTTAACTTAAATGATTTTAATTCATAATTAACAACAGTGGAATTCAAACAAAAAGCGGAAGCTTTTTACATAACAGTTAAATCATCAGCCGACATGAATTAATCCAACTCGAATTTTCTTCTTATAAATGGTGAATTTACAACCAAAAATCAAATTTTCAGATGAAAAAATACTTTTTGACAAAAAAAATGCTTTTTTATGGAAAAGTCAAATTTTCAACCAGAGATAAATCAATAAAAAATAAATCTTGAACAAAGTTGTTCAACATCACGCCAAGTATATAAATTTCAATCCAAAAAAGATCATTTGAAAAAAGAATAAATTTGAAAAAGAATAAATTTTTAACAAAAAGGACTGAATTGTAAGGAAATAGATCAACTTTCAACCAAATAATGAAAGTTTCAACTAAAAAAGATCTATTAAAATTATAACTTTACTAACAAAAATGAAATAGATAACTTTTTAATTTAAGAAAATAAATTTCTAAGTAATAATATAGAATTTCAAACGTAGTCGCGTGGTAAATCGGGTACAGTTCCCCTGGGTTTTTTTCTACAAAAATGAAAATTTTTAAAAACTGAATTCGGAGATGCTAAAAAATATCATAACGGATGTCCCCGGACTCTTTTTTGAATGATAATAACAAAAAAATGTGTCAAATAGAAATTGTATGTATGTGCATTATTTTGAGGTTAGGGTCGTTTTTCAGTTGACATTCTGATAATTCGCAAATTATTCATGAAATAAACTTTTTCAACTGCATGCAAACAAGGTTAGTTCCAAGATATCAGTTACAATCTTTATTTGTTAGTCCAAATTTTTTTACAAAAATATTGTGTAGTTAGGAAGTAACATTCGGCATAATTTTAAGTTTTACATGCCCTTAACGAGATAAATTAACAGTTATATATTGCTTTGTCTTGCCTTGTCTCTCGTCTTGTACCGTAGCGAATAATTATAAAAGTGGACAAGATGGACTTTGTAAGAGAAAAGTTCTCGGTATTTGAAGCTGGCTTTTGGTTGGGGTATCTTAGTTAATATTAAATTTCTCGTACCCGAAAACGGACGATGCTGTGGCTAATTTCCGGCAGCAAACTGCGAGTCCAAGTTTCAAATAGAACTTTCCGCCTCTACTAGGCACTGGATTACGACCGACTTCCGGGTATTTGGAAGTGATCAAATGTCCCGGTGTATTAACGGCAAACCCGGATGACAAGAGGCGACGTTGGAAGGCTGTTCAAAGACCCTCTCGTCGGAGAAAAGAGAGCCTGAAACTCAAGGAAAGCGAGTGCTTCATCGACTAAGATCAGAGTCAAGAAGGCATGAAAGCCAAGAGGTCGGGTTCGTGGAGGGTTTAATTAAGAGGGCGTGTTGTTGGTAGTCTCGTTGCGGTGATCAATAGCTCTAAGAACATCGCTCCCCTTTCTCCGGGTAAGGACCGGGTCCCCTTCTTTCTGATCCGGATTCCCATCCCCTAGATCATCTCAGCCCCACATTTGACGTCGGGCTCTTTGAAAGGGTTTCGATTCCTGTCTGGACAACAGATCCGTTAGCCTTTGATGTCGGAATGTTGTCATCAGGTTGCCATGGATACTTGGAATCGAACATAGCCAATAATCCTTGGCCTCACTCCCTCGGGAAAAGTTAGCCCTTTGGGTTATAATTCTGGTCCTTTGATTCCAGTGTAATGCTTACTTGCGCCGGAGATTGGAATTTCATAAACGAATTTGTTGTTTGAATTTGCCATTCCAAATCCTAATTGATGCTATCTGGCATCCAAAAGTTGAGATTGGATTCGGTTCAACAATATCATTATCAGCATCACTAGCAGCATTTGGAGCCTTTTGTGATCTCCATTTTGCACGACATGTCAGGCTTCATCCATCAGAATCATCAAGAGCTTTATATAGGATCACCAATTTGGATAATCATCACTGATAGTATCACGGTATGGATTGAGGCTATATATAAACTACGTTATTAATTTTCAGGCTATTTTTCCCCCAGCCCATTCTTTTAAAGAAAATTAATATTGATAACACAATGACTTTAATATAGAGTGCTTCAAAGTCCTAAGGTTTCCAGTCGAAATAGCTTGCATTGTGAACAAAATAGTTTGATTCTTAATCGAAGAAGCTTTTCTAGAAATCGACATGAATTTTTAAACCAATAAGACGAATTAAACAAATTAAATTAAATTTTAACGAAACATTTACATTAACAATCAAACAGTTGAACTTCGAAAAAGGAGAGATGGACTTTTAACCAAAGACGAAAAAAGATGACTTTTATAAAATAAAAAATCTGCCCGCCACGCGGGCACATTCTCTGCGCGCGCTGCGCGTGCGGCTCGTAAGTTTGAGCGCGCCGGGGGCGCGCGACTGTTGGTTCTCGCGCTTCGCGCTCGATTATGTATTTACCTCGCGCTGCGCGCTCGGTCTTTATATTTTCGCACATTCTTGCGCAAAAATTTTAAAATTAAGACTCAAACCATCCACCACTGTAATTTTGTGATTGTGAATTCTCTTTTGTTAAAAAAGCTTAGCTCGAGAGTTTGAGCGCACCTACGGTACGCGACTGATGGCAATCGCACTCCGCGCTTAGTTTTTGCATTTGTTCCGCATTCGGACACAAATATTTTAAAATCGAAGGTGAACGGACCGACAACTATAATTTTGTGATTTTGACTCGCTTTTGCTAAAGCTCTTTTGCCTTTAACGAACACATTCTCATCACGTATCTTGTGCTTCGCACTCGATTTTGTCCAACATGTCAACTTTTCTACATTATACACAACACTTTTGTATCAATTGTAATACATTTTTTATGTAACTCTGCCAGAGATTACTTATTAAAAAATTGCAAAATGAAAAGCAAATTCTATTTATCATGATTATTTTTTTATTTGTTTCTTATTTTGCTTTAAATTGTATTCTAAGCTGCTCTGGAACATGCATCATTTCAATAAATGTATATCATTACAATTCATAATCTGCATAAAAATTGAATCATACTAATTCTTATTTTCTTGTTTTTATAAATTTTTAAATTTTTAATATTTTTTTTTATGATTGAATAAAAACTACTGCGCATCTGCATAGGGCCTGATACAGGGACCTATATATGGTCTTATATAGGAGGCAATGTTCTCTTTCGTCTTTTCTGTGCTTTTTCCAAAAAGGTTAATTTTTTTATTTTTAATCTTATTTTTGGATGTTTCATTATTTTTGGTGCAATAAAATTTGGAATGTTCAACTTTTCAACCAAATTAAAAAAAGCTGTTATCATAGTCCTGTAGGTCTTTCAAAAAGCAAAGTTTTTCTTTTCCAGACTTTTTTTCATAGCATGCGTTGTTTGGCTTAAAATTTTAATTTTTTTTTGGAATTTGGAAAAGCTATAACTCCAGTAATTTTCGTTTTTTTTTGAAAAAAGTCATTAGGATTAATTGTTCAATTTTTTAAATACTATGAATGACAGTGCAGAAAATTTTTGAATTTTGAAAAAAGTGGTCTCAAAAATATTCAAAATCTGCCCACTTTTTGAATTTTCATCCAAAATAGCTGACTAACGAACTTGACCTTTAGCTTAGGACTCTAAACAAGTGTACCGAAGCCCAATCTAATAGATTAATGTTTTCAAAAGTATAGTGTTCACAGACAGACAGACATACAGAAATATATACAGTCAGACTGGGGGGGTCAAATTTGACATTAATCTAATACCTTCTCTGATGAGAATGTAAAAAATTAATTTGGAGACCAAAAGGACGAATTTTTATTAAATGATTAAAATTTTCAATCAAAGTATATGAATTTATTAAAATAGACAAATTTATAAAAAAATGTAAATTTTAACAAAATAGTTAAATTTTTTAACAAAGTAGTTTTTACAATCAAAAATCTAATAGTTGCATTTTTGATCACAAAGATTAATTCCAAAAAAATAAATTTAAAAAAATAATATAGTTAGGTATTTGACCGAACAGATAAATCTTTTAAAAAAATTCATTTTTAGCAAAAGAGTTGAAGAATTATCATAAAAATATTGGACCAAAAATAGAATAGCTTAATTTTTGGTTTAAAAACCAAATGTTGAATCTTTTAGCAAAGGGATACATTTTGAACCAAAGCGTTGAGTTACCAATCAAATCGTTAAAATTTCAAATAGCAAACAAAACTTTTTGAAACACATAGTTGAATTCGTAACTAATCTTTCAAAATAAAACCAATATTTTCTCATTCACGTGAGAATTTCAAAACCACTTCATTTGGAACAAATTATTTCCATTGTTAACAAGGTAGTTGAATTTTTAACTGAACAAATAAAATTTCTCAGCGAAAAGTGTAACAGTTGATTTGCTGACTGAAAACGATTTCAATTGTAAATCAAAAACAGTTAAATTCATTTCAAATTATTTTTCCGTCAAGAAAAAAAGATGTTAAATAAAATGTTAAATTTTAAAGCCAAAAACACGGACTTTCTGCGAAGCAGTATTTGCAGCCGTAAGACATACATTTTTAACAAGAAACTTGAAAGTTGATAACTTTCAACCCAAAAGTTAATTTTAAACTAAATATTTACATTTTCAAGGCAAAGAGATAAATTCGCAACATAAAATGTGATGCCTAATATTTTAAACCAAAACCCAACGTCATGCAGTTTCAAAGAAAAGACGTGTTTTTAGCAAAAAATTTTAAATTTCCAAACTGAAGGGTGAATTTTTTACCAAGCAGTTGGTTTGACGACACGATAATAGGAATTTTCAAGAAAAAATGTTGAACTAAATAGTTGAATTTTGTACCCCATGAATTACATTTTTGACATTTGCTAATTATTGTTTTAATACATTCTCATTAGAGACTAGAACATTCCACTGGAAAAGAACATTACATTCCACAAAAATTGCACCTTCCTCCTATTTTTTCTAAATAGGCATGATATTTTGCAAAACGACGTTCATAACAGACTTTAACCTCGCTATGAGTATTCATCACGAGTTTGAAAATAACATTTATTAGTTATTTCCTTGATCCTGGTTGTTTAGGCACTAAAACATTCCATTGGTAGAAAATATTATATTTCTTACAGATTACACATTCTTCTTACTTTTCCCAAATAGGCATGATATTTTTCTACCTTCTTTTATCTACACGTCAATATCTAAATTAAGCGTATTAAAAAGCAGATCATTTCTGGTAAGAAAATCCATGAAAAATTGAAATTTGGAAGCGAAGAATTTATTTGATATTATAATAATATTTTCTTAATAATGCACCTTCTTTCTATTTCTCCTAAATAGGCATAATATGGGGCTAACACGATGATCATGACAAACTCTCCTTATCATCGGAATTCAACATCATCAGCTCAAGAATAGTATCTATTTGCTACATATTTTCTTGATCCTTGTTCATTAGGCACTAGGATCTGTCATTAAATAAAAATTTTTTCTTAAATTTCACCTTTTTCCTTATTTTTCTAAATAGGAAGGATATTATGCGACTTTTCCCGACTTTTCCTGAAAGGACAAATATTGCTCTAACTCGACGATTACAAGAAACTTCTTCCTCGTCAAAGGCAATCAACATTACAAATTATTATCAAGTAGAACTTTCCGTTGAAATGAAAAATTATAATTTCTAAATTTTGCATCGTCTTTCTGATTTTCTGAATAGGCATCATATTGCGCTAATCCGTCGATCATTAGAAACTTTGATATTCACCATCATCTGTTCGAAAATAACTTGTATTTGCTTATTATTTTTTTTATTCCACTTCGTTAGACACTAGAAACTTTAATTGAAAGAGAAAATTATATTCCTGAAATTCTGCACTTTCTTCCTACTTTTGCTACAATAGGCACGATATTGTGCTAACCCGAAGATCATAGCAAACTGTCCTCATTATCATAATCAATCGTCAGTTCCAAAATAACATCTATTTACGAGTTATTTCTTTGATTCTTATTCATTAAGTGCTAAAGTTTAGTAGCAGAGGGAAAAATTATAATTTTAAAATATTCCTACTTCTTCCTACTTTTCTGAATAGGCATCATATTGCGCTAAGCCGATGATCATTAAAAACTTCGTTCTTTTAATCGGAATTCATTAATATCTATTTGCTATTCCTTTTCTTTATTCTTGTTCCCTAGGTACAGGAAGTTTTCATTAGAAGACAAAATAATATTTATTGCGCATTGCACCTTTTTCCCATTTTTGTAAATAGGCATCATATTGCACTAATCCGATGATCATTAGAAACTTTGTCCTTATCATCGAAATTCATTATTGTCTGTTTGGAAATGACATCTATTTTGATCTTTGCTTTATTCTTGTCCATAATACGCTGGATGAATCAATTAAAAGACAAAATAATATTTATTAGGCATTGCAACTTTATTCTACTTTTTTTTTGCATAGGCACGATATTGAACTAACACGCCTATCCTAATGAACTTCATCCTGATTAAATGTAATTATCATCATCAACAGTTCCAAAAATTATATCTGTTTGTTAATCATTTCTTTGATCCCTATTCAAAAGACACTAGAACCTTACACTGAAAGAAAAAATTATATTTCATGAATACTAAAACTTTTTTCTATTTGTGACTTACTAAGTATATTATTATGCTAACCCGACGATTATAAAAACTGTTCTTATCAGCAACATTCATCATCAGTTTGAATATAATGTTTCTAATTATTTCTTAGGTGCCTCTTTATTAGGCAATCAGACTTTCCATCTAAAAGACAAAATTATATATTTTAAATATTGCCCTTTCTTCCTTTTTTTTCTGAAAAGGCATCATATTGCACTTACCCGTCAATCATAAGAAACTTCACCTTCTTCACCTGCGGTCATTATTATCAGTTATAAAATGAAATCTTTTTTATATTTTTTCCTTTGTTATTGTTTATTAAACACTGGAAGATTCCATTGGAAGACAAAATACAATTTTTTAATTATTGCATTTTCTTTCTACTTTTCCTGACTAGGCACAATATTTGGCTGGCTCGACGATCGTAAAAAAGTAATTATTTCTGTTCATTCTTGTTCATTCGATATTAGAACCGTTCATTTAAAGCATGTTTTGAAGAAAACTACATCACATTATTATTTATCTCCATGTCGCAGTCTCTTACTTAAACTCATAAAGAAGCGGCTGCTTTTTGGATAGAAGAATCTTAAATGAGCGATATTTTCATACAAAGAATTCATTTAATTTCTTATTGATCGAATAAATTTTGTACGATATACTAAGAAATGAGGAAATAATATTTACTAAATACTGCATCTTCTACCTAATTTTCCTTAATAGGCATGATATTGCGCTAACTCGACGATCACAATATTCTCCCTAATCATCACCATTCATCATCATCAGTTCAAAAATAACATTTATTTCATCATAATTTCCCTGATACTTGTTAATTAGACACTAGAACCTTTCATTGAAAGAAAAAATCATATTTCCTAAATACTGCACTTTCATTCTACCTTTCCCGAATAGGCACGATGCTGCGATGGTCTGAATATCATAAACTGTTCTCGTTATCGGCTTTTATCATTATCAGTTCTAAAATAAAAACTCTTTGCTAATTATTTCTTTGATCCTAGTTCCTTAAGCCCTAGAAGCCTCAGATGAAAGCTTGGTTGCAAAAAAACTGCATCACCATATTATTAATTTCCATGGTAGTCTCTAAATTAAACAAACGAAAAAGCGGCAATTTTCTGAAAAGGAAAACCATGAACGAGCGAGATTCGTAAGCAAAGAAGACCGACGTATCCGGAGTAATTTTCCCATGGGTGGATGGTACAAATTATTAGAGGGGTTGCGGAAGTGCCAAAAACCCTGGTAAACTCGAGGATCCGTGCCTAACTTTCCGCAGACTTTGCGCATAAATCAGCGGTACCGGAGAACCTGGAGCTAGAGTGAGACACCCGGTACATAGTGGCTTTGCCAAAATAGGTCGTATCCTTATCTTCTCTTCCATCCTCTTCACTTATGTATGCACACGTCAAATATTTCACACTTGAATTGATTCAAACGCGTTGAACAATTGTTTTTCGTTGCTGTTTCAGAATAAATCCATTCAGATAACACATGGAAAATATAAACTTGATTGAAAGTTTGTTGAAATGTTTGAAGAAATAAGAAAGATTGATTTTATTTTACTAGTAAAGTATCTGAGTATAGACCAATTCAACTATTTTGTTGAAAAGTCATCTCTTTTGATTGAAAATTCTACTATTTAGTTGAAGACTTAACTATTGCTTTGAAAATATTTTATTTTAGGTAATAATTAATTTCCTGAAGTGGAAATGTAACTAATTCTTTTTGGGCTAAAAATGAAGTTTTTTAGTTAAAGTTGACCTATCAAAGTTTTCGTTGATAATAATTTATTGTTTTGGTTGAAAAATTTACTACTTGTTTGAAAGTTGAAGTACTTCGTTTAAAATTCCTTTTATTAGTTTCAGATTCTAATTTTTTATTGAAAATTTGATTACAAATTTTTTTTCACTGAAAGTTTAACCCTGGCAATGTGGTTTAAAAGTTGTATGCTTTTATTTAAAACTTTAAATATTATATTTTGCAATACCAACTAATCATTTTTAGATCAAAATTCAAGTACTTGGTTAAGTTTTAAGCTCCATTGTCAACAATTAAATTTCTAAATAACAAATTGAAATAATTAGCTGAAAAAAAATTTATTCAAAATTAATTTTTTTTACTGAAAATTTACCTATTCTATTTTTGTTTGAAAGCTAATCATTATTCATTTTAAATTCAAGAATTTAGTTTGAAGTTAACTTGTTGTTTAAAAATTCCTATTTTCACGTAGAAAATTTAACTGCTATGTACAAAAATTACATTTGCTGTTAAATTTAAATTTGTCTTTTTTGGTAAAAAATTAATCTTCTTCCCAAAAAAATCATATTTTTGTTGAAAATTGGTTGTTTTTTATTTGAAATTATTTTCATTGATCAAAAATTAAACTATTCTATTGTCAACAGTAAATCAATATTTTTTTATTAAAAACTAGACTACAGAATCTTTTTTGATTAAGAAATGAACACTTATCTTATAAATTTCCTATTTATTGTCAAAAAATGCAACTGTTTCGTTAAAAAATAATATGTTTTGGTTACAATTCAACTATTCTGTTAAAAGTATCAGTATTTCGTTAAAAATTGAACTGCTTGGTTGAAAATGAATACTTTTTTGCGATAACTTTCTCTCCTATTTTTAGGCTACATCTAACTGCTCTGTGAAAAAATTTGACTTTTTGCATAAAAATAAATTTTCCTAACTAAAAATAGAAAGAATACATTTTTAGTTGAAAAGTTAATATTTTCAGTTGAAATTTTATCATTTTAGTCTCTCAAGTATAAATAAGGGTGAGTGGAAATTATTTTTCAAATTCGCAAAAAATTAATTATTTTAACTGACTTTGGTCACCTGTATCAACATAAATATTTGCATTTGGTCATTAATAAGCAGTATGCTCACCAAAAACCATTATTATCAACGTGAATCAATAGCGTCGCAACAGGGTGAAAGGGGGGGGGGGGCAAATTATGGGTAGAGGAACAACGACCATATAATTATTATCAATATTATGTGCCAGTCATTCATCAATATAATCATAACCAAAAACCATCTCTATCAACACAAGTATTTGGATTCACTCATTGATCAACACTATGCTCACCAAAAACCATCATGATCAACATTAGTATTAGAATTCAGTTGTTTACAAATACTATCACATCAAAATCTATTATTATCAACATAAACATTAGAATTAGGTGATTTAAAATACTATCAACATCTTTAAATATCAGTATGAACACTAGGTTTTATCATTGATCTATACTATTATTATCAAAAACCATCTTTATCGACATACATTTTTGGATTTGGTGAATAATCAACACTACGTTTACTAGAAACTATCATTATCAACATCAATATTAGGGTTTAGTAGCGAATTAATAATATCAAGATTAAAATCCATCATTAGCTATATTAGGTTTTAATAATTATTCAATACTATCATCATTCAAAACCATTATTATCAATATTATGTGCCAGTAATCAATCAATCTTATCATCATTAAGAAGAATCATAATCGATATAAGTATAAGAATTCAGTCATTAATCAATACTATCATAATCAAAAATCATAATTATTAACACTAGGTTGTAATCATTCATCGATATTATCATAATAAAACCTATCTTTATCATCATCAATATATTGACTAGGGCAATAATCAACACTATGCTCACCAAAGACCATCATTATAAATATCAGTATTGTAATTCAGCCATTAATCAATACCACCATCACAAACAACCACTATTATCAAAATCAATATTAGGATTTACTCAATAATCAATACTTTTAGAATCAAAATCCATCACCAGCTACATGAGGTTTTAATCATTAATCAATATTATCATCAACAAAAAACATCATTATTAACATCAAGTTTAGGATTTAGTCGTTTACTAATACACTCACCGCCAAGAACCATTATTATCAACATGAATATTAGGATTCTGTCAATAATGAATATTATCATCACCAAAAACAATCATTATCAACATAAATATTAAAATTCAGTCATGAATCAATACTATTATTATCAAAATAAATTACTAGCTATAGTAGGTTTCAGTTACTAATCAATACTATCGTCACAAAAAACAATTGTTATCAATATTATGTGTCTGTCATTAATCAACACTATCCTAACCAAAAACCATCATTATCAACATCAGTAATACAATTCACTCATTAACTTATACAATGATCACCTATAGCCACCATTATCAACATCAATATTAGGATTCACTCATGAATCAATACTAACATCGTCAAAATCTATTGTAAGATATATGAAGTTTCAATAATTAATCAATATTATCATCTTCAAAATCCATTGTTATCAATGATATGTGTCATTCATAGACAATATTAACAGTACCAAGAATTATAATTATTAATATGAGGGTTTAGTTACTAATCAATACTCTCATTATAAAAAAAATCATTATTAATATTATGTGTCCGTCATAAATCAATACTATACTAATCAAAAAACATAAGTAGTAATATTTTGATGCAGTCATTTTTCAATACTGTCATCATCAAAATCCATCATAAGCTGTATTAGGTTTTAATCATTAACCAATACTATCCTTATTAAAAACCATTATTATCAATATTATGTCTTAGCTATTAATCAATATTATCATCAGCAAGATATATCATAATTGACATTAGTATAAAGATTCAGTCATTAATCAATAATATCATGATCAAAAACCATCATTATTAACACTAGGTTTTAATCATTTATCGATACTATCGGCATACAAAACCATCGCCAGCTATATAAGGTTTCAATTATTAAACAATACTATCATCGTCAAAAAATTATTATTACGATAAGTGTCAGTCATGAATCAATACTATCATCATCAATAATTAAAAGCATTGATATTAAGCGTTAGTCATTAATAATATCATCACAAAACTCTCTCACCAGCTATATTAGGTTTCAATTATATTAATCAATACTATCAACATTAGAAGAAATTATAATCAATATTATGTGTCAGTCTTGAATCAATACTATCATCATCAAGAACAACCATTATCAATATCAATATTAGGATTCAGCCAATAATCAAGAATATTAATGTTAGGATTCAGTCATTAATCATTATAAAATCATCAGGAAAATCCATATCCAGCCATATTAGGTTTTAACTATTAATCAATACAATCATCAGCAAAAAAATTATTACTAATATTATGTGTCAGTCATTAATCAATACTATCATCACCAACAATTATAATTAATAATATTAGGATTTAGTCCTTAATTAATACTATTATCATCAAAATTCATCAACAGCTAAATTAGGTTTCAACCATTAATCAATACTACCATCACCATCAAAAACAATCATTATCAATATTATGTGTCAGTCATAAATCAATATTATCATCGTCAAAAACCATCATTATCAATATGAGGATTCAGCGAATAATCAATACTATCAATATCAGGATTAAGTAATTAATTAATACTATCATTATTAAAATCAATCACCATCTATATTAGGTTTCAGTCATTAATAAATACTATCATCATCAAAAAGAATCATTGTCAACATTATATATCAGTCATGTATCAATAGTATCCTTATCAAATACCATCATGATCAATATTAGGATTCAGTGATTAATCAGTGCTATCATCATCTAAATCCATCTTCAGGTGTATTAGTTTTTAATTAATATTCAATACTATTATAATCAAAATCATTATTACCAATAATAAATGACTGTTATTAATCAATACTGTCATCACCAAGGACTATCCTAATCGAAGTAAGTTCTAGAATGCAGGCAATAGTCAAAACTATTATGATCAAAAACCATTATTATCAACACTAGACTTTATTGATTCATCAATGCTATCATCAACAAAAACCAGCATGAGCAACATCAAAACTAGGATTTAGTCGTTAGCCAATACCATCAACAGCAAGAATAATTATTATCAACATTGATATTAGGATTCAGTCATTAATCAATACAATCATTATCAAAATTCATCATTATCTGTATAGGCTTTCAATCATTAACCAACTACTGTTATCTTCAAAAGCAATTATTATCATGGTTATATTTCTGTCATTAATTTAATACTATCATCACCAAGTACCAAAATTATAAATATAAATATTACAATTACGTGGTTAATCAATTTTATCGTTCTCTAAAACTATCGTTATTAACATGAGCACACAGTCAAGAATTAATACTATCATCGTCAAGAACCATAATTATTAACATCAAGATAAGGATTCCGTCATTAATCAATACCCTTGTCATAAAAGTGCATCACTAACTGTATGATGTTATTATCCTTAATCAATACAATCATCATTAAAAACTATCTTTATGAACATCAATATTAGGATTTAGTCGTCAACCAATACTATCAACATCAAGAATCATTATTATTAAAGATTATATCAACATTTAGTCATCAATCAATACTATCATCATCTACATTCATCATAAGCTATATAGGTTTTGATTCATTAACCAATTACCATCATCACCAACTACCAAAATGATAAATATAAATATTATAATTATGTGGTTAATAAATTGTATCGTTCTCTAAAACCATCATTATCAACATTCGGACGCAGTCATTAATGAATACTTATCATCACCAAGAACTATCATTATCAACATCAAGATAAGGATACAACCATTAACTAATACCCTCGCCATCAAAGTTCATCACTAACTATATGATGTTTTAATCAATAATAAATACTATCCTCATCAAAAACCATCTTTATCAACATCAATATTAGGATTTTGTCGTTAGCCAATACTATCAACGTGAAGAATCATTATTATCAATATTAATGTTAGGATTCAGTAATTAATTAAAACAATTACTATTTTCTTTAAAAACAAATATTATCATTGTTATATCTCTGTCATCAATTTAATAATATTATCACCAAGTACCAAAATTATAAATATAAATATTGCAATTACGTGGTTAATAAATTTTATTGTCCTCGAAAACCATCATTATCAAAATTAGGACTCAGTCATTAATTACCACTATCATGACCAAGAACCATCATTATCGACATCAAGATAACGATTTAGTCATTAATCAATACCCTCATCATTAAAGTTTATTACTAACTATATGATGTTATCATCACTAATCAATACTATCATCATCAAAAAAAAATCATTAGCAATATCATGCGTCAGTCATTAATCAAGACTATCCGCACAAAAACCATCATTATCAAAATCATTTTTAGAATGTGCCATTAATGAATATTATCATCACCAATAACCACTATTATTAACATCAATATTAGGATTCAGTCAGCAATCAATACTTTCATCATCAAAAAATCATTCTTAGCCATATTAGGTTTTAATCAATAATCAAAAACCATCATCATGAATATCAGGCTTCAATCTTTTATCAATACTATCACCATAAAAAAGCATTATTATCAGTACTGTCAATAAGACCTTAATCAATAATATTATAATTCAAACCATTAACTTTAATAGTGGTTTTTGATCATTAATCAATAATATCATCACCAAGACTCGTCATTATTAACATAAGGGTTAGGATTGAGTCATTACTTGATAATGATGGTTTTTTGGTAAAGATAGTATTAAGTAATGACAATATGATTGCCATAGCAAATGATTCTTAAAAAAATTCCCTTGAATGATTCTAAATCCGATTAATGTTACCACTCAAAGGAAATGTCTCCAATCAGATATCCTTGCCCAGATTTCAGTAAAACGTCCTTCATAGATAGTAACAAGGTTTCGACTTAGTTGAGTTACCTTTAGTTTATAGCTCTATGTATGTCGTTTCGATAGTTTACTTCCCCTCCGATCGACCAACTTTGTTTCGATATTCTGTTCCCACACCGATCGTCTCGCGTCAATGCTACCTACATTTCGAATCACTAACACCACATTTCAGAATTCCCTACTTTCGGATGCCTTCCTATCCACAAACGATATGTGTCGCTTTATACAATTGAAATAGGATATTGCATTCTGACCCAGTAAAGTCACTCAATTAAAAAATAGTTGTGCTTTCTAATGTTCCAACTTTTAAGTTTCTCATATTATGACGTCATACAATTAGAAAACAGTTGACTTTTCTTGTTTAAGAGATTCCACAGGTCGTATTTTCTAACCGATTTTTTTCCTTTTTATAAATCAAAGCTTTTGAAAGCTTTTGAAAAGATAGACTCAAAAATATTAAAAATATGCTCATTTTTTGAATATTTATCCAAAATGGTGGGCTAATGAACTGGAACTTCATTTTAAGTTACTGAAAAAGTGTAACAAAGGACAAACCAATCTATTAATTTGTTTGAAAGTTATCGTGCTAACAAGCTGAAAAACCATCCAAGAACAGACAGACCGACGGACAGAAACTTTCGTAAAAGCCTGTTTTTCGGATATAGGGGGTCTCAAAAAGGGGGCATTTAACTAAAACTGAGGGTAGTCAAACTTGACACAAATCTTATATCTCAAAAAGTGCTCCTATCAAAAAGTGATTAATAACAAATTTATAGTTAAAATTTGAAATTTGGATTTTTTTAATTCAAAAATTTGTTATGATTAATCAGAATAAATTGTTCCACTTTTAAAATACTATGAATGACTGTAAAGAAAAATTTTTAATCTTGAAAAAAATTAGTCTCAAAGATATTCAAGACAACAACAACAAAACCATTCAAAAACAGACAGACTGACAGACACATTGTAAAAACCTGTTTTTTGGCTTCAGTGGGTCTTAAAACCTAAAAATTTGAAATGATTTGAAATGATTAAAAATGATCATTTTTAGCGTTTTGTATGATAGTAGTGGTAGTAGTCGTAAGAGCAGCATTTTCGTTAGAAAATATATGTATATTTTGTTAAAAATTAATTTTTTTCTTTTTGAAAATCAATTTTTTTATCTCAAAATTAAAAAATTTTATTTTTAGTTTGAAATTTGTATTTTCTTAGTTGAAAATTCAAATGTTTGGTAGAAAATCCAGGTGTTCAACTGAAAGTTAGACTTTTTTTAGTATCCTGAATTAATTAAATATGCATTTTGCCGCAAAAATTAACTTTTAAACGGGAAATTTCACGATTCTATTGTTGGTTGAAAAAATATATCAATATGAAATTTCAACTATTTTTTTTAACATTTAATACATCATTTATTTGAAATTCATTTAATTTGTTAAGGATTCAACTAATTTGTTAAAAATCCTTCTATTTCGTTTATGTTTTGTTGTAAAATAAATGATTAGTTCAAATTTCAAGCTTTTGTCTTGAAAATTCAACCATTCGATTAAAAAGAAACTTTTTTGTTAAAAACTCATATTTTTGTTAAAGATTCAAATATTTGGTTCAAAATAAAACTATTTTACATAAATTTAACTGATTGGAAAATAATTTGATTACTTAAAAAAAACATCTTTCTTGTTAAAAAATTGCACCTTATTGAAAACAATTTTTTTAGTATAACATTAATTTAACTAGTTGTGCATAATCTCATATTTTTTTATTAAGAATTCAACTACTTGGTTAAACTTCTTTGCTAACACTTTTTCTTTTTTTTTCAAATTCCCCTCACCTTGAAAATTTAATTTTGTTATGACAATATATTTTTTGGGTTAAAAATTAATTACTTTATTTGAAAATTTAACTATTCCGTTTTTTGTTAGCAATTTGTACGTTACCAGTTGAAAATTCAAATAGTTGGTAAAAAAAAATAATTCTATTTTAATAAAAATTTTTCTTTTGGCTTTCGAAAAGTAATCTTCATTTTTTTAAATTCATCTTTTTGGTTGAGAATTCGAATATTTGGTTAAAAAAACGTCTTTTTTGTTGAACTCGAAACCCCAATAGTTAAAAATACATTTTTTTTTGATAAAAATTAGTTTTTTAACCGCAAATTTGGCGATTCCATTTTTGGTTAAAAAATATATTTTTAATTAAAAGCTCAATCATTTGGTTTTAGATTCATCTATCTTGATTGGAAATTCGTTTAAATGTTTAAGAATTCATCTATGTGTTTTGTTAAAACTATTTTTTAGTTCTTTTAATTTAACTTGTTAAAGATTCTTCTTTTGATAGAAAAATTATCGGTTATGCTGAAAAGGTCTTTTTTGGATGAATATGAACGTTTTTGTTAAAAACGTTATCTTTTTGTTTAAAAAAATTACTATTTGGATAAAAATTAGCTGTTTTGTTGAAAATCCATGTTTTTCGGTGAAACTTTAAATATTTGGTTAATATTAAACTATTTTATAAAAATTTCACCATTTGTAAAAAAGTTAACTTTTTTACTTAAAAATTATATTATAGAGTAGAAAAATAAACTTTTTGAAAAATAATTCCTCTTTTTCTTTTTAAAATTCTATAACTTTGTGCTAAAAAGTTTGTTTTAATTAAAAGTTCATAATTTTTGGAAAAAATCAAATACTTAATTAAACATTTTTGTTAAAATTTGGAAGTTTCTGCTCTAGTTGAAAATTTAACCTTTTTGTTGAAAATTTGCTTTTTGAGTCAAATATTATTTTTTTCATCTGAAATTTTGACTATTTTTTTATTGATATTTTTTACTTAATAATTTTCAAATTCTAATATTTTATAGAAAATGCATGTATTTTGATCAAATCTAACTGTTTGAAAATTTGTCTTTGGACACAAAATTGATGGTTTAGGATAAAAAAAGTCTCTTGGTTGAAAATTATTTTTTTTTGTGGAATATTTAAATATTTTATCAACAATTAAATTAACTTTTTTCTTAAAAATTTATATTTTTCGATTGGAAATTACCTTCATTTAGATAGTTTGCTATTTGATTTAAATTTAACATTTAACAAAGCATAAGATTTAGCTAGATAAAAGTTTTTTCTTGGTTTAAAGTTAATTTCCTTATCTAAGAATTTAAATATTTAAATATTTAAATATTATTTAAATATTTCTTAAAAACATGTAAAAAGACAAAAAACGAACTTCCAAACGTAAAATTCTCGAGCGATAAAATTCCCGAATAATAGAATTCTCAAATATAATAAAACTCCTGGCTGAAAAACTGTCCTAACATTTAATGATATTACCGAATCGGAAACTTCCAGGAAAATAAGGAACAATTGAAAAATCACGAAAAATAAAATCCTCGTAGCTATGGAATTTCCGAATTAAAAAATTCCCTCATAATAAAATTTCCGAATAATAACATTTTTCGAAAAATGAAACTTCTAAAAAAAGTTCCGGAATAACAATATTCTCGAACTGAAAAGTTTCCGAAAAATAAGGGACGATTGAAAAATTTTGGAAAATAAAATTCCTGATACTTTAAAATTCCTAAATGTGATAATTTTCGAATAAGAATTTTCCCGAATAATAAAATTCGCAAATAATATAATTTTCGAATAATGATATACCCGAACTGGAAAATTCACGAATAATAAAATTCCCCAATAATAAAATGCCCGAATTGGAAAATTCAGGAATAATAAAATGCCTGAACTATAAAATTTAATTATAAAATCCTAAAATAATGAAATACCTATATTATAAAATACCTGAATAATAAAATTCTCGAACAGTTCATAATATTACCGAATTGCAAAATTCCCGAATTTTTACAAAAAAAAATTTGTATTGCTGAAAGTTTCTAAAATAATTGTCTGAATATAAAATAATTATAAATGAAACAACATTTCATCAAGAAATATATTTCTTTTCCAATTATTATTATTGTAAATTTAAACAATAATTTCGGAAAATGTTCACATTGAAAATAATATTTACAATAAAATTTTTATCATTGTTTTTTCAATGAATAAAATTTATATAAAAACTTTAAATGTTCATACTTGGGAATTTTGTTAACCGGAAATTTTCCAATACGGTAATATTATAAGCTGTTCGGGAATCCTCCAAATCACAATTTTATTGTTCGGGAACTTTCTAATTCTGGAATTTGATTATTTTACCATTTTCAAATTCGGAAATTTTATTTTTGTGAAATTTTATTACTCGGGAATTTTATTATTCGGGAATTTTCAAAAACAATAATATTATAAACTCTTAAGGAATTCGCCAAATCGGGAGTTTTATAATTCTAGATTTTGATTATTCAAAAATCCTACAACTCGAGAATTTTATTATTCGGGAATTTCATTATTTGGAAACTTCATTAATTGGTAATTTTCCAATACGGTAATAATATAACCTTTTCAGAAATTCAAAAATTCTAGAACTTTATTGTTGAAAAATTTTATAATTTGATCATTTTATTATTGGAAAATTTTGCAATTCGGCAATTTTATTATTCGGAAATTTTTTAATTCGATAATTTTATTAATCGGTAATTTTTGAATACGGTTATATTATATCCTGTTCGGGAATTACCCAATTCGGAATGTTATTGTTCGGGAATTTTATAATTCAGGAATTTTATTATATAAGAATTTTCCAATTTTGTAATGTCATCATTCGGGAATTTTATTATTTGTGAACCTTATTAATTGGTAATCTTCCAATTGGTAATATTAAAAGTTGTTCTGGAATTTCCTGATTCGAGAATTGCATTATTCAAGAACTTTCTAATGCGGGCATTTTATTTCTTAAGAATTTATTATTTTTTAATTTACCAATTTTGGAACAGTTCATAATATTACCGAATTTGAAAATTGCTAAATAGCGAAATTTCCGGCAGTACATAATATTTTAAGATTTCAGAATTATAAAAGTCCAAACAGAAAAATGCTGAATTATAAAATATCTCACAAAGAGAATGCCCGAATTTAAACAATTCAAAAATTGTTTTAATCAGTTCTAGTAATTTTTTGAAAACACAACAATCAAATAATTGTACCAACAAATTATTTCTATTGCTTAAAGTTTCTATAATTATTGCCTGAATCCGGCAATTTTTTCTTTCGGGAATTTTATTATTCGAAAATTTTCCAATTCGGGAATTTAATTAATCAAGAACTTTATAATACGGTAATAATATAACCTGTTCGGGAATTCCCCAATTCTAGAATTTTATTATTTGGGAATTTTATTGTTTGGGAATTTCATTATTTGAGAAATTTCTAATTCGGGAATTTTATTTCTAGGGAATGTTATGATTATGAAAGAATTTTTTAATGTAAACTTAAAACTTACAGAATTTTTTCATGGTAAATTAATCATTGGTAATTTTCTTATTTGGTAACATTACAAGCTGTTCGGGAATTTCCCAATTCAGGAATTTAAAAATTCGAGAATATTCCAATTCGGGCATTTCATTGTTCAGGAATTTTATTATTTCGGAATTTCTCAATTTTCGAACAGTTTATAATTTTACCGAATTTTGAAAATTGCTGAATAGATTATCATGTTACTGTATTGGAAAATTTCGGATTAATAAAATTCCCGAATAATAAAATTTCCTAATTGAAACAATAATTATAAAAACATTGAGCAATAAGAATAATTTTTTTGTGAAATTATTTGATTATTGTATTTTTAATAAATTATTAAAACTGATTTAAAAATTGTTCAATTGTTTAGATTTGGGCATTTCCTATGAATTTTCCAATTTGAGAACTTTATAATTCAGGAATTTTATTAGTCGAGAATTTTTCATTGCGGGAGTTTTATTATTTGGAAATTTTGATATCCGGTAATTTATTGATTGGGAACTTTTCAATTCTTTAAGATTAAAAGCTGTCCAGGCATTCCACAATTTGGGAGTTTTACATTTCGGCAATTTTATTATTTGAGAATGTTTCAATTCGGGAATATCATAAGCTGCTTAGGAATTGTTGAATTCGTGAATTTGATTATCAGGGAATTTTATTAATTTCAAATTTTATAATCCGGTAAACTTTGAATTATGGAATTTCACAGCGTCGGGAATTTTATTTTTCAGTCACCTCAAAAAATATAATTATCGTCTTCCAAATATTTCAATTTCAATGATCTTTTGAAATCATTCATTTAAAAATTAGACAAAGGCTTTTTTAATATTCTCAATAATCTAAATACTTATCGGTGAAAAAGAAAAACTGTTTGGTCACCAAACCCTTTTAAATTCCTGTAGATTATTTTAGCTGTACTTTTTTTTGTAATTCTTGCAGCAAATTCAAACAATTTAATAAAGGAATATTTCAAACAAAGTTTTAAAATTGGTCCACCTAATAAGACAAAATTGTGCTTTCCTGTAATTTTTTTTTATTTTATAGCATTTACTTTTAGATTTCTGTGAAAACGGTTTCAGTTTTCTGTTTTTTTTTATACATTTGTCCGCCAAGGAAATTAATCTCTTCGGTGGGAAATTAATCTTTTTTATTGAAAATTCATATTTTGGAACTAAAAATTAAGCTATTCAATTTTTAGTGATAATTCATCTTTTTTGTTTGTAAACTCAACTACTTGGTTGAAAGTGGAACTACTTTGTTAACAACTTATTTTTTCGATTTATGATTTAACAATTAAGTTAAAAAGAAAACTATTCTGTTGAAAAGTTGCTTATTTTCTTTCAAAGTTTAATTATTCACTTGATAATTTAACTGCTTAATTAAAAATATGGATTTTTTGTGGTTAAAATGCCTATTTTTTGATAAAAAATTCATCTTTTTTGGTAAAAAAAAATTATTGCAAATTGTTAATGTAGCTTTTTTACAGCCCCAACTGCAACTAATCATTTTTATCTTTTCTAAACAAAGAACTCTTATCATTGAAGTCAGATGCTTTTATTGACCGAATAAAAACTACGTCATTTCAACTCGTGATGAAATATCAAATAAAGAATAAATAAAATTTACTTTGCTGTTGCCAGCACTATAAAATCATTCTATCATTGCGAATATTGCATAAGACTTATTGCCCTCCAGAAATTGAGGAATGGGGAATATATTTCTGCAAAATTATTTATAACTCTAATTTGCAAAATCATTTAAAATTATGTAAACATTACTTTGTTAAAGAGAAGTTTTCAACGAAATGGTTTATTTTTTAACAGAATAGTTAAATTTTTAAGCTGAGAAGATAAAATTTTTTTAAGTCAGATACATTTTTAACCAAGAAAGATGACTTTTTTACCATAAATTATGAATTCCCAATTTTTATCCAGAAAAATTCATTTCCAAACAAGAAAGATTTTTCAAATTTAAGCGATAAATTCTCTACTAAAAGACAAATTTTCAAAGAGTTAAATTAAATGAAAAATAAACAAGGATTTTTAAAAAGATATTTGAAACCTAAAACAATTAGATAAATTTTTGAATCAAAATTAATACGCTTCAAAAGAAATAGTTTAATTTTTAACTAAACAATATTTTTTTATCCTAAAATAGAATTTTCAAATCAATATCCAATAAAAATGGAATAGTTAAATTCCTAAATAAAATTTTCATCCAAAAATATAAATTGAAAAAGAAAAAGTTAATTTTCCACCAAGAAAGATTTTTTTAGTATAGACGAGGAATTTTCTGAAAAACGACGATTTTTTATTTGCTTGAATTAAACGCAATAAAAGGAATTTTAACCAAATATTTAAGTTTTTAATATCTCAGATGAATTTTTAATCAAAAAAGATCAATTTAGAGAGAAATAATTAAATATTCATTCAAAACATTTATTATTAAACCAAAGATGTAATCGTCAAATTTCAGTTTAAATAAATAAATTTTTATCAGAAAATGAAGTTATTTTTAACCTATCGAATTTAACCAAAAAATAAGATTTTTCGACGAAATTTCCAACTAAAAATGGAATAGTTAAGTTTCAAAATAAAAAAATTCATTTTTAACACAATAAAAAACTAATTTAAAAAAAAAAATTAAATTCTCACCCTCAGGTGAATCCTTGCATTTTTTATGTGTAGTTCATACAATTAGTTATTGAAAAATAGATGCAATTTTCAAAAAATTGTCTTTTTAGTAGAATCTTAATCTTTCTGGTGGAAAAATCCATTTTTTGGTCAAAACTTTTACTTTTTTGTTGAAAATTCATATTTTTGGTTTACAATTGAACTATAGGGTTCAAAAATCATATTTTTGGATGAAACTCATTTGGCTTGACATAATTTTTATTTTGTTTTAATTTTCTAGCTAAAAATATAAAGATTCCATTTTTAGTTTGAAACATATATATTTTTTTTAAATTGCAAATTCAATTATTTGACTGAAATGTCTTCTTTCTTGAATAAAAATTCATTTAGTTGGTTGAGAATTTAAACTAATTTGTTAAGAATCACTTTTCTCGTTTGATTTAGTTTGTTGAAAATTCGTTTCTTAGTAGAAAATTCATCATTTATGGTTGAAAAAGTATTTTTTGCTTTAAAATTTTTTCTTTGTTGTTAAAAATTATTATTTTTTTATATTGGAAAATTTAACTATTATATTTTTGTTTGAAAACCTTTACTTTATAAGTTGGATATTCAAATATTTGTTAGAAAATTCATGTATTTTTATAGAAATTCGTCTATTGGGTTCCAAAATTAATCTTGTTTGTTGAAAATTCATGTTTTTTGTTTAGAATTCGACTATTTGGTTAAAAAATCGTCTTTTTCATTAAGCCCAACTGGTTCAAATTATATTTTTTTTGTGATGGAAACTTATTTTTTAACTGAAAATTGGGCAATTTCATTTCTGCTTTAAAAAATGTCTTTTTCAGTCAATATTTAACCAGGTTGTCACGATGTAAACGATTTTCACTAAATGAAAAAATTAACAATGGAAACAAATTTTAAAGAAAAAAGAATCATTTTCAACTAGTGGTAAATATAGAAAAAAACATTTTTTAATAAAGTAGTTCAACTAAGTAGGCAAGTTTGCAACAAAAAAAAAATTAATTTATCACTAAATATTTGAATTATTGTTGAAAAAAGATAAATTTTAAACGAAAAAGTCAATTTGCTATAGTTTTAAAATTATAAATCTTCCGAAACAAAGAAATTTTAGAACGTCATCAAGATTAAAGAATTTTTTATTGTAAACTTAAAACTTACAGAATTTTTTCATGGTAAATTAAAAAAATAACTTATCAATTCTAAAGATTTATAATTTATAGTTATACAATTTTTAATATTTGCGATTAAAAATTCTACAATTTTGGTGACTTGCGTTTTAAAATGTTTAAACTTCAAAGATGCCTGATTAACAATTCGGCGGAATAATTGACATAGTTTAAAAAAACATTGCTTGGATATTACCAACTGTTAAAAAATATTAAGTAAATAACGAAAAAATGAAAAAAATTTCCGAAAATATAAATTATTACCGAATTATAAAATTTCCCAAATTTCAAATAACGGCAAGATTTTTAATTGAGAAAAACAAAGTCCCGAATTTAAAAATATCCTAAACTAAAATTCACCGACTTTGAGATAGAATTATAAAATGAACAAATTATTAAATTCCCATTAATATTTTAATTCCCGAAATTTAGAACTTATGAACATAGGTAATTGATTATTATTTTATGAGCTATCTATGAAATTATAAATGAAACAATTTAAATAATCAATAATTAATGATTTATTAATTATTTTGGGTAATTTTACATGTTAGTATTAAAAATAGTTATGGTAATTTAACAATTCATTTATTATATAATTCGGTCAAATTATCATTAGTTTTTTTATATTTTTGACGCTTTTTATTATTTTGCTAATTTGTGGATTTATTATTAATTTTTTCGCTATTTTGTATTAGTTTCTGATATTTGAACACTTTTAAATATAGTGATGAAGAACTAATTTCTTTACATTTCCATTTTACGACATAATGCTCCTATATAAGAAGTATAATTTTATACTTTATAATTTTACATTTAAATAACGAATTCTAAAATGAAATATTTTTTAAGTTAAATAGACTTGGTAACAAAGCTAGAATCATTGAACATTTTTATCGTGACACTTGAAGAATGACAATTTATGATTTTTTTTATCTTTAGCAACATTCAAATTATTCAAAAATTTTAATTCTAAGAACAGAGAACAAGTAAAAAAGTATTATAAAATCTTCTAAATTTGCCTGGAAATTTTAAGAAAATAGTTTTATGCTCTGAACAAATTTCGAAATTATTTTAAAGCTCCTAAAGTTCAGTTTTGAAAGTGTTGAAAATCTAGAAAATCTAGAAATTCTAGATTTAGAAAATCTTGTACTCTTTTTCAAAATTTTAGGAAATCGTTTGATATGTTGAAAAACCTTTTTTCATTTTCGCTTATATTTTAGTTTTCAAAAATAAAAACTATTTAAAATTTTTAAACGAATATAATGATTTTTTTTTTATTTCGTCAGACTTTCAAAAGTTTCTAATTTCCAAAAATTATAGAAAAATTGCCTGCATTTTTTATTTATTGCAAATTCTAAAAATTTGCCTTAAAACCTTTGAGATCCTTTTTTGATATTTTAAAAAATATTTTGAAATTATATTAAAAAATGTCTTAGAATTTATTTGTCAAAATAAAAAAATTATTTATATTTTTCCTGGGAAACTTAAAAAATGTCTTTCATTTTCATCAAGCTTCACAACATTCTGAAAAATGCTGATATTTTGATGAAATTGAAGTTTCAAGGTTAGGTATTTGATCCTTGATATTTTAAATTATAGAAATCTAAAATGTGAGTCGTTAAACTTTTATAATTTTTTATTTCCTAACTTGAGATTTGCATATTATTCAAATGTCAATTCTCAGAATTAAAACATTTCAATTTTACTGATTTAAAATATTAAAAAAATCAATTTTAAAGAGGTACAATTGCAAGTGGTTAAATTAAAAATAGTGCACATAAAAATTCTGCTTTTTTATGAAATTAAGTTCAAAGCTTAAGTCTTCCATTCCAGATGTTCCAAATTAGGAAAATCTTGAGATTAAAGGTTCCAAACTACTGATTTTCACATTTTTCTTAAATTTGTCAGTTATCAAAATAAAAAATGCTTACATTTTAAAGATTTTTGACTCAAATGTTCACGATTTTGTAGAATTAGAACCGCAATTTTGTAGAATTTTTGAGATGTATATATAAATAAAAATTATGGAATTTTTACTATTTTGATTTCGATGATTTTTAGTATAAAAATTAAGGATACAATTAAAAAATCCATAGTACACTTTTTTCCTTAATATAATTAAAAGTTAAGGCAGAGATATTAAAGATTCCTTGGCTCGAGGTAAATCAATTAAACTATAAAATTAATCAATTTTATTAAAAATTAAGAAAGTTATAGTATTAAAAATTGTTTTATTCGTTGCATTCAACGTATCTCAATTAAAAAATCTATAATGCGACGAAAAAGTTTCTACTTGATCCTTCACCACGATAACGCACCGGCCCATTCAGCGCAGCTCATTCAGAAATTTCTGACGAAACACCAGAAATTGCACAACAACCTGCAAAAATTCGACAGCCCTAATACGGTCCTGATCAGGTCCCCTGTCATTTCTGGTTAATTTCTAAAATTAGGTATCCAATAAAAAAACGATTTCAATACGTAGATGATATAATACAATTATTTCGATGGTACACAATGCTATTTTTCAATTCCAATTCAAGCTAAAGATTATTTTTTTAATTTTAGAAATTTCATTGTAAAGAGAATTTTACAAGATGGAATCATGTGAGGGGAAGGTTTCCATTTCAGGACCTTTTCACCTGCCGACAGCCGCGACACATTCGTCAAGACCCTCGTCAAAACGGAAACAACATGCTCGACAGTTTTCGTGAGTTCAGATTGTTCTTCGTTCATTTATCACTTCCTCTCTTGGTTCACGTTTATGAAAACAAGTAAATAAAATAAAATGAAATCAGTTGCGCACTTATGTTTGAAACAGAAAATGTTTTAAAAATGAATTATTTTGTTTCTTTTTACGTTATTTGTCAGAGTGATACACCCCATTTATTCATAAGCATTCTCCTAAACGAGAATTTAAACACAATTGGAATTGTATTTCCTAGCCACAGAAAGTGAGTAATGGTTTATAAAGAGAGGTACGAATTATAATTAATTGATAATTAAATTACGGCGACATCCTTTATGCAGAGAAATTTCGAATTAATTGCAATATAAATTTATCTGAAATGAAGTTGGTATCATTTAATGCAATGGCTGGCAATACAAGATATAATAAAAAATAAACAGGAAATAATAATAATGTATAGAATTATCTTAACTCAGAGTAAAATCGGATTCTATTCAATTTTGGAACCCTATCTATGCAATTCTATGCATTTCTGTGGATTTTTATTAATGATCCTTTTATTTTTAAATACCTAATTTCGACTTATTTCAGTAATAATCTCCCATTTATACATTTCTGTCATGTACTATTCCTAATATACCTGAGATTAAATTTCTCTCTTCATAAATTTAAAAGCTACTGGAGCCTATCAATTTCTGTCAATTTCCATCCGGTATTTTCTAAATTTATCTAGTTTCATCAACTTCTAAACATTTACCGGAATCGATAAAAATTTATATAAATTTAGATGCATCACAATGGAGTTCTATCAATTTCTATACATTACCATAATGCTTAAAAATACGTGATTGTTATTCGTTTTTTTCCTAATCTACCTCATTATATTTATTTTTCTCATACACTATTCCTAATATGTTTGAAGTTTTGTGTTGACATTCACTAATATCCTAATAAATTCAAAATATACTGTATTAATTTCTATCAATTTCCATCATACTTTGCCTACAATTATTTATTCATATCTATTTCTGAACATTTACAGGAATTTATACGAATTGATAAGCTTTCATATGCATTACTATTGATCTCCGTGTATTTCTATACATTACCAAAGTTTTTAAAAATATATAATTGTTATTCATTTGGGTCATCATTTATCCCATTCTATTCATTTCTATCGTATATCCTTATTAATATATTGAAGGATCTATGTTGACATCCACTAGATTTTTAATCAATTCAAAATATAATAAATTCTATCCATTTCTGTACATTGATATCAATTTCTATCCATTTCCATCTTATTTTACCTTAATATATGTTATTATATCAGCTTCATTAATAAAAAATTCCACTTCTGAACATTTAAAAAATGTCTACAAATTTCTATGAATCTCTATGCATTTCTATAAATTCATATACATTGGCTTCTTTAAACTTTAATCGATTTCTATCTAACTATACATTTCTGCGAAATTGTATCGCTTTCTGCGAGCTTTCATCCATTTCGACGATCATCCTTCCTACAAACTTCTATCTATTCCTAAAATCTTTTATACATTCTTAGAAACGTTTGTCCATTTAAACGGACTTTGATACATTCCTATAAACTTCTATCCATTCTTACAAATTTCTATTTAATTTTACGAACTTGTATCCATTCTGCGAATTTCTATTAATTTCTACGAACTGCTATCCATTTCTATACATTTCTATCCATTTCCTATCAGGTTGTCATTCTCATTTTTAAATGCGTGACTTTTATTTATTTTTTCATTACATGTCATACGGATATTCTATTTCCATTCATGCTTGTGAAAATATATGTTTTTGTATACACACCTGTCCTATTTATCTATTTTTGAATCGATAATTAGTTATTATATCCATTTCATTGACATAATATTCAAAAGCTATTCCATTCCTGATAATTTCTAGAAACCTCTATCCATTTCTATCCATTTCCATGTATTTCTTTTTATTTCTTTACATTATTATTCGGATTTTAAAAGACGTAGTCGTCAATTGCTTTAGTAACTACCTTTTTCATTCTATCCATTCTATTCTATTTCTATACAGTTCTATACATTACCATCGTATTGTATTCTAATCACGCGTAATTATATCTACTTCAGTCCTACTATATTAATAATAATCTGTTAAATTTCTATACATTTTTATCACTCCATTTTGTTTTGATATACGTAAGTATATCAGTTTTCGCTTCACTATATTCTAAATCCCTTCCAGCCTATACATTTCTAACAAATTATACAGGGTGTCTAAAAAGTCCCGGAACGGTTGGATATTTCCTCAGGGAAAATATTTTTCAAAAAAGTGAAGATCATTTCTGAAGTAAATTTCAACGAGGAATTCAATAGTGACCTTCATTTTGAACTCGAAGTTGACCTTCATGGCTTTTTAAAGGTCAAATTTGTTTTTTCAAATGGAAACCCCCTTTTTACACCTGCAATCAATAGAGCGGAAAATTCTACGTTCAGGTACGTACCCAAGTCATAGGTCAATTGTAACGTTCAAGGTCAGTTAGAGGTTATTTGAAATTAAAAAAGTTTTCCAAGAGGTCAGTGCAATTCCTGAAGTAAATTTTAACGAGAAATTCAATAGTTACCTTCATTTTGACCTTGAAGTTGACCTTCATGGCCTTTTGAAGATCAACTTTTTTTAAAAATGGAAACCCCATTTTTTAAATCTACCATCGACAGAGCGAAAAATTCTACATTCAGGTACGTACCCAAGTCATAGGTCAATTGTAACGTTCAAGGTCAGTTAGAGGTTATTTGAAATTAAAAAAGTTTTCCAAGAGGTCAGTGTAATTCCTGAAGTAAATTTTAACGAGAAATTCAATAGTTACCTTCATTTTGACCTTGCAGTTGACCTTCATGGCCTTTTGAAGATCAACTTTTTTTAAAAATGGAACCCCATTTTTTAAATATGCCATCGACAGAGCGAAAAATTCTACATTTAGATACGTACCCAAGTCATAGGTCAATTGTAACGTTCAAGGTCAGTTAGAGGTTATTTGAAATTAAAAAAGTTTTCCAAGAGGTCAGTGTAATTCCTGAAGTAAATTTTAACGAGAAATTCATTGGTGATCTCTGTATTGATCTTGGTTAGAGCGTTTTGAATATTGTAAAATCATAAGGAAATTTTTCATTAAAAGTTCCAGGTGCTATTGTTGAGAGTTCTGTTCCCCCCCGACGAGTTTTGCAGTCCTATACTGTTTTTCGATACCTAAGTCAATACCTAAGGCGATACCATAAGTCCTATATTGCTAATCGAAACTAAATTTACGTATTACAAGTACCTACTTACTATCTTTTGCTAAAAGATTATTATGGCGCAAGCTAAACTTTCGGAACGAGAGGGGGTATCTGTATTAATGATGCGTGGTTGTAGAGATCGAGTTCGATCTTATGATAAAGTTCGTTTGCTTTTTATCGCACTTTTCTTGATGGAGAAGTGGTAAATCCTGCCTCAAAATCAACAATTGAAAGAACTGTAAGGCGCTTTATGAATCATGGATCTATCAAGGACCTTCAGAGAACTGGTTGGGCAAAATCTGGAGGATCTGGAGAGATGCAGATGGACATAGTCCAAGCATTTGTTGAAAACCCACACCTTAGTTTACGTCGAGCTAGTGATGAGCATGACGTTTGTCCTGACACACAATATCCACAAAAGATTAATGTTTGGGCCGCTATCTTAAATGATTCATTGATAGGCCCTTTCTTTGTCGATGGTAATATTAATGTCCGCTAACTACAAAGCTTAGACGAATTGCAGATTCGGATTCTGCAACAGGCCACTTTAATTGATAGGGAGATGATTCGTAATGCTGTAACTAATTTTTACAATCGTGTAGCTTTTTGTCAAGAAGCTTAAGATTTTCAGTTCGAACATCTTCACTTAAAAGTGAGAGGCAAGGGGAAACACGCTAATCAAGCACCCCCAAGGGAACAGAATTTACTACGTTCACCTCGTTGTTCCTGGGTAATGCTAAACGTAAACGTATACTGTTCGGAAACAACCTTGAAAAAACCTTGAAGATCACCAACAAGATCAATACAGAGCTCACCAATGAATTACTCGTTGAAATTTACTTAAGGAATTACACTGACCTCTTGGAAAACTTTGTTAATTTCAAGTAACCTCTAACTGACCTTAAAGGTTACAATTGACCTATGACCTGCGTACGTACCTGAACGTAGAATTTTCTGCTCTATCAATTGCAGATGTAAAAAAGGGGTTTCTATCTAAAAAAACAAAGTTGACCTTCAAAAAGCCATGAAGGTCAACTTCGAGTTCAATATGCGGGCCACCATTGAATTCCTCGTTGAAAACTACTTCAGGAATGACCTTCACTTTTTTGAAAAATATTTTACCTGAGGAAATATTCAACCGTCCCAGGACTTCTTAGACACCCTATTTTTCTATCCATTACCTCCGAATTTCTATCAATCGCAATATATTCCAATTTACGCTTCATTTTATTTTGTATAATAACACATATTTATAACAATTTTTCTCCAGATATATTCTCACCTCATTCCATCCTATACATTTCTATTAATTTCTAAACAGTTCTATTTCTTCACTTCCCAGTGTTATCCTGACATGCGTGTTTGTAGAAACTTTGGCCCTAATATATTATAAATTTATTCTATTTCTATCAATTTGTGTTGGTTACCATCTCATTCTATTAAAATAATAGCAACTCTATCAATTTAAATCCTCATATAATATTGATCTATCACCAATTTTTACTTATTTTTATTAATTTCTATCAATTTCCAAACATTTCCATTTCATTTGGTATATTACGCAATCACATCCGTTTTTGTCATAATATATGTGCTAAATATATTTCTTTCTATACATTTATACTAATTTCGGTTAGTGTATGTCTATTATAATTCTATTGTTTTCTGAACTAGCTTAATCCTTATCACATCGGTCATGAATATATTATTTATCTATTCCAGGTATCCATTTCTGTCTCCTTTTAAATTCTCTTGTCTGAAAAAAGCAATTTCAAAAATTCCTATCCTAGTATATTATTTCTCTGTCATCAACCTCCACTAATTCCTATCCATTAATGTCAATTTCTATTTTTTTCTGTAATCATACGTTGCTATATAGATCCTAATAGTATAATTTTCTATCGTCAAAATATTAAATTTGTATCAATTTTAATTAATTTCCATCTATATCTACCGATTTCTTTCAGTTTATACAGATGTCTGCCTGAAGGAATTTCGTAGTCTATTAAGAAGTAGGAAAATCGTTTAAACCTCCCTCTCTTATACAGTCACTCCTCTCATCATCCTGCATTTCCCTATCTTATCCCTGCACCCCTACTTTCCCTCCCAATAGTCCAAACTTCACTTCTCCTTTCGTCAACTTCATCCTCATAAATTTCCTACTTTCCTAACTTTCCCCATATTTTCGTTTTCTTTATTTACCGCCTTCATTTCCCTTCGTTTCGATCTTCTCACTTCCCTTCCCCTAGTTCTCCACCACTGCTTCTATTTCCCCTACCCCAATTTTCCCCCATATCCTCTACTCCCCCTTCCTTCATTGCTTTTGAATTGCTCTAATTCTTCTTAATTTATTTCTCCTATTTTCCCTTCCCTTGTGGGTTCCAAGTTGTGAGATGCATATAGGAATAGGACAATCGTCGCATAGTTAGGGTTTCTATCGACCTTTAAGGCACAAGAGTGCACCGGATCCGGAAGTTCTCATTGATAGAGAAGCTTCATAATCTCGAATCATCTGTTTTCTAAGTGCAAATCCCGTATGTTCTACAGAGAAGAATTGGTAACGTTCTTTCTTCTAGTACACCGCACTTTCACCCATTTCTTTCCGCACCCTCCTGACCTATATTCATCTCGCTCTTTCACCTACCAGTTTCTGTTTTTTTTTCTTCAGTCTTTTCCTTCAATTTCTCTCCTTTGCTCTACTCCTGAAAATCTCGAACATTCGCTCTTAAATAATGGAGCGACGTGCATTCAATCGTAGCACTTCGCTTGAACGGCTATTCGGTGTAGATATCCCGTGGTAGCTCACGTTCCACCTTCAACCTTTTCGCAGGTTTATGAGTTTGCAAAGACGCAGACCGCCTGTAGGGAGTCGTAACCTTCTTGAAGGAGGTACTTGCTCCTAACTTTATTTACCTTCTGCGGTATTTGACGTTTTATGTGAATGTACATTATGTTCTTTATCTTTTTTTAACAAGCGATTTGATTTGAGATCGTTTGTATGTTTCGAAATTGTCAGTTGTTCCCACGAGACGCGAGGAGACAAGACGAGACAAGAAAATAAGAGAGGAAATGTGAATAGGACAGAAGAGACTCTTAGAGATAAAGGGAGGTGTGTGTAGAAGTGATGAGACAAGACGAGACAAGACAAGAGGAGACCAGGCGAGACATGTTTTATACAAGACATGTTTCCAACTTGTTTTACCTTATGAGATATCCCCGGTTTGGTATAAACGTATATTATGTACTTCAACTTTTTTTAATAGGTTAGAATAAATGCTTCTAGATTTCAAACTTTTTCAAATTACAGTTTGAAATCATTTTCTTTTTAACTTGTCAATTATTCCTACGAGACGAGACGAGACGAGAGTAGAAGAGACGAGAGATTACGATAAAAGTTTCAGAGGAGGTTATCAGAGAAGAGAGGAGAAGATACAAAAATTGGCGAGGTGAGCGGACAAGAGATGGAACGATAGGCCTTCACAGAAATCCTTATCGTGTCAGTCAGGTACACTCAGTCCTATCATCGTATAAGACAAGATAAGTTAAGATAAGGCGTGGCGAGCGTAGAAGATATGAGACGATACTACAGGAGGTAAAACCAGTAAAGGCGAGTAGAGACGAGAGAAGACGAGACAAGACAAGAGGCGCAACAAGATTAGGTAAGAAGAGACGACACGGGACAACATTTTTATAGAATATAATTAGTAATCTATAGTTTCTATTTTTTATCAAATTACGAGAAAAGAGATGACAAAGCAAGACTAGGATAGCACGAACGAAAAGAGACACGATTAGAAAAGACAAGACAAGACGAGAGCAGACAAGACGATACGAGACGAGGCTAGACGACGCAAGGGTAGAAGAGATAATGCGAAACTGCATGAAGTAAAACTAGAATAAGACAAGAAGAGACGTGAGTATAATAAAATAGAAGGGACGAGATGAGACGAGACAAGATAAGACGAGAAGAGGCGACAGGAGACCATTTTTGTATAGAATACCATTTGTGATCTATAGTTTCTATTAGTTTCAAAATAACAAGAAAAGGGGAATCAAGGCAAGACAAGAATAGACAAAGATGAGAAGAGAGAGAAATAGAAAAGACAATACGAGACAAGAGTAGACAAGACGAGACAAGACAAGAAAAATGAGGGCGAAGGGTGAAAATGGTGGAAAATGAGGGAGGGCGTGAGACATTTAAACGACTTAATAGGCTTTAATAGTTGTAACTCCTGAAGAGTATAATTTTCAGCCACCAAAAGTATTTCACACGAGTCAAACAAAATTTGAATCACATAGTTACATTTTCTACAAATTAATGGATTTTTTAAACCAAAGAAGTCAAATTTACAACAAGATACATACAATTTCACGAGACAACAATTTTTTTAGTAGAAAGTAGTAAAACTTTTAATCTTTCAATAATGTGGTTAAATTTTTAAACAAAAGCGAATAATTTTGAATAAGACATGAGAACTTTTAACAAATATCTAAATTTTTAACCAAAGCAGATCATTTTCAAGCCAATAGTTACATTTTTAACAAAAAATATTAAATTTTCTTCAAAAGAGTTAAATTTTCAACCAAAAAAGAAGAGTTTCAAAATATTAGTTCGAGCCTTAAAAAAATAGTAGCATTTTCAGCAGAAAAATATGGAATTTCTACATAATGAGATACATTTTTAAATACATTTTTAACCAATAATGAAATCGTATTTTTTATTTAAAAAATTAACTTCGAAAAAACAGAAGTTTTAAGAAAATGGTTAAATCCTACACCAAGCCGAATTAATTTTTCAACAAGCAGTATATTCAACCAAAAAAATATTAAAATTCTACTAAAATAGATCAATTTTGGAACCAAAAAGGCGTGTACTCTAAAAAACAGATACATTTTCAAACGTAAAATATAAATTTTTAAGTAACAAACTGATTTTTAACGAAATAGTTAAATTTTACACAAAAATTCTGAATTTAAAAAAAGAAAAATTTACAGTGTAAACTTTTTAAATTTAATTATTCAGTTTTTACAAAAACTATCAATTTTAAGTCAATAATGAACGGTTAAATTTGCAGTAATGTAATTGATTTCCAACTAAAGAAACCGAATTTTGAAAAAAATGGTTAAATTTTTAACAATAAAAAATACAGTTTTAACCAAATAGTTGTGTTCTTAAGAAAAAAGGAGAAAGTTACACCAGATGAAAAGTTTTGAACAAAAATCACGATTTTTCACCTGAAGAAAATTTTTTATTAAAGAGGGAAAACCAATTTTAATCTGATAGTAGAAGTTTCAACTCGAAATTATAAAGTAGATTTTCAACAAAATGCTTGTATTTTTAACATAAAATTTATTGTGAACCAAATATTTCAATTTTCTATCAAATTACTGAAAATTTTCACCCAAAATAACTTTTTTACAAAATTGTTGAATTCTCAACCTAATAATTGAAATTTTAACTGGAAAAGACGAATTGTCTACAAAATACATGAATTTTCATCTGAAAAAGATCAATTTTCAACCAAAACCGGAATAATTATATTTTTTATGAGGAAATCATACATTTCCCGGTAATAGTTAACCTGAAATAAAATTAATTTATAATAAAAATTATTACATTTCTACCAAAAGTGTTAAATTCTTCACAAAGAAAGATTATTCAATCAAGGAAATAGAATTTGAACAATTAATTTTCTACCCCAAGAGATACATTTTATAGAATTTTTAACAAATAATGGAACAGTTAATTTTTATTTAAAAAAAATACATTTTGCCAAAAAAACATAATTTTTAAGATCAAAAAGTTGATTTTCAACAAAATAGTTGAATTTTCTAAAAAATTAATAGAATTTTAAACTAAAACGACAAATTTTCAATCATATAAAAAAATATCTTGAGTTTGCAACAAAATAGTTGCATTTGTAAACAAAACAAACGAACTTTCAAACAAAAAGTTGTTTTATTAATAAAAAGAGGCGTAACTTCCATCAGAAAATAAATTTGAAACTAAAATGACGATTTTTCACCCACGGAAGGTTATTCATTAAAAAGAGGAAAATAATTTCAAAGAGGTATTGGAATTTTCAATCCAAAAATATAAATTTTTAAAAACAAAAATAAAATAAACTTTGAACCAAGTAGGTTAATCTTCTAAAATAAAAGTTGAATTTTTAACATAAAAAATATTGTCAATCAAATAGTTGATTTTTCTACAATATTACCCAATTGTCAAACTAATAATTGAATTATCAATTGGAAAATACAAATAGTCAAGAGAATACATGAATTTTTCAGTAAAAAAGATAAATTTTTATCCAAAACTGAAATAATTATATTTCTCATTTAAAAATCAGTTTCTTAATAAATTGTCGAATTTTTAACAAAATAGTTAACTTTATAACCCAAAAGATGAACTTTTTAACTGACATCATGCATTTTAAAATATTTTTTACCATGAAACTAAATGAATTTACTAACAAGATTAATTTTCTTTCCAAAATGGTTTTCAGCAAAATATATTAATTATCAAATACTAGTTTAATTTTTAATTAAAGAAAACAATTTTTACAGTAAAAAACTTTTAACGCGCAGTTTAATTTTTCAATCAGATGGTTTAATTTTCAACTAGAAAATATTAACTTCAAAACAAAAAACAAATAGCTGATGAGTTATCTACATAACAGTCGAATCATCAACCAAAACTAAGGCTAAATATTACGCAAAATAGTTTAATGAATTTAAGTGAAAGAATAATCTGCAAGTCTTATCATAACTTAAGTAAATTACAGCGCCTCTCACATGCTAATCATGAGAATAAAAATAAGAATCTAATCATGTGAAGATTTATTTTCTTATGTTTGACGCAACAACTGGATATACAAAAATTCTACTTGTCATCCTCTACATTGGGAATCAACATTACTTATGATTGCGCCTTCTTAGACTTGGAACCATCGTCAGTACTGTGCCACGAATCCACATAATTTCGCCTGGGGTAAAATTTTCTTGAAGCATAATATCTGTATCAGGGTGTACCAGAATGCGTTGATTAACAACAACCAAGGCAACATCATGTGGTACCAGATGTTCACCTGGAATACCTCGGCATATTTCAATGTGTCTCACATCCCTGCGCTCATAATCTCGGCGAAGTGGAGAATAAAATGTAATACTTGCATGGGCCCGAGTTGTATTGCGAAAATAGCTGGCTCTAGTTGCGACTATGAAAGAGTCAACTACAGTTCCAAGACCAACTCTGATACCATCTATTCTGATGCTGACTGAAGTGGGTGTCTCTAATTGCTGTAGACGTGTTCTGCATATTGTTTGGACATCTGATTGATGCTGCTGATGTGATCTGATCAGCTCTGGATGCTGCTGATATGATCTGATCAGCTCTGGAGGCTGCTGATATGATCTGATCAGCTCTGGATGCTGCTGATGTGATATGATCAGCTCTGGATGCTGCTGATGTGATATAATCAGCTCTGGATGCTGCTGATGCGATCTGATCAGCTCGGGATGCTGTTGGTATGATCTGATCAGCTCTTGATGCTGTTGGCTTGACCTGGTCGATTCTGGATGCAGCAGTTGAGCAACTCTGGTTTGATGAATGACAAGACTTGATGGTCCTGCAAAAACAATACAAATTAATTCAAAACAAATATTAACTTGTGTAACAGAATTGCAATGGCAAAGGAAGAAAGAGGCTGTTGCTGATCTTCCAAGTGTGGTTCTTGGAATATTCTACAAATTACTTAGAGCAATATTCTCTTCTCTCAGAAGGATGCTTCTTGACACAGATAAACATTCGTCTTGAAGTTACGATTGAAAGAAATGTTATTCGTCTAAAAAAGAATCTGCTTCATAGCAAACATCAGCCTTTTGCAACAAAGTTCACCTCACCTTGAAGGCAAAATAATTTTCTTTGTGTGGAAAAGACATTCAAGTGATTCAAAACAAAAGAGGTAAGAGGATGATGCTTTTCTTTAAAGACAAATTGTTCTGTGATTTAATTGATTGCTAGTTAGGCCGACTAATCAACAATTCTACATTTTTTTATAAATAGGATAGCAGTTTTTAATTACACAGTTCAGGTCCTGATGTGAATTAGATTCTATTGCTTCCAATTTCTATCTTTTGACAACATGGATGATGTTTTACTTACCAGTGTTTTCAATAGATGAAATCACAAGTCCTTGTGACAAAACGCAACAAATTATTAGAAGACTCACGAAAGGTTGTTTGCTCATTTTGATAAGAATCTATGGAAAAAAAATGGTACTGAAAGTAAAGGAAAGAATAATTTGACTTTTATACGGAAACGTTAAGTTTCTGGAGTTATAAATTCAAGAAAGGTTTTGCAGATATCCTGAAACATAATTTATAGCACACAGGTTTGGCGTGATTGCCAAACATGATTTCACATAAACACATTTTGAATCATGCCTATCATGCTCTTGAAATCTTTTATTGGTAAATAATTAAATTTAAAGGCTTTTTCAAATATAAAATATTTTTAATTCTTTAATTTTTAAGATTTATATTTGAAATTTCATCAATTTATAAGATATACAACTGAAGACTTGACTGTTGATCTTCAAAATCATCCAAACTTAATAATTTTATTCATGAGTAACTCTTTTAATTTACAAATATTAAATTGTAAATATTTAGCAGAAAATGTCCCTATCTCAATAATTCAAGTTGAATAAATATGATTTATAAGTTAAACTAATTAGATTCAGTTATTTTAAATCACATTTAAGTCAGTGTAAATAGTTCAAAGTTAGTTTGAGTAGGTTTATAAGTGTAGAAGTTATACGTTTTTCCTGGCACCTGATTTACTGACGGAAAAATAAATCCACAACAGGGATCTGTATTATCGAACATCGATATATCTGTATTACCGATAACACAGACACACAAAAAAAATTCAAAGTCCACGGAGGCGACCTTTGGGGTTCTATGTTTTTGGGTCGCTGATACCGAATCGTTTGTCGGTTTTTTTTAGATCAGATCGCTTTCAAGGTCATTTGAAGGTCAAATGAAGGAAATATTGCTGAAAAAATCTAAAAAAAATTAGACATACGTTTTTTTAGTATGCTCAATCCGAATCCGTTGTCGGTTGACCTTCATTAGTTCAAGATCAAGGTCATGTAAAGGTCAAACCAACAAAATAACCTCAAAAAACTGTGTAAAAATTCATATATAACTTTAAGAGTCATAGAATCTAAATCCTAGGTCATTTTGACCATATCTAGTATTTTAAAGGTCATTTAAATATGAAAATAACAACCCATATATCGAGTTTGATAGACCTTCATCAATTCACGTACAAGCTCATAATAGGGTTAAAAAATTAACAATTCCTCATAAACAATTACGATAGGCATATTTTTTTGTATCAACTTGTGTTCATGTTTTCCGCTCATACCGTACTTTCTTACTATCAAATGATCGACGTAACGGTTTTTTTTCGCTTTTTGCCTGTAGTTTTATACTCTCTTTTCAGTGACCAGCAGTAATCAGCCATCATAGCGACATTCCATCTGCCGTGGTAGCGCTTTTCCATTTCTTTGATGTCTTGATGGAAGCGCTCTCCTTGCTCTTCACTGTAACCGCCGCAATTCTCTGGGAATCGATCCAGGTTATTATGCAGCAAGTGCAATTTGTATGACATCAGGTACCCTATTTTTCCAAAGTTCTTAATCATTTCGGCTATTATAACTTTATAATTTTCACTTTTTTATTTCCTAAAAAGCTTTTTACAACTTCCTTAGAACTTAGCAATGCATCCCTTTGATATTTTGTCATTGTTTTTGGAAATTTATCATCTTGTAAAAGTCTCCTTATTTCTGGACCATCAAAAATCCCTTCTTTCAACTGGGCATCAGATTTATATTGAAACTTCTTTTCCAAGCATTTACAACATCGACCATTTGCATCTAAGGCTTTCACAAATTGCTTCATGGCTCCTAATTTAATATGTAATGGAGGAATCAATACTTTTTTTTGGATCAACCAGGGCCGATTTAATGATATTTCGTTTTCCTATTTATGAAACTTTCAAATCACCACATATAAGCCAATTATATGTTTTGTATTCAATGGCCTCTAGAAGTTTTTTTAGACTGGGGAAGGATTCTTTCATTGTCGTAGAGTGTGCGACAGTCACTGCGGCATATTGATTTGTGTTCTGAAGTATTACAGCTTTTAATCTTCTTTTTGACGAGTCAATAAACAGTCTGCGATCATCATCTTTATAAGTATTTGGCTTAAGTTCTTCCATCAGTCCTTTAACATTTGAACAGTACACTAATTTTTCTTCATCACCAACTTTTTCTTCGAAATACTACTTAAAACTCTCATTTCTTTTTCTATAAAACGTTACTTTCGTACCTTTTTCTGAAAATTTTTACTTTTTAAAACTAAAGCTAAATGTTTCGCAGCATCTTTAGGTAGTCTCAAATCTCTTACGAGATCATTAAGTTCGGACTGTGTAAATTTTTCAGAAATTCTATTGCTTACTCCACGCGGTTTATAAACTTCATCAGAGATTTTACTGCTATCGCTTTCATATTCATCTTGATTTTCATCATCGATCTTAGTGCTTTTGTCTTCATCATCATCTTTAGATTTAATTGATAAATTTTCTATACTATCAACATCAACGTCGTCAATCGTTTGAGTTCTCTCAGCGGCTTTTTTTACTGATCCTACCTGGGCGTATTTAGGATCATGTAAATTTTTTTTTATTATAGCCACGGATATCGGTTTTACAGAAATAACAATCATCTTCGTTGGATGGCTCATTCTATTCTGTGGGTTCAATGAAGATCAATTTAGAATCGTCTTTAGTTTTTTTCCAAATAGAAAGCATTTTGCGGCAGTTATTGCAAATACTATCAGGAGCCCAATCTCCCGAAACTATATCTGAATTAAAACATTCTTTGTATATATTCCGAAAATTTTCGTTGAACGATCGTCGATCGTTTTTGTTCGGAATAAATGTTCCACAAATAAAGCAAAATGCGTTAACATCTTTCGGGCACACGTGTTTAGAAGATGAGGTTGAAGGTTTGTTTAAATTTTCCATATTTTTATATATAAACCCGCTCTACAGGGATCCTGGTCCGATTGCTGGTGAGTCCGCCGTCCTGGAGGTGATAACCCTTTTATCTCTCCAGGGCCAAGTAAAAGGGCTTTTCGTCTTTGACGAGAAAAATGTCAACTCGTCGACGAACATACTACGGCATCATCCTCACATCCTGTCGACCCCCTGTAAGGCAGTGCACTTCCACTGGCATCGGTAACCCGACTAGCTTATGAGCACATCCACACATCCATGCATCCGCAGATACGAACATACACACACGCAAACATTCACTCATAACCGCAAATACATGTGAACATTTATAGAAAATGTATTTTTTACCGGATTCGGATTCAGCATGCTCAAAAACCTGCATTTGAATTTTTTTCAGATTTTTTTAGCCTTTTTTCCGAATTTGACCTTTAAATGACCTTATATGGCCTCCAGATAACCATATATGATCAAATAAACCTTGGATTTGTATTCAGCGACCCTCAAAATCTATATAGAAATTTTTACAAATTTTTTTGAGATTATTTTGTTTGTTTGACCATCAAATGACCTTGATCTTGAACAAATAAAGATCAATTGACACCGGATTTGGATTGAGCATGCTAAAAAACTTATGTCGGAATTTTTTCAGATTTTTTCAGCAATATTTTCTTCATTTGAACTTCAAATGACCTTGAAAGCGATCTGACCTGAAAAAGCCGACAAACGATTTGGAATCAGCGACCCAAAAAACATAGAACTCTAAAGGTCGCATCCGTGGACTTTGAAATTATTTGTGTGCCTGTGTAATCGATAATCGATAATACTGCATAAATGTGGGAAAATGCAGAAATTTAAATTGTAAATCCTTACATTCTTGAAAATTATTGAATTCAAGAGAAAAATATGAATTTTCTTTGCAAGAAAAATGAATTTTAAACCAGAAACTAAGACTTTTTTTACAATGAAAGTTAAATTTCTAGTAAAAAGACGAACATTTGACAAAAAATTTCAATTTTTCCAGCTAAAAATACGAATTTTAAAAAGATATTAAAATTTTTATCCCAGAACATTACATTTCTAACAAAAAATATGTACTTTTGACCAAATACTTGCATTTTTAAATAAGAAATATCAGTGTTTAACCAAAAATAGAAAAATGAATAGTCTAGATCCAAGAATTACTTTTTCGTAATTTACCAAGAAAGTCGAATTTTTAATCCAATACATGAATATTAAAGAAAATTGTAGAACTTTGAAACAAAAACGTTCAAATATCTACAAAATAGTTAAGTTTTCAACACAAATGTGATTTTTCTATAAAAAAGTTTTTCACATCCGATAGATTGATTTTTAAATAAGTAGTTTAATGTTGTATTACAAAGTCTGATCTGCTCTAAAAATAATAAATATTTTAGAAAAATAACAAAAAATATCAAATTTCAAACAAGATTGTAAGGATCTTAACTACACTAGATAATTTTAATTCACAAGCAAACATTTACATTCACATTTCTATGTTACAAAATTCTAAAAAAAAAATAAATAAATTTATATTCGACAAAAGAGTTCAACATTCAACCATGTAGTAAAAGTTCCGACTAAACCTAATTTTTTTACCAAGAAGATTAATTTTTTATTAAAGAAGATAAATTGTCAACCAAATAACTAAATTTTCAGATATAAAAGATACATTTTTAACCAAACATTTGAATCTTTAAATAAATTAAATAGTTCACTTTTTAAAATTAGAGATCAATCTTTTAATAAATAAGGGTGATTTTCTAACAAATTAGGTTTATTTTAAACGGAATAATAACATTTGTAACCAAACAGTAGCATTCTTAACCAAGACAAATACATTCAAAAGCAAAAATATACTAGCAGACTTTGGAAGAAAAAGAACAAAAAAAAATTACCAAGAATAGTTGTATTTTCATACTAGATTTTATTAATTTAGTTTGACTTCAAGCCAAAAAATGAGAATAATGAAAAAATAATTTTTCCTAAACATTCTTTTATTAAGATATGCTACCGTCTATACCCGAAATCAGTTGAAACTAGTTTCAACTAGTTAAAACGCGAAATTACTACGATCCGTTGTAAAAATTAATTTAAACTAGTTAAAATGCGAAGGAACCAATTCCGTATGTGAAACCCTGAAGAATTTTTAAATTTCATCTTATTTAGTATTATTTGCGACTGATCACAGAAAAGTGATTGGTCAGATCTCGAAACCCTTTTTTAGGCCCTCTTAAAAAGTACTTTTTAGCGACTGGTCAGAGGAGAGTGATTGGTCACATCTAGGATCCCTTCTCCAGAAACTCCTTTAAAAAGTGCCTTTAGTAGCTGGTGATAGAAGAGTAATTGGTCACATCTTGGAACCCTTTTTTAAGGTTCTTCTTAAAGAAGTACTTTTAGAAACTGGCCACAGAAGAGTGATTGGTCACATTGCGGAACGATTTTCTATTTCCGCCATTAAAAAGTACGTTTTAGCGACTGGTCACAGAAGATTCATTGGTCACAGAGTGGACCCCTTTTTCGGAACCTCATAGATAACTTGTTTTATCGTCTGGTCACAGAAGAGTGATTGGTAACTGATATTTTCAGTAAAAACAGGAAGTAGGATGAAATTATATTTTTTGAGGGGTTTTTACAAATGGACTTGGTTACTTCGCGTTTTGACTAGTTAAAAATAGTTTTGACAAATGATCGAAGTAATTTCGCGTTCTAACTAGTAATTCTTAGTGACTGTTTGCAGAAGAGTAATTGGTCACATACCAGAGCCCTTTTCCACCCCCCCCCCCTAAAAAGTATTTTTTAGCAACTGGTCGCAGAAGAGTGATTGGTCACATCACGGAACGCTTTTCTATTTCCGCCTTTAAAAAATACTTCATTGGTCACAGAGTGGACCACTCTTTCGGGTCCCCTTAGAAAACTTGTTTTATCGTCTGGTCACAGAAGAGCTACTGGTAACTGATATTTTTAGTAAAAACACGAAATAGGATAAAATAAAATTTTATCACGGGCTTTTACAAATGGACTTGGTTACTTCGCGTTTTGACTAGTGAAAAGTAGTTTTGACAAATGATCGAATTAATTTCGCGTTTAAACTAGTCATTTTTAGTGACTGTTTGCAGAAGAGTGATTGGTCACATCCCAGACCCCTTTTCCTGACCCCCCCCCCTAAAAAGTACTTTTTAGCGCCTGGTTTTAAAAGAGTGATTGGTCACATCTTAAACCCCTTTTTTAGGTCCCCCTTAAAAAACGTGTTTTAGCGTCTGGCCACAGAAGACTGATCGCGTAAGTGAGTAAATAATTTACTCTGAAAACTGGGTTTGCATTAATGAAGTTATATTAATTTTAATATATACCTTTCCAGTGGGAATAGGGGGGGGGTCCCTAAAATTAGGTTTAGTTTTCATTTAAGAGGATACAATAATTTGAGAAATAGGTAGAAATCACAGAGCATCATGTGAGGAACTTATAGGGCCTGCTGAATTTGTATAAGGCCGAGTTTCACCAGAAACTGTAGAATAAGTTGCGATGAGTAAGCAGGTGTGTTTTCGATTCCAGCAGTATTTATATAAGAGTAAAGTTTCCCAAAATAATCCTAATTGAAAATCATGAGAAAATTACCGGTAAATTTACAGAAAAATCTTTTAATATTTTGAAAAATTCTGTTTTACCCGAAAAGGGGGCGTAGTCGATTCAACAGATGTTTATTAGTAAGAGGTGAGAGAGGTGAGAGCATCAGTAATAAAGATATTTCCATCTATATTACAATGCAATTCTTAAGAGTTTTCTATAAATACTTCATAGGTGATAAAATCAAGCAAAGGGTATTTTAGTGGACATTTACACCGCAGCACGAAGTAAAGATATTATTTTTCTGAGTTTTACGAATCTTACTAAATAATAGTGCTTGTTACGTTTCCAGATTCTCTGATGCTTTATGCATTGCTTACGTAAATGCGAAAGATGAAAGTGCAAAGACATTACCAAATAGAATTTAATCCAAGTTTTTTTTAAAGAAAGCGGCTGAAATATAAATCATGCTTCGCAATTAGAAATCCGGTTCTAACAATTATTTGTATTTTTTATTTATTCATAAAAATTTTCTGGTTCTGAATTTCTAGTACCGTTTTTCTTTTACAGAGTTGGGAATGTGTTGGTTGACCTTTGTCAATCTAATGAAAGGGAATTAAAAGATAGTGCGGAACTTTATTACTGAATAGCCTCTAAAGACGGCTGTCCGTAAAAAATTGTCATCTTTTGGCGAAGTTAAAAATTTCTGGTATTTTTCTATACTTTTTGATGTGGTAATCTGAAAAAAAATCAGTGACGTCCTACAGACGTCTTCAGGAAATCTCTAAGCCGTATTTTAGAACGTATCATCTGGACATACTAGAGATGCTTTTAAGACGCCTTATGTCAGTACGAAAGATCTTCCGAGAACTATCAAGATCTTTAGAACATATTTAAGACATCTTGAGAACGTGCCTAAGGACGTTCTTGTGCTGTTCCTCATTCGGTGCCCTTTGGTAGGAAGTGATTCTTTATTCCTGTTGAGCTGGTAGGTTACTCTCAAGGTTTGCAATGAAATATCCGCAACTTGTTCATTCTAAGATAGAAAATAATTGAAAATATAGCCTAAACCTTTCGCATATCCCACAACAGGAAAAAAATGCTTATTAATCAAGAGAGGAAGTATAGGGGCAATTGATTCAAGTGATGGAGAAGAATAAGGTCATTATAGCCATTATTTTAACAGAGCTAAGTGAATGGCCATTCGTCAAGGCCTACTCCACAGCCAGATCGTTATCCTCCTGTATTTATTCATGTCAGCTCTTAACAGTGGCAAAAGGCCCTGGAAGGTAGAGCTTAAAGTTATCAGTATATTTGTGACGGTTGCAATGTCAAAGGTTGCTCCCAAATTTGGAGGTGTGAAAGTTAGAAGGTTTGAGTGCAAGCGTGGATTTTTGTGAGACACCATTCTCCACCAATTCAAAATCAGACTGCTTACCTTTATTAATTTTTACTTTTCCGGGACGATTGCTAACATAAGTTGCAAACCAGTTCAAAGCCGTATTCATGAAATGAAGCGATTTGAGCCTAGTCTATTGTAGCTTATGGTTAACTGTATCATACGCATTAGAACAGTCTAAAAAGACAACAACCGTTATTTAACTTCTATCAACTGACTAAGTTACTAGCGAAGCTGTCAGCATGCTAAGCACTGAGAGAAGTTTGGTAAAGCCGCCATCCAACAAACTCAATTGTCGCGCCAATCACACAGTGAATAGCGCCAATTCTGTTTAGTAGAACGGCTACACTAATTCGGGAGAAATATTACGCCGAACAGGCCGAACCGTTTAACCAACAGTCTAGTCTAGCCGTTCTGCACACGCAGCGCTGGACACACATTTTCGCGCATGCGCAGTATAGGAAAACATAGCGCTGACGCTCCGGAGCGACTGATCTTGGTAAGTTTGGGGTAACCAGTGCCATGAGTATGAAGCGGGTGCCACACCAAACTGAAGAGCAACTCTCCCACCGCTAGCGTGACTGTTTTACCTAACTTCTCTACATTGTGCCTCGCCCAAACCCAGATTGCATTGGGTCCATCATATAACTGGATAAAAGTCTTTGGGAGAAGCAAGGTTAGATATTTTAAGATCAGGGTCCATAATCGCCTACTTTTAGGTATCAAGAAATATTCCCACCTGTAATAGGCGTGCAAGAGAAAGTGGTCAATGGCCAGTAAAACAAGGCAAATCATTTTAAGTGAGATACCATCAGAGCCTTGAGCAATTGATTTTATTTAGAAGATTTTTTTTTTACATTTATTTTTTTTATATTTATATTTTTTTTATATTTATTTTTTGCAAACCAAAAGATTTATCAAAAAATTTATTCATCAACCAATTTCTTTTCCTAAATCAGATCTAACATATTTGCTATTTTCCCCAAGAGGCATGTGATGAAGATTTGCTCGTTAAAGCCGGAGGAGCTTTAACAAAAGAAAATTCACAATCACTAAATTTCAGTTGTTGATGGGTTGACCTCTGTTTTGAAAGTCATATAAAAGCCACAAAGAAGTAGAATGGCCGAACGCATAATGCGAGACAAATATATTATCGAGTCCGATGGTAAAAATCAATAATGCAAGATAGCTCTGCTAACAATTTATAAGATTTCCATATCAAAATAGATCCTTTATAAATGTTTAAACTTCTCATTCTTATTATATTTGATATTTCCTTGAATTTTAATAATTCAACACAATGATAAAATATTTTAAGAAATAAATCAAATTTATTTTGACAGCTGCTAACAGCTGCCCCTAAACTGAATCTGCTAAATCTTAGTTTATGGTAGTTTTTTAAAAGCTTAAAAATCCGAGAGCTTTTTAAAACGGTGTTCAATCGACAAATTTGTATGAATTCCCTTACCGACCGAGCAAGGTTCTGTTCCATGTTAAGTTTAAGGCACAATTCCTTGCTGATTTGCCGACAATGAATAATGATAACTGTTCTGCCTACCAAAGATCAAATTATAATCTAAAAATTTCCGACCTCCTTTTTTACCAACTTAGGGTAACTTGCTGCAATGTGACTTGCTGGGGGTTGGAATGTTTTGGACCCATAAAATAAAAAGATACTTAGTATTGCTGATGTTTCATCAAGGCAATAATAATTTTAGATTTTTTTTCTGGGCAATTGCTAACGGTTCATCCTATGAAAAAACTGAAAAAAGCAAGAATGCTTTATTTGAGCCCAGACATACTATGAATGACTTTTCTAACATTTTTGTTAATAATGAATGGAATTATTAGCACAAAATTGTTCAAATAAAAAATTAAGAGGATTTGGAAAAATAAACCAAACCAAATTTTTTTTTAATTTGACGTTTTGTTCGGAGATTTCATCTTTCAAATTAAACAAATTAAGAATGTTGTTCATCAAAGTTACCGAATCTTTAATCCTAAAACTAACCATTTGTGTGGTGTTGGATTTCTAGAGTTTGAAAGTAAATTTTTTTTCATTTTGAAGGCTTACAACTGAAATAAAGTTACTACTGAAAACTCTTATGCCTTAGAGATGAATTAATACACTTTTTTAATTTTGAGTGATTTCGAAAATCGAAAGTTATGTTTTCAATTCTTAATTTTCCAAAATAATAAAGTGTAGATTGTAGGTCAACAAAATCATCAAATTTGCATTTGTGTATTTTATAATTTGCATAATTTTTAATTGATAAAATTGAGCATTGTTTAATTTTAAAGATTTGCAATTCAAACGAACTTAACAAATAAAACTTTTATTTTCGAGAAATGTGTAAACAATGATTCTCAAATTTGGATGATTTTGAAAATAAAAAGTCAAGTTTTTAATTCTTAGACATCCTAAATTGAAGAAATTTAGATTACAAGTCATCAAAATTATAGAATTGTTGATCGGAAAAGTCACAATTTGCATAATATTTAATTGTTAAAATTCAAATTCCTCAATTAAGAAAAATTTCAACCTGAAGAAAGACACTATAGCAAGCTTTTAAATTTCAAAGATGTATGAATGAAATACCGAAACTTGAATGATTTTAAAGGTCAAAATTCAAATTCGTAATCTCCTAATTCGCAGAAATTTCGTATGTATCTAATAACGTTGTCATTGTATTATAAGAACAAGTTTTTAAATTGGAAAACATAAATCTTGCATTAGTTTTAATTCAAGATTAAAAGCAGTAAAATATCGTATATTTGAACTATTTAAAATTCAAAGTTCTACAATTTTGAAAATTTGCAAATGAAAACTCTTCAATATAAGCGATTTGCAATTTAGAATTTTTGTAAATTTTAAGGTATATAAATAAAAATTCCATAATTGTGATGCTTTTGAAGATCAAAAGTCAAGAGTTTTCTATTCTAATATTTATAAATTTGATAAATGCAAATCATCCAAACTTAAAACTTTTTAATTTCAAAACGTAAGAATTTCATAATTTTTAGTTATTAAGTTTCAGAAATAAAATATTTACAATTTTTTCAAATTTAAACTGAAGGTTCTACAATTTCGAAGACGTGGTATTGAAAATTTTGGAATTTTCAATCTACTGAACTGCAAATTATTCAATTTTTAAGAATTTTTAATTTTTAATTAAAAATTCATCAATTTTGAATATTTTCAGTTAAAGACTCTTCAATGTCCATAACAGAAAATGTTCCAATTAAAATTTTTGAAATAAGGTCAGAAATTTATGTCGAGCTGTTATGCAGCTCTTCTGAATCGTAAAAGAAGCGGCTAAAAATATTTTCGAGTACATCCATGTGGGAGAAACGGTGCGTTTAAAATTACATCGATTTCGACCTAAAAAAGCTGAAAAACGTTTATACTGCTGCCATTAAAAAAATTCTTTTAAGGCATTACTCAGCTTTACTGAATCTAAAATGATTTATTAAATTATTTTTTAATTTGAAAAAACTGTTTCTGAGTAATTATTTAGCTCGAATAAACCGTGAAAGGAACGCCTTAAAAAAGCAACCATCTCTGAGAAAACCCCTTGTCAAAGGTAGGGTGCATTCTTAAGAAAAAAATATTAACACACAAAGAGCTGTATAACTTTTTTTCTTTTGAAGAAAAAATAACTGCCCTTGAGCCACTGCTACCTTAATTGAATTCTGGAAAAAACAGGCAAAAAGGAGTAAAAACTTTTTAAAAAATACTAAGAATGAACTTTGACCCATTTCTGAATCGAGGTGCACCATATTTTTGACGTTACGTCAAAATAATTAGTTTGAGCAAATTAATTAATTATTATTCTTAAAGGAATCTCTATTACCATCAGAGAATAACATTAATGCTGAACTTCTTTGAAGACTAGATAAAGCTATGAATTAATTTGTTTTAAACTAGGTTTTTTTTCTGAAAAAGGTTGGAAAAAATTCTGTTTTTGATTTCCCTAGCGGCTTATTGAAAGAGCAATTGTCCGACAATTGGGAGTTCTTTGGTTCGATTCTCAGCGGAGCTGAGGAGATATTTTTTAAGAAGAAGTTTAATTAAAATTTGTAGAAACAAATTTGATTAAAATTTGTAAAAACAAATTTAATTAAAATTTGTAGTAAAAAATTGAGTTTAAATTTTTTCATCCAAAGCTACATTCAGTCTGAAAAGACGTTAAGAATTTCTGTTAGTCTCTGATGAGAATACAGATTCCTTAAAATTTTTAAATACTCAACGTGTGGCAAAACAATGCATGTATTTCTGAATATGAATTTTTCTTTCGATCTTTCTAGTAGCTTAAAGGAAAAGCAGCCGGCTGGAATTCGGAAAATTTGTGGTTGGATTCTCAGTGAAGCGAAGGAGATCCTTTTTTAGAAAAAATCTAATTAGAAAATTTGTTATCGATAGCTACATCTTGTCTGAAAAGACTTTAAGAATTTCTATTATTCTCTGATGATAATGCAGATTCCTTGAAAATTTTAAATAATTACACCTGGTAAAATAATGCGTGCATTTCTAAAAAAAGAATTCTTCTTGCGATCTCTCTAGTAGCTTAAGGGAAAGCACCGACCCGGCAATCGAAAGTTCTGCGGTTCGATTTCCAGTAGTGGAAAGGAGAATATCTTTTTCAGGGAAAAATGTAATTATAATAATTAATGTTGTAGCAATTTTTGAAGTAGATTTCGTGGAGTTTGCAGATTTGTCTACTATTTTGCTCTAATAGCTGCAACGTCATTTTCAACTACACTGCTCAAGAAGACGAAGAAGATTTTTGATCATCGACCTAACAGGTCAGATCGACGAAGCCTGTTTCAAAAAAGAAAGGAGAAATTCAGCGAGACATTTTTCAAATATTATCGCAAAAAATTGACTAAAGCTCATAAGGTGACACTACATAGAATTGCAATTAATAAATTAAACTCCTTTAGGTCTTTCAACCCATCATCTGAATTATTAGAAGCATTTAATAAAATCAATCTTCAAATTGACCTACCAAGGGTTAATTAAAAAATAATGTGAAGTCAGCTGCCATCAAAGCCACATTTAAATCTGGATTTAAATCTTGAAACTGTAGCAATCTGGGATACACTTAAAATGAATGTCTGCAGCCGAAGAAAAACACTTTTGTTACAGCTGATGTAAATGGTGTCAAATCGCCAAGAATGTTCTTCAGAAGAAAAATATTCCGAATTTTGTTTCAGGAACTGTTAATTAGATTCTGGCAGTCTGGTAAGTTTTGTTCGAATAAAACACATTAATGGTCAGTATGTTGAGTGATAGGTATTTGATCCACGTAATAAGATTAAAAATTGGAACCACAGAGGTTTAACAATAATTACATTTTTTATCTTATCATGAAAGTCCTGGACAGACTATAGTTAGGATTGACTGATCTGTGGTAGTAATCATTCTATCAGATTCCATAGATATATCTGCTGTTCTGTTTTATCAGTTGTAAAGTCTGTTTGAACTATACTAATAAATTTAATACAACCAACATCTCGAATTTAAATAAACTTTTCATTCATGCACAACTAACATCTTATTGACTCACGACTATCAAAAAATTAGCTTCACTACATTAAATATTGAATTAAACAGTCTGAAACATTCAAACAGTTGTTGGTTTTGGTCTATACCATCTATATGAAATTTGCCATCTCATCCTCTACAGGTAACAACTAGCTACTTCCAGTTGTGTCAATTCGGAATTTCGTGGTCTTGGTACATCGATGCTGCAAATGCGACGTATAAGCTGCAAAATACTACGAATGGTTTAGGAAAGTGAAGCTAGTACTTGTAGCTTAACGGATATTTGTCGAGGTTTGAGCCGAGAGACTCTGTGGTAAGGGAGCTAAAATCCTACTCGACACTGATCTTCCCTTCAGATTCGATATGCTTCAACTCCCAGAAATCTCGTAACTCGGCTGTAAAGACTTAAACATTTCTCATCCACATAAAGCTGTAGCAGATTTGCCATCCGATAAAGATAGACACTACAGAAAAAAATCGACAGTTCTCTTAGTCTTAGGCTAGAGGATAAGCTAAAACAAAATTTAATAATCTTCCTGAAAAGCTTGAATCCTTCAGGCTGACTGTACAAATACAATTAAAAAATAATCTAGATCTGTTCTTTGGTTTAATTTTATAAACATTTAAATATAAAACCATTAATACCATAATGTTTTAACCAATTTCAAAGTTCAAAATGCCAGCCAACCTAGGTTGTCGACCTAAGATATGATAGGAATCTTAATTTTCTTAAATCGCTGTCGTCAGAATTTAAACTGTCTTTGGTCGATAAAGTAGAAACTTACATTGCCTTCAGTCCATGAAGTTTGAATCCAGATTACCTTCAGTAGGCAAAGTACGATTCAAACAGAGATTATTTTTCTAAAATGTCTACTATTATGTTTTTGTTTGATCGTAATAAAAATAAAAATAAATTTTCACATCAAAGGGTCCCAGGTCTTAACAAGGCTTCTCATAGTTAATCCAAAAAAATTGTTCTGGATTTATTAATCTAGAGCTTACAACTTTCATCTGAATTGAGCATTTAAAAAAGGTTAAAGTTAACTAGGTTTCGAAGAGATTTTTAAGCGCAAATTTGACCATTGTCTTTATAGGAAAAAATAAAAACTGAAACACTTATCTCTCATTTCCTTATTATTTAATTTGAAACAATTTTCAAACAAAAATATTTTTTATTAAATAAAGAAACAATTTACATCTGAAATTAGATGTTAGAAGTGCAAGATAAAAGGACAAGGTATCAATAAAACAGTTGGATTTTTAACAAAAAAGATCTATTTTCAGCTGAAAAGGTTAATGTTTTACTAAAGCAGAACAATTATCAATAATAACCATAATTTTTTAACCAAAAACTTGCATTTTTACCCAAAAAGATTAATTTTTTCTCAAAAAGATCTATGAAATTTCTTTTTTTTAATAGGAGTAAGTAGATTTTAACTTAGCAACATTTATTTGAAAGGAAAAAATGCATTTTACACAAAGAAAAAAATCTAAAAAAATTATTTCCAACAAAGTAATTTAATTTTAAAATAAAGATAATAATTCTTAACTAAATACCTGAAATTTTAATATAAAAAAGTAGTTTGATTTTTTTAACTAAATTGATAAAATTTTTAAATTTAAGTTGCGAATCTTTGACTACGAAAATAAATTAATGAAACGTACTTCAGTTTTCAACCAAAGAGTTTAATTTACAGCCTAAAAATAATTTTTTGATTAAAAATGTGCTCAAACAAAAATGTCTTGAATCAAAAACAGTTAAATTTATCCAAAGAGGCGAAATTATAAGCAAATACTATCCTTACATAAATTTGATACATTTCTAAAAAATTGATGAGTTTTTAATTCAACAGAGGAATTTTCTACGAAAAATTTTTATTTTGAACCACAAAATAAACAATTCACCAAAAGGGAAAATAATTTTCAACAAAATACTTATATTTTTATCTTAAAAAAATGCAATCAAAAATCAAATAGTAAAATATTATGTTAACATCTAATTGTCAACGAAAAAAATCAATTTTTACACAAAATAGTTCATTCTCTGCCCACGAAATGAATTTCAAACTTAAAGAACGCTTTTCCGACAAACAAACAAAAGGAATTTTGAAATTTATTTGTTAAATTTTCAAGCAGTTAGTTTAATTTCCCGCCAGAAAAAATTTTAACTACAGTTATAAATCGTCAACCGAACAAAAACGAAAAATTCAACAAAGAGTTCAAACTTTTAACAAAGTAGTTGAATTTATACCAAAATATATTAATTCTCAACAAAAACTGTAGCAAATAATTATTTGCCAGCATAGGATGATGGTTCGTGTGCATGCCGATATACAACTGATCGGCAATGCAGATTCCTTTCTAAACGACAAAATCGAATGCCTTGTAGAATCCTAAGTTGTTGACCTAAGGTATGATAGGAACCTTGATTGTCTTTTATCTCTGATTTCGAAATCTCAATTGCCTTCGATCGATAACGTAGTAACTTACATTACCTTCAGTCGATAATTTCTAAACCCACAACACCTTCAGTAGGTAAAGTAGGACTCTAATATATATTATTCTAGAGCTAACTATTATGGTCCGAACTGACACTTAAAAAAAGGAAAGTTAACTAAATTAAGAAAAGATTTCTGAGCGCATATTGGGAAATTTTTATTTTATAATAACAAAGTTAAACACTGATTTTCGCAGAAAAAGAGAGAATCAAACCAGCTCTCCCTCATTTGCTTATTATTCATTTAGAAATAATACAAGCTCGAAAAAAGAAAACTTTTTGGCCATCAAAAAATGTTCAATTAGAAATATTTTTAAATCAATAAGGAAACAAATTAAATCTGAAATTTATAGTTATATCAAGACAATAATATGAACTTTCTAAAAAAATAGTTGAAATTGTTTATTAATGCATTTTCAACTAAGAAGATTATTGTTCTACTAAGTAAGAATGATTTTTAACGAGATTACTAATTTTTTTATGAAATAGTTGAACTTTTAACCAAAAAAATTAATTTTCTTTCAAAAAGATGAATTTTCAATCAATTTCAAATTTTTGTAATTAAATAGGTGAAATTTTAAGCTGAAAAGAATATTTTTTTATTAAAAATTGTGTGAACAAATTTTCATTGATTGAGAACAACGCCAAATTTTCAGCAAAATAGTTTAATTTTCAACCAAAAAGATGATTTTTTGAATTCAAATTATGATTCTTTAACCATAAAAATAAATTTTTTAAAAAGAAGTTGATTTTTGCACAAAAATGTTTAATTTTCAAACCTGAAAAGATAATTTTTCAGTGTAAAAATATTTTCAAAATAAATTTTTTTTAAAATTAATAACAGTTAAACTTGCCAAAAAAACAGACAAATTTTTAAACAAGAAAATTAATTTTTTTCTCAAAAAGAAAAACTCTCAATTAACTAAAACAATTTTTAACGAAATAGCCGAAATTTCCATCTAAAGAAGATCATTTTTAATTAAAATTGGAATAATTAGATTTTTATAAAACAATTCCCAAAAAGACGTATTTTTAACCAAATACTATATTCTACCCCAATAGAATTTTTTCAACAAAATTGATGAATTTTTAAAACAACAAAGAAAAATTTTCTAAAAACTATTTTAATCTTCAACTACAAAGCACACATTTCACCAAAAATGAATTAATTTGGGACAAAATAACTTTATGTTCATCTAGAATCATTTTCTATTAAAAATAAAATCGCCTAATATTATGCTAAAAACTAAATGCCAATGAAAAAAACGAACTTAAAAAAAAACTTAATTCTCAACCAAGAAAATTAATTTCCAACTAAAATGATGTTCTCCAGCCAAAAAAAAATTTTTTAATTCAGAACTTAAATTTTCAACCATTTAGTTAAATTTAGAAGGACAAATTAATTTTACTAATAAAAATTAAATTTTCGACGAAATAGTTTAGCTATCTTTTATAGAAATAAATTTTCTTTTAAAGAAATTCGTGTTAAACTAATAAAAAGCCAAATGACAACAAAATAGTCCAATTTTTCACCAATAATATAAATACTTAACAAAGTAATGCAAATTTGGACCAATCAGTTAAATTCTCTGATAAAAATAGAAGTTTTTTAACGAAAGAGAAGAATACAGATAAAAACACATTTAATTTCAACCAAACTATTAGATTTTTACTTAAAATCTATTATTTCACAACCAAGACTGAAATAATTCAATTTGTAATTAAAAATTACTTTTTAACAAAAAAAAAAAAAGATTCCACGCGACACACTAGGCATGGTTTGAGCTGATATTTGAGACAATATTCAAGGCGACACTCAAGACCGGATTCAAGACAATACGCGAGACGTACTTCGAGGCAAGGTTCGAGATAAAATTCTAGGCAATACTCGAGACGAGATTGAAGACAATACACGATACGAGATTCGAGGCAAGATTTGAGATGATATTCAAGGCGATACTCCAGACAAATCTCAATACGATAAATGAGACGAGATAGAGTCAAGATTCGAGATGATATTGCAGGCGATAATCGAGACAAGATTCAAAAGGAAATTAGCTACGCTATTCGAGACGATATCATACGCGAGACTTGAAACGATTTTCAAAGCCAGATGCGATTCCAAGTAAAACGAGATAAGATGAGGGAAAAAGAAGGAGTGAAAAACAGTAGAGGGGAAGGGGAATTCGAGAAGGAGATTTCAATGACGTAATAAGCTACAAAACACTTCTTTGTAGACCTACATCACCTACTTTGATTAATTGTGAAATTTTGATTCAATAAAAATTGTAAATCAAAACTTTAGATGATCGCATTGGTCTCTTATAAATAAGAAGCTGAAATTATGATACCTCTTCAATTATGCGTTTGTTATCTATGTTTCATGATGTACCTATGAGATCATTATTTACAATCTCGCCAAATGTATGTGCTATATTTGAATAACAAGTACGTTTGATTAGTGGAATATTCCAGTATGAATGCAGAAACTTTTTAGAATTTATAACATTAGATACCTGAAGTTTCCTTATAAAAGTCGAGTTATTGTTTCCTCAACTATCAGTTACATTCTGTCGTTGTATGTAATCTCATCAAAATGAACGGGCTACCTTTCTGGAGTCTGCTAATTGTTTGTGGGATTTTGTCCCAAGGAATTGTGGTTTTATCGGTTGAAAATGTTGGTAAGTAACAAATTATCTTCGTAAAAAAAAACCTGAGTAGAACATATCAAAACCGTCATAAACCAGTCCAAATCACGCTCATCGAACGTACAGTGTTCTTGAAAAGTTTGAAAAATGTTTTTGGAACATCATATATTTTCCGAAAATTATTTGGCCTAACTTAAAACGTTTTTGGAAATAACCTAATATGATTGGAGTCGAAAGAGCGTTTTAAAGACTTTCTGATTAGGTTTTTATATTTCGTACTTACTGGTTCATCTTTCCAAAGAGAAATTGGAATAGTTTTTACCCATACATGCTACCCGGTAAAATAAAAATGAACCTGTAAAGCTGACCATGAACCAAAAATTAAAGAACATCAGCAACCTGTTTCTTCCATAATTGAAGGATTCGTTTTAAAGCTATTTGTGTAATTCCTTTTAACAAGGTAACTTTCATTTTAAAAAAATTGCTCCTCTTGCAGAGACATCATCGGATCTTCTGAGTCGTCAAAAGCGATCTACTCGACTGGCTCGTCCAGAATTGATCAGATCGCATCAACAGCATCAATCATTTGGCCAACCAATGATCGCAACGCATCAGCAGCATCAAGCTTTTTCCCAACTGATTAACAGAACACCTCTGCAACAATTGGAGGCACCCTCTGCAGTGAGCATCCGGATACATGGTGTCAGAGTGGGTCTCGGGATTGTGATTCATTCTTATATCATCGCAACGAAAGCCAGCTATTTTCGGAATACGAGTCTGGCACGTACAAGTGTTACATTTTTTTCGCCAACTCGTCGAGATTACGAGCGCCGTCGTATAGTACACATTGAAGAATGTCGAGGTATTCCAACTGAACCTCTTGCTCCACACAATGTTGCCTTGGTTGTAGTTAATGAAAGGATTTTTGTGCACGAAGGTGCTGATATGAGACTTCGAGATAATTTCACCCCAAGTGAAATTAGGTGGATTCGTAGTAAGGTTTTATCGATGATTCCACACCTTACAGAATACAATCTACATTAATTTGCAATGCACACATTGACGTGTAAAAATTCGTATGTAACAAGCTATTACGTCAGATATCAGGAAATAAATCTTTAACAAAGTGGACCCTTCTTTTTATTCGAATGACTCATAAGTGCGAGGCACTGTAATTTATTGATTTTTTACCAATTTTGTTAGGTATACTCATGCCAGCTGAATAAACATTAAAGTAGTCGTAAGAACTTTATAGACTCACGTTAAAACCTACAGATAATGCTTTCAGTTAAATTAATTCATCTTTTATGTGGTTTTGATGTACGTAAAAGTACCATTGATAAATTGTTTTTTATGAGGTTAGATCGGGGTGAATTGGATTATATAAAAACCCTCGGGTATTTTTTTTTAATTTAGGTCAAGATCAAAATTCTTTTCCTCATCGTTACAAATGGTAAAAGTATACCCAATGCATGCAAAGGTCGTAAACTATGTGCAAGTCAGGGAATTCTGGTCGTTATATTATTGCATTTAATACGACAGGCTGTATCCTGAAACATTCTGTATCTTATCATTAAAAAACTTTTTAGTCATACCTATCCATTTATATCTCCTAGTGGGATGATTCTTTCAGTGCGATTTCAAATACCTATAATATCATTTTAAGTATCCTAGTTCGTGTCTTTCACTTATTTTCTTTAATCACTAATTAGGACCTAGCACGCTTTGATAAATAATCTTCTGATTCCCACTTTCATCCTAACCCACCACAATCTTGGAGATACAAATCTTTAATCTCTGAGATGCTGCCTAGCATTCCAAACACTCAGTCTCCATTTAGCGCCTGAAACTCTACATTTATATTTACGGATGTATGCATTTCGCCAATCAAAGTTTCAATTCATTCCGAAACTATTATATTGTTTTTTATTAATAAATGTGTAAAGTTTACGCCCAACTATGACCATGATGCAAGAAATTTATGTGAAAATCTTTTTAAAGTTTCCGAAAATTTACCCAAACTTGATATGTTTCCAAAAATTTCTAAGGTTTCAAAATTTTAAAATTTGTCATTTTCATAAGTTTTTATAATATTATTGTAAATTCCTTCTTTTAGTAAAAAATTTATGTTTTTGATTGTGAATATAACTTCCTGGGTATGTGTTGAACTTCTTTGTTAAAGAATCATTTCATTGATTTTAGTTGTTTAAAACTTAACAGTTCAATTTAAAATGTATGTGTTCTATCGAAAATATATTTTTTTGTTAATATTTGGATGACTTTCGGCAAAAATTAAACTTTTTCTTTTAAAATTAACTTTGTGAATACAATTTCATGGTTTTAAGTAAGAAATTAGTCTCTTTGGTTTTAAAACTTTTTAAATTATTCAGAATATTGTTGTCTCATCGCTCAAAAACCTTACCTGTGTCAAAATTAAATTTCTTTGTAGATGCCACCAACAGGTAAAGTAGATCCCATCATAAATGAAATTAATGAAATGTCTAGTAGGAACCTACCTTGTCGACTGATAATAGAGAAAAAATCTAGATTACATTAAGTCAATAATGTGAGAATCGAGATTCTGTTTAGTCGGAAATATAGGAATCCAGATTACCCTCATTAGGTAAAGTAGGAATCTGGTACAGGTTCTTTTTTTGAAAACATTTCCTCTTTTTATTTTGCCTGATAATACAAGTACTATATGTGACTTTTCTAACCATAATATTGCTAATTAAAGACTTTATTTTTAAGTTTTGGTCTTCTGGATATACGTAAAAACAATATTGTTTCTTTTAATCGAAAGTAATTGTTTATGTTATAAATAAATTTAATGAAAGAATGTATATATTAACAGTTGTCTGCATCACACACTTTGGACCTTGAAAAAATTGATAAAAATTTTAGAGAATGTTTTCAACATATTTAACTCTAACTTGAAAAAATTCTTCCCTATGATAATTTATGAAAAAGAAATTATTGAATTGAACTCAAATTTTATAACCAAATGCAAAACTTGACTGTTTTTCCCCATTTAAATATATTTTATAAATTAATATAGATTTTCGTCAATTTGCAACTACCAAATTATAATAAGCCACAATTTTGTTCTAACCAATTTTACTCAAAAATCCAGGATTTTGGCATTTTTATAGTTCGTAATTTTTCAAAATGAATAATTAAAACTTTGAATTTTTCTGAAGTTTTAAGTTCAAATATCACAATTCTTGGTAAATAAACTTGAGTTTAAACCTTATTTAAATATTAGTAAATTTAAGGATTTAGAATTAAATTTTTTATTTTAAACTCTAAATTTATTTTTTAACACTGAAAAGAATTTTGTCAATAAATTTTGAGAATAAATTATCATTTTATTCATTCATAAGCAAGCCACAAATTCTAGAATTGTGTGAGCTTTGACTTTAAAATATTTAATTCAGTTTTCAAGTTCTCAAATTTTAATTGTCTTGCAATCAAAATTATTTAAATTTCAAAAGTTTAAATGTCAGACTATTTGAATTTCAACGCTTCTAATCACAAATAATGCATTTTCAATTCCTTTGACTTATTGAGGATCGAGTTTTGAAGTCCTAATTTGAAATAATTTAATTTTTAACATTTCAAAATTGTCCTAATTTTGAAGTTTTAATCTAAAATAACTTAATTTCGAGATCCTTCAATCGAAAATAAGTTATCTTTGTTTTCAAAGCATTAAATCAGAAACGGGATAATATAAAAAATTTGCTCAAGAAGTTATCAAAGTTTTATAATTTTGAGTCTGCTATTTCTCAGTTTTAATTTCTTTAAAAACATTAAATTTAGTAGAAGATTCATAAATCTTGAAAAATTCAAGTTACGTCGCGGTCTATGTCGGAAATTGGGATTTTTAAATAAAAATTAATATTATGATTTAAACAGGTTTAGAATTTTCTAATAATTTCCGATGACGTTAATGTTTTTCTTCCAAAGAAATCGAATTTTCAACAGCTGAATATTAAAGCATAGATATTGAGAATTAATGAAAATTAAATTTTTAATAGTAAAAATGAAAGAAAATTTTAATATTTATAATGTTTTACAAATCAATAATTTATAACAAATTTTATAAATAATTTTATATATAAATGCCTTATAATGTGCAATAATGTTTTGGAAAATTAAAAGCCATATAGTTGACTCTTAGTAATAAATTTACGAGATTTGAAAAATCCGCATTTCAATTTATCTCCTTCTTTATGAAAAAAAATTAGGAAAAAGATTTTGTAATCTTAAATTATTTTGTGGTATGGTATATCACTGTTTTGCGCCTAAAATTACTTTTTTTAATAAAGAAATTATTTAAATTAAAATAATATTTACAATAGTTATACCACAATGTGGCATGTTAGCAGTTCTACTGCAAATCAGTTATTTTAAACGAAATTTATTTCAATTCGGCTTCAAAAATTAATTTTTATAGTTTGGAACAGCTTTAGGGTTTCGTAGCCCTGTTGATAAACTATTATAATTTCGGTCGGGTTTCCGTCCATCGTAGCTTCTTCACAAGAATAAAGATTCAAGACGAGATCCGAAACGAGATTTAAAATGAGAATATAAATAAAAATTGAGGCAGGATTTACGACAATATTCAAGAGGAAATTCTCAGCAAAATTTAAAACATGATTTAAGATGAGACCGAAGATTCGCGATCGTATTCGAGATGACATTCAAGGCGAAAATCAAGACGAAATTCATATTTGAAATTCAAGACAATATTTGAGACGAGATCCGAGACAAGGTTCAAGATATGATTCAAAATGAAAAACAAGACGAGATCGGAGACGAAAATTAAACCGTGATTCAGGATGAGCTTCAAGATGAGATTCAAAGCGACATTAAAAACGAGATTCAAGACGGGATTCGAGATAATATTTAAGACGCAAATCAAGGCGAAACTAAAGAAAATATTTAAGATGAGGTTTAAAACAAAATTCAAGATAAGATTAAAAATGAGGTTTGAGATCAGATGAAAAGATATTTGAGCCGAGATTCGAGACAAAATTTAAAACGAAATTCAAGACTTGATCAAGACGAAATTCAAAATAAATTAGAGACAAGATTTAAGACAAAACTTGAGACAAGATTCAAAGCGAGGTTTGAGAACAGACGCAAAACGATACAAGACAAGATTCGTATCTTGATTTAAAAAGCGATTCAAAACAAGATTCAGAACTAGATTCGAGAATAGATCCAAGACAAGATTTAAAATAAGAATTCAAACGTGATTTAAGACGAGCTTCAAGATGAGATTTAAAACGAGAGTCAAGACATGATTTGAGTTGAGATTCGAAATAAGATTCAAGCCGATAATCCAGACGAGATATAAGGCGAGATTTAACGAAAAAAGTTTAGTCGAAATGCAAGACATAATTCGAGCCGAAATTAAATACGAGATACGAGACGAGATATCATACGAGATCCATCATAAGATTCAAGATGTGATATAAAGCGAGATTCTAGACGAAATGAAAAAAAATCGATATAAGCTTCAAGGAGAGGTTTGAGATCAGGTGCGAAGCGATTTGACACAATATTGTAAAAAAGATTTCAAACAAAATTCAAGGCATGAACTGAGACGAAAGATTCGAGACAAGGTCCAATATAAGATTAAATACGAGAACCAGCAGGAGATTCAAGACTAAGATTGAAAAGAAATATAAGAAGAGTTTTAAAATGATATTTCAAACGAAATTCGAGACGAGATTTTAAACAAATCTCGAGATAAGATTCAAAGCGAGGTTTGAGAAGAGATGCGAGGCAATTCAAGACGAAATTCGAAGCGTGATTTGATATAAAATTTGGGACGAGATTGAAAACAAGATTCTAGGCATGATTCGAGACGAGATTTAAGATGAGATTCAAGACAATTTTAAGGAATATATTCGAGAGGAGATTCAAGACGAGATCCAAGATAAGAAGTAGGTGAGATTTAAGGCAAATTTCGAGACAAGACTCGAGACGATAAACAGAACAAGATTCAACACAAGCTTCAAGCTGACATTTGAAACGAGATTCGAGACAAGATCTAAGACGAAATTCGAGGTAAGATTAAAAGCGAAGTTTGAGATGAAATTGGAGGCGATTCGAGGCGAGATTCGAAAGAAGAATAGTGACGAGGTTCAAGACGTAAACCGAGACAAGATTTAAAACGAGATTCAGAACAAGATTCGTGACGGGATTTGAGACGAGACGCGATTCAAGACGGGACATAACGAGATGTGAGATAAAAGTGGCGAAGGAAGGAGGCGAGGGAAGTAGGGCCATGAGGAAGAGATTTAAACGAATAAGTTTCTTCTTAAATACCTTAAAAATTAGAGATTAAAAGTCTCGATGATTATTTTAAATTCTCATGATTAAGAATTTAATAATATAATAATTTTTAAATTATGGGTATGTCATGTATGTTCCAACTTGTAAGTATAAAACGATTATTTACAATATCACTCAGTGTGTGTTCTATAAATCATAATCAACTATAAATTTAAAAACTGTTTAAGATTTATAACACAAGTACTTAAAGTTTCCTTATAAAAGTCGATTTCTCTTCTCACTTACTGGCAGTTTTATTCTATTATTGCTTACATTCTTATCAAAATGAGCAAACAACCAGTATCAAGACTTCTAATAGTTTGTGGGATTTTGTCACAAGGAATTGTGGCTTTGTCGGTTGAAAATTTTGGTAAGTAAAACATCATCTCTGTCGCCAAAAGGATAAAAATTGAAAGTGAAAAAACTTAATTTTTGTTATAAACTTTTGTTCAACAATTATATCGTATAGAGGCTTGAAAAGTTTGATTGAAAACAGGCCTTAATCCAAATAACGTCCCTTAAACATAAAATGTTCCAGAGAAGTTTCCAGGACGTATCTGGAACAAGAAATCTTTTCAGAATATTATTTACCCTAAGCTAGAACGGTTTCTGGAACGTTTCAAAAATGTCTTCCGTTTTTTATATCCAAAAATCTTTCTGAAAACGTTCCAATTACGGTAATTAAATTTCGTGTCTATTGCATCATCCTTCTCAGAGAAACTGGAGGATCAACTCAACAAAACTGAAAATGAATTTGTAGAGTTGATCAAGAACCGAACTTTCAAGATCATCAGCAACCTCTTCTTTCTCTTGTTACATAACTCGTTTAAAAAGATTTTGGTTCAATTCTGTTAGAAAAATCGACTTTTTTTTAAATGTGATTTTCATTATTCTTGCAGCATCATCGGATCTTCTCACTCGTCAAAAGCGATCCACTCGACTGGCGCATTCAGAATTATTCACATCACATCAACATCATCAACCAGTTGTCCAACCAATAATCAGAGTACCTCTGCAGCAGTTTTTAGAGACACCCTCTGCAGTGAGCATCAGGATCAATGGTGTCAGAGTTGGTCTTGGGATTGTGGTTCATGCTAATATTATAGCAACGAAAGCCAGCTATGTTCATAATACGCCTCTGTCACGTGCAAGTGTTACCTATTATTCGCCAACCCGTCAAGATTACGAGCGCCGCGAAGTGCGACACATTGAAATTTGTCTGGGTATTCCAAATCTACCTCTTGCACCACATAATGTTGCCTTAGTTGTAGTGAATCGAAGCATTCCGGTAGATGGTAGAAATTCGGTTATAGAGACCAGGCTTCGAGAAAATTTTACCCCAGGCGAAGTTTTGTGGATTCGTGATGCACTGCGAACGCTGATTCCACGTCTGAGAAGGCGCAATAATAAGTAATGATGACTTGCAATGTGGACATTGACGTGTACGATTTTTATGTAGCAAGCTATTGCGTCAAATATAAGGAAATAAATCTTCAAAAGCTTAGACTCTTCTTTTTATTTGAATGACTTATGAGTATGAGGCGCCGTAATTTATGGAACGTTTCCAAATTTTATTGGGTGTACTTGTATCAGCTGAACAAATATTGAGGTGTCGGATAGAATTTGAGAGGTTGAAGTTTGGATGCACAGATTATTCTTGGGCTTAAATTAATTAAAAATGCAGGCAGTGTAAAAGTAGGTGTAAAGTCATTGAAATATTGCGTTGAAAATGGTGCCTTCTTTGGTTGAAGATTAGTGATTTGAGCTGTTCCATGATTGAATAAAAATTGATCTTTTTTACTTTAAAATCTAACATTTTGGTTAACAAATTTTGTACTTTGTTGTAGATTTGTCTTTTCGGTGGGAGATTATAATTAAAAGTTGAACTACTTTATTAAAAAAAAATAACTTTTGTTATTCGAAGGTTGAGATGTCTCTTTGATTAAAATTTTGACCGTTTTTCTTAAAAATTTTTGTTTCTGAGTTGAAAATTAAATTTTTAGAACTTTAGATTTAACTATTTTATTATTGATGAAAAATTGATTACATTGAGTCAGAGACTGAAAAATTTAAGAAAAAATTAATGTATTTTATTATAAATTTAGATGAAATGTTTTTATTGTTTTCGTAGAAAATTCAATAATGTGATTGAAAATTAACTTTTTGATTGAAAGTCTACTTTTTATTTGAAAATTTATCATTTCATGTTGATTGTTGTATCGTTTTCCAGAAAAAATAGCTCTTTTTGTTCAAGACTTCAAGAATTTATTTAACATTTTTCTGATTACAAATTCAACCATTCAGGGAAAGTTTAATTTTTTTCATTAATAATTAAATTTTATAATTAAGAAATTAAACATTCCATTATTAGTTGAAAAATAATCTTTTGATTTCAAAATTCAATAATTTAGTTAAACATTTATTCATATTATTATTAATTTTGACTCTTTGGTTGAAAATTCCATCGCTTTTGAAGAAAATTCCAATATTTTATTAAAAATTAACTTTTGATCAAAATTCTAGATTTTCGCATTAAAATTCAACCCTTTTCTAAAAAATTTGCCTTTTATTTGAATTTTGTTTTGTCTTTTGACTGAAAAACCTTTCCTACATGAAAATTTAACTTTGCCGTTACAAATCGTTCCTGATTAGTGAGAAAATTTATCTCTTTCGGTAAAAAATTAATTTTGTTAACAATTCTACTGTTTAGTTAAAAATTAATCAGCTTCCGTTGAAGTTTAGAAATTTTTGTTGAAAATTCGATCTTTTTAGTTGAAAATGTATGATTTTATCTATTCCATTATCAATTAATAATTGATCCTTTTTGCTTTAAAATTCAAAAAATTGTTTCAAATTTATGTACATATTTTATTTTAAATTCGTCTTTTTGTAGTAAGTGAAGATTCGTAAATGTAAATTTAACTGCAAGGTTAAAAGGTAAAATACTTTTCTAAACATTTAGTATATTATTTAAAGATCCATACGTTTTCTCAAGATTTTCAATATTTTGAAAAAAAATATTTTATACCTAAAAATGTAAGTATTCCATTATTATTTAAAAATAATTGTTTTTAGTTTAAAATTAATGATTTGATGAAAAATGTATCTATTTTAATGTAAATTGTTTTTTTTTTTAAATAAAAATTGTATTATTTTCGTCAAAAATTCAAATATTTAATTTAAAAAACCTCTAGATTGAAAATTGTTTTGTTTGAAAAATAAATAATTTCATTAATAGTAAAAATTGATCGTTTGCAGTTAAAAATTCAATAACTTGGTGGCAAATTGATGTATTTTGTTGCAAACTCATATTTTTTGTAATAACTCAATATTCTTGATTGAAAATTTAACTGCTTGGTTAAAAGTTAAACTATTTTCCTAAAAATTATCTTATTGGCTGTAGATCCATCTTTTTAATTGATATTTTAAACATTTTGCAGAAAGTTCATTTTTTTTCTTAATAAATACCTTATTTTTAATTTAAAATTAAAATTTTTATTTTCTGTGTTAATTTTAACTTTGCAATTTAATTTTTAAATTAGGAGAGAGAAGAAAAAATAATTTGCGCTTGTTCACTTTTCGTCAAATAGATAAGTTTTTAACAACAAGAATAAAGCTAGCTTAAAAAAATTTTTAGAAATAATTTGGTTCAACTTTCAGCCAAGAAATATGGGAATAATTGGAGAATAAATTATTCTGAATAAAATTATTGCGTGTATCATATTCAGTACAACATAAAACGATTTTTTAACTGAAATGATAAATTTTCATTTTAAAAATGCATTTTTAATCAAGCCGTATAATTTTTTTTTTATCAAAAAATGGAATTTTCAAGAAAGAAGATAAATTTTCTACGAAAAAAAGAATAAGGTGGTTTAATTTTTAATTAAGCATGGATACATTTTCAAATAATGAAATTAATCTTAAACCAAAAATATTGTTTTTTAAGGGAGTGGGTAAGTATTTAATGAAGTAGTTCAATTTTAAACTAAAACATTTTAATTTTCAGAAAAGAATCAATAGTCAAATTATCATTAAAAAAATAATTTTTTAATAAAAAAAAAATTCTAATTTTTCCCACAAAAAGATTAATTTTAACTGAACTAACGAACATTTAACACAAAAATTAAATTTTTAATAAAATAGTTTAATCTTCAACAAAGTAAAGTGAAATTTTCAACCAAGAAGAATAATTTTCTACGAAAAAGGTGTTTTTAACAAATCGGTTCGAACATTCAACCCAGTACTTAAATTTTACACCCATAAAGATGACTTTTCAATTTAAAAATTTTAGTTGTTGGTATTTAACATAATGGAAATTTTTAATGTAAATACCAACCACTTATATTTTTATTGAAATCTCATCTTTTTGGTTTTAAATTTATCTAGTAGGATGAATTCTTAAACCGATTTGTCAAAAAAATACTTTTTTGTAGAAAATTATTAATCTGCTTCGTTGAAAATTTTATTATACTTTGTCGAAGATTAAACTATCGTATACTCCGTAACAAAAATTTTCCTAACTTAATCATTGAATTAATTTTTGAAAAAAATGATCAAGAACTTTGATTGTAAGTAACTTTTAAAGCAACAAAATTTATTTAGATAGATTTTGCAATAATTTACCTTGCACGGCGATTTCTTTTAAAAAACAAATTCGATTTTCATTAAAAAAAACATCCGCGCTTTTATTTGTTGATAATATTTATTTGAATTTGGCCTTTAAAAAAATAAAATTACAAAAGAGATCACAAAAGGCAAAAGATATTATTTTCCAGAAGTTTATTAGTTTTTGTCATTTCTTAGATTAAATTTTTTGTAATCTTTTGTCATTTTTCGCTTAAAATGCGGAGATTTTTTTCTGTGACATTTATATTTTTATTGAAACAAGTAGAAGGCAATATTGTGAAATTCTGAAATAAGCTTCGTTATCTTTTCAATATGACGCATTTGCGGTTTATTGCTTCATCATAGAAAGAAAAAAAAATATTTAGACAAAAATATCTTTGTTCATTCCCCAAAATTTTGTATGATTTATAGAAGTTTCTCTATTATAGTGAGAAAATTCCAGTTACTTTAATATGAACAACCTATTTTTTTAATTACTTTCCATTTTTTGAAATGAACAGTTAATTTTTGTAATTCAAAAATATGTCTCGACGCGTGTGCAATTATACAACATCGTACTTAAAATTTTTTTTACGTTTAAAAAAACTTTAAAAATGCATTTTCAACTTGAATAAAAGTGGAACTACTTAATTAAAAATTAATTTTATGTCGCTGCTGATTCATAATTTTAATTGAAAACCCGTTTTTTGTTGAAAATTCAACTATTTGATGACCAAATTTTTTTCCTCTCAATTAATTTTTTAACTGAAATTTTAATTAGTTCGCTTTGATTTACCATTTATCTTCTTCAGTTAAAACATGAGCTATTTTTTTCAAATTTGTGTTTTTTAAACGCTGTCTTTGGTGGTAGATAATTATTCTTTTTAGCGACTTATTCACGTTTTTGGTAGAAAATTAATTTCTTTGGATAAAAATTTAAGTATGAGGATACTTATTTCTTTAGTTAAAGATTAATTATTGTTTTAGTTGAAAATTAATTTTTTTGCTTAAAAATTTTTTTTTTTTTAAATTAGGTTTGTTGTTGAAAATGATATTTTTTATTGAAAATTTTAACTATTTAATGTTTATATTAACATTTATCACCTACAACTAAAAATTCAGAGCTATTTTTTCAAGAATTTCTGTGATTTTTAATTTTTTATATTGTGGTAGAATATTATTCTTCTTGATGAATGGTTCTCTTTTCTGTTTAAAAATTTATGTCTTGGGCTGAAACTTGATCTATGACGAGGAAAATTCTGCTTTTGGGTTGAAAATTCATTTTTCTTTAAAGATTCATTATTTTACTTGAAAATTTAACTGTTTTGCTGAAAATTCGTTTTTGTTTTAAATTCAAATGTTTTAATTGAAAATTTTCTTATTCCATGTTTGGTTTCACATTTAGCTTCTTTACTTGAAAATCCAGCCATTTGGGTCAAAATTTCTGTATTTTGTTGAAAATTAGGCTTTCTTGGTAAAATATTATTTTTTTCTAAATAATTCACATTTTTGGTTTAAAATTATTTTCCTTGGTTTGGAGACTGTGCAGAACATTTCTTTAAACGTTCAAGTTTTGGTCAAATTCATTTAGATGGTTGAAATTGATGTTTTTTTTAGCATGAAGTGAGTCTTTTTTTGTTGTTAATAATTCATTTCTTAAATTGAAAATTAGTTTTTCTTTTAATTAAATTTTTTACTAAAAATTTGACTTTCCTATTTTTTATCAAAAATTTATCTTTTATGATAGAAATTTAATCTCTTTCTATAGAACATGAATTTTTCAATTGAAAATTGAAATGTTCCATCTTTGGTTTATCATTTATCTTCTTCGCTGGTAAATTTTGCTATTTTGTCCAAAATTTCTGTATTTTGTTGAAACTGAGTATTTTCTAGTAGAATATTAATCTTCTTGGTGATTAATTCACTTTCTAAATTGAAAATTCATTTCTTAGTTTGAAGATTTAACTATTAGGTTAAAAATTAATTTAAAAACGTTTAATTTGGTTATAAATTAATTAATTTAGTTAAAAATAGCCCTATTCTGGTGGATAATTAATGTTTTCAGGAGAAAATACTTTATTTTTATTGGATATATTTTTTTTAATGATAACTAATTTTTTAACTCAGAAGTTAGTTAATTTATTCTTTGACAAAAATTTATCTTTTTTGCTGAAAATAGGTCTTTATTAGTAGAAAATTTAACTGTTGGGTTAAAATTAATTTTTTTTCCAGTTTTCATTATTTTAGTTCTAAATTAAGCTCTTTCCTTGAAAGCTTAACTTTTTAGTTGAAAATTTGTGTAATTCTTAAGAATTAGTTTCAAATAAAAAATTTGAATATTTCATGCTTGGTTTAACATTTATCTTCTTCACTTGAAAAATCAGCTACTTGGTTGCCAATTTCTGTATTCTGCTGAAAATTTATCTTCAGTCTTTTTGGTGACTAATTCATCTTTTGGGTTAAAAATTAATTTCTTTGACTAAAAATTTAACAATTAGAGTGCACATTCCTTTTAGAATTTTAGGATTAGTTGAACATTCATATACTTCGTTAAAACCAATATTTATAGTATAAAATTAATCTTTTCGATCAAAAATACATTTCTTTGATTGAAAATGAGTTTTTTTTATTAAAAAATGATTTTCATAAATAAAAATGTTTTAGTTAAAAGCAAATAATTATTGCAATTCAAATGATGCAATGAAAATATTGAAAAAATAATTTTCCCTTGAATTTTATGTACTTTTGTTCCTTATCCGGTCTCTTTTCTTCCTCTATAACCATGTCCTTTGTTACCTTTAATACCATGACAACCATTTCCATCTCTTTTATTATATTCCACTTTTGTTACTCCCCTAGAATCCTTCGTGCTTTTTCAACCAAAACACATTCCAAAATACTAATCTCACTTCCAATTTTTTGAATTTTCACCCTTTATTTATTGAATTTAAACCCTTCACTCCATTCCCTTTACGTTTTCTACCCTCAGTCAGGCCCTCCACTTCATTTTGAAAAATCGAGACCCCTCGGTTTTACTTTATACCTCTCATCCACACTCCATAATTTCATTTAAAAAAAGATATTATCTTCCATTCTTATTTCCTCTTAGCCTCTTTGTCCCTTCCTCCTCCCGCTATAACCAGCGCAGCGCTGTCACTTATCAGATACCTCATATCTTCATCTATCTCTTCATCATCTACTTCCATGCCCATAATTTATATATTATTTTTACGCCTTTCTTCCTCTTCCTCTTTCTCTTGCAAATTTTATCAGATCCATTATATCTTCATCTACCTCTTTAGCATCTACCTACCTGTTTATAATTATTATATTCCTTTTCCGTCTTTCTTCCTCTTCCTCTTCCATTCTTCTTATAACCTCTATTTGTATCAAACCTAACCTCTTTCATCTTATACTTTTTCATTATATCTAGTTTTCTTAATCCCTCTCGTTCTTCTTTGCTTCCCTTCGCTCTAACAGTTTCATTTACTTTTTTTCTTTTTTTGTCATTATCTTTCTCCCTGTTCTCTAAACTTTTAAATTTGTTCCAAGCCTTCTTGATCTGAATATGCCATAATTCATCTTATTTGCTCGTACTTTTCTTTTCATCGTGTGCCTTTTCTTCTTCTATAACCATGTCCTTTGTTACCTTTCACATTATGCCTGCCATTTCTGTGCCTTTTATTACATACATTCCACTTTCGTTACTCCCCGTGGAATCATTTTTCTTTTTTCTACCGTAACACGTTCCAAAATACCAATCTCATTTCTATATTTTTTGAATTTTCCCCCCTTCATTTCTTCCATTCATACCCTTCAATCCATTAACTTTATGTTTCCTACCCTCCGTCAAGCCCTCCACTTCTTTTTGAAGAATCCAGGTCTCTCGGTTTTACTTAATACTTCCCCTCTACGCTTCATAATTTCATAGAAAAAGAAAGATGTTATCTCCAATTCTTCTTTCTTGTTAGCTTCTGTGTTCCTTCCTCCTCCCAATATAACTAGCGCAGCGCTCTCTCTTATCAGATATCTAATATCATCATATGCCTCTTCATCATCTACTTCCGTGCCCGTTATTATTATTATATTTTTTTCCCTCTCCTCTTTCTCTTCCTCTTCCTTTGGCAAATCTCATCAGATACCTAATATCTTCCTCTACCTCTTTAGCATCTACTTTCATGTCTATAATTATTATATTCTTCTTCCGCCTCTCATCCTCTTCCTCCTACTCTCCCATTTTTATTATAAACTCTATCAGTATCAAAGCTGAGCTCTTTCATCTTATACTTATTCCTTATATCTAGTTTTATTAATCCCTCTCGTTCTTCTTTGCTTCCCTTCGGTTTAACAGTTTCATTTCCTTTTTTTTTCTTTTCTTGTCATTATCTTTCTGCCTGTTCTCTATACATTCAAATTTGTTTCAAACCTTATTGATCTGCCTATCCCATAATTCATCTTATTTGTTCGTACTTTTGTTTTCAACGGGTCTGTTTTTTCCTTTAAAACAATATCCTTTGTTACCTTTGATATCATGCCAGCCATTCCTGTCCCTTTTATTATATTCCACTTCTGTTACTCACCGTAGAATCCTTTGTCTTTTTTCAACTGTAACACATTTCAAAAATACCAATCTCAGTTCTATATTTTAAAAATTTTTCCCCTTTATCTCTTCCATTTAACCCGTTCACTCCATTCACTTAATGTATGTGGTAATGGCCCTAATAATGTATAATGTAATGGCCCTCAGTCAGGCCCTCGACTTCCTTTCGAATAATCCAGACCTCTCGGTTCATGAATTCATTATTCTTTCATTATTTCACCAAAAAATATATTATTTCCCTCTCTTCTTCCCTTTTGCTTCTTTGTTCCTTCCTTCTTTCACTATAACTAGCGCACCTCTGTCTCTCATCGAATACCTAATAACTTTCTCTATCTTTTCACTATCTACTTCAAAGTCCCCAATTTTTATATTCCTTTAGCGCCTTTCTTCGTCTTCCTCTTCCTTTCTTCTTCTTCCATTCTCTCGCTTCTCTTCGCTCCTCCTCGCTCTAACAGTTTTATTTCCTTTTTTCTGAGCATATTTCCATCCTCCTTATCTCCCTCTTTCATTCTATTTTTGTCACGACTTTCTTTATCTCATTGCCCCTTCCTAATCTTTGATCGTCCGTCTCTTTTGTTTTTATTTTCACACTGTTTCCTCCCTTCACTAATCATTCCCTTTCTGCTATTTTGATTCGCTAACGATTGCTATTTAAATAACAATCAGGGCCCCAAACCTCAGTTTATTTGAGCCTTCTGCATCTCTCCATATTTCAGAAATTAACTTGACCCCGCAACAAAAATTAAACAAATTAAACAAAAATTATTTTTACGCAACAAGTTATTGAAATGAAAACAACGTTACTCATTTAACTTTTCAAAATAGTTTTCTAATCTTTTTTCATGAATACTAAAGAGAAAATATTAATGATATGGAAGTAAAATAATCCTGGCAAAGTGGAATGTATGTTAGATTTGAATTTTTGAAATTAATTTTCGAAATCATACTAAATAATATTAATAATGAAATGTGAAAAGAATTTCCCAAGGAAAACTTTGAATAGTATAGAAATTAAACTTAATTACTGAATTTTAAAAAATTTATATGTGAAAAAATGTTGTTTATTAATCAGTGAAGGACGAAAAAAATGATTTCTCTAATTGCTCTCCTCTAACTTTTATAATTATATCTTTAAAACAATATCTTTAAAACGAAGATTTTAAAACAGTGATTCTATTTACATCTTAAACGTTTTATAAAATTATAATTTATATTTGTCTCCTTGAAAAATATATTTGTTCTAAAATTACACCTATTCAATCGATTATTTTTAATCTTCTTTACTTATTTTTATTTTGCATGTTCATAAATGAAAATTTAATTTAATTTTAATTAGATTATATTCATTACATTCAATACTTTGAGTATTCGCTAAACCCTACAATGGTGAGTTTAAATCTTTCACGAAATTATTTTTATAATTTATTAAACTAAAATTACGAATTGTGTTTTAAAACATAGAAAGCATTATATTTAACTTTTTATTCAAATGTAAATTTTATATTTCACTTTATAAAGTTTATTAAGTGACGTTTAAATTCATGTTTCCCTTCAGCATTTCAATAAATCGCTTGGAAAACTGTTTTGAAATATTACATTGGCAAAATTGATTTAATTCCAATATGGTTTTTCATAAAAACAACATTTTATTTACTACAAAAGTTTCAAAAAGTGGTCTAGTCCTCTTGTTCATGAGTGCTTTTTTTTTCAAAAATTTAAGAGAATTTAAGTTTTTCATCGAAATAAATGTAAAGTTTTGAGCTCAAATGGGTTTGAATGTAGCCTATGGGGATTTTTAGTAACTTAGGGAATACTTTTCAAATTATTAACAGTTAGTAAGATTAAGATGTCTAAAAAATAAAAATATAAAAAATTGTAATAATTTGGAAAATGATGAAGACTTTTGAAGAGCTTGGGCTTATTTTCAACAGAATTTTCCATAGTACTTGTCAAAATAATAAAAAAAAAATTTTTAGAATTTTTTCCCTAGATGTTGCCTTAAGGTCAGACTTGACACAACAAAGTAGCGATATTACAAACAGGTGTTTAGTCTCACATTTTTTAAAATGATTATTAACTTTCTTTTACTTAATGTTAATAATAATATAAATTTGTTAAATTTAATTATTTAAAGGGTTATTTCAATTTTTAGAAAACATCGAAATTTGAAGTTTCTTTTTGCAGTATTTTTTATAGAGTTGACACTTTGCCGTCCATTTAGATTTATTAGACACAGAATTTTATTACATTTTGTGTTATAATGTGAAAAGGTTTTTAAAAGCTTTCTTTTTCATTTTTTTTAAAGCGACAGTTGAAAAATATTATTATTTAAGAATATTGATCCGACTGAGTAAGATAATGATTGATCAACAAAATATAGTTATAAATTACAACAATAATATTTAATACCCACTGTGCCTTTCCTATATACATATTTAGATTCTTATCAAAATTTTAGCTACTTAATTTTGTTTACTCCAAAAACTAGATACAATGTTAGAATTGTTCAGGAAATTCCGAGACATTTAAGATACTAAGGTAACAGAAATTCACGAAATTAGGTTGCGGAAAATTAAATTACATAATTTTTTATGGTAACTTTACTTAATTTTTATTTAACTTCAGAAGCTGTTTCTGAAAAATACGTATATTTTTCTAAAATTCCTAAATGGTAACAGAAATATAAGTTATCGTGACGTAAAGAAATGCGCAGTTTCATGCGCACTCTTCGCTTCTCGTACGCGTGCGCATAGCAGACGAAGCATGACTTTCAGTATTGGTGGCAATCGGCGTGTTTGAAAGATTTTGTTATAATTTTTTGCGTAAAGGGGGGTATTTTATTTTTGTACTCAATTTTTCGGAACATCACACGATGAAAACATCTGGCGAGGAAAAACGAACCTGGCTAACAACAATTTTTTTTTAAGTCAGGGAATTTTATTGGTTAGGGAAACTGCCAAGTAAAATCAATTTAAATTTTTTTCAATTTTGATTTGAAATTAGTTTATTTCGTTTATAAAAGATTGTAAGTTCAAAATGTTACAGGTTTACGATTTTTCTCTTTGAATATTAATATGGTCAGGGAAAATGAAAAATTGGTCAGTGGAAATTTAGAAAAAATTTAAAATAAAGGTCTGTGGTAACCGCATGGTATTATACTCTTGTTAGTGATTTGTTTGCCTTGTATTTATATTTATTTGTTTGCTGGGGCTTTCTCTACAATATTACCTTTCTAGTTATAAATTTGATTCCTTGTTTGAAAATTCATCAATTTTGTTGAAAAGACATCCTTTCTGATTGAAAATTGAATTTTTGTGCGGAAAATTCGACTGGTTTCATTAAAAATTAACTTATTTTTTAAATCTCATATTTCAATGCAAAAAATTCAAACAAATTCTTTTTTGGTTGAAAATTCAACTATTTTTCGAAAAATTTTCTTTTTGTTTAAAAAAGTCTTTTATTTGACTAAAAATTTCATCTTTCTTCGATAAAAATTCAACAGTTTGGTTTAAAATTCAAGAATTTTTTATTAAAGTCTTTTTTCTTCTTTGTTAAGAATTCAAATGTTTTATTAAAAATTCATATTTTTGGGTAGAAAATGCAACTAATCTCATACACAATTTTTTTTAAATTCAGAACTTATATTTTTATGTCGAAAATTGAAACTGAAATCTTTTTTGGATAAAAATTCAACTACTTTTTAATATTATTTGTCTGGTTAGTCTTAACTTCAGCTATATTTTCTTTCTATTTATATTTTTAGGACAAATATAGACTTCATGTTTTATATTAAAATAATGAATTAAAAAAGAGTTTTAAGCTCTAGGAATTTTCCGTTACAGTAACTGAAAATTCCTAAACTGCAACATAATTTTGTGATAAATGTGACTGGAGTTTCATACAGTTACTGTTTCTGAAATTTCTGTTACAGTTTCGGAAAATTTAGAAACGGTTTCTGCATAAAGGTTAACTGACGCGTCTGAAAATTCCTACAGAAATTTTGAACAGTTTTGCTCTACGCTCTCGGTCTTGCACAGAATTTTTAAAACTGAAGGTCAAAGTATCGACAACAGTAATTAGGTGATTGTAAATTCTCTTTCGTTAAAGCTCCTTCGGCTTTAACAAACACTTTCTCATAACGTATCTCGTGCTGCGCAATATAGTTTCTCCCTAAAATTGCACATCATTCCCATTAATGTATATTATTATAATTCATAACATGCATTGGTATTAAAACTGACGTAGTTTCATTGTCTCATTTACAAAAAATGCATTTATTAACAAAATTTTATTATTGAACATTTTATTGCAACTTTTGCCGTTCTTCCATAAACTGAATTAGATTATTTTTAATGATATTTTTATGATTTAAACTTTACACATACGATCTATTTACCGTTTTTAACTTCTAGATTATGTCCCTAGCATCAGTGCCCAGACTTTGTTAATTGAATTTTCTACCGCATCGTGTTCTACATTGCAGTTGTGGTGTTCTGTTGCTTCATCTCCTAATAATTGACTAAAAGATTCTCTCAAGGCGTCTAGGTTGGAAAGTCTAGTTACAAGAACAGTCCCGTGAAACTTC
>NC_046657.1:25319175-25323523 GCF_010883055.1 Belonocnema kinseyi | reverse complement strand
CCAAGAGTCATAGCTAGTTAGTGTAAATCAAGTGCGCTTCGTAGAAAATTATTGAGGGTGCCCAGCAAACATGGTTACAGAACAGATCTGCAACCGTTCTAGAACACAAAAAAAACGTGTTCTAGAACAGGTTAATGACAGGTTACGAACATTCGAGTAACTATTTCACCCCCCATACGCTAGAAAAATTCTGTGACAGTTCTAGAACGCTGTGACATACGATCTGTAACATTTCTAGAACTTAGTTACCAGTGTTATGTAACAATTCTGTAACAGTTGTAGAAGTCTGTGACAACCGATCTGTAACATTTCTCGAACAATTCTAGAATTCTATTACAAATGTTGTATAACAAATCTTTATAACATCTAAAACGATGTGACGACCGATCTGTAACATTTCTAGAACAATACTAGAACTTTGGTACGCTGCGTTGTAAAAAATGTAGGACAATTCTATAATAGTTCTAGAACTTTTATTTATCAAATATAGAACAGTGTTGTGCACTCCTCATAGCAATAGGATATCCTTGGATATTTTGATGTAGGATAACGCGTACGCAGTCCCGACTAACAAGAATTATACGTCCGAGATATCCAAATTAAGAATATTCGCAAGAGTCACCTCGACTGTAGTGTTAGCGAACTAATCTTTGTTTATAATTCGTTCTAGAACACATTTGTAACAGGGTTCTAGAACTTCGATGCAGCATTGTTGCGGCTCAATTCTCGAAAAAACTTGAAACTAATATTATAAAACGTCTGTGAACAGTTTGTTCTAGAACAATTTCATAACAACTGATACAGAATAGTGCTGTGACATAGTTCCAGAACAGTTCTGTTACAATTTTGTCCAAGTATTCCAGAATACTGTTACCTTTTTGTTCTAGGACAGTTCAATTACAATTTTTTCATAGGGTTTAGAACACGGTTACCTTTTTTTTTAGAACAGTTCTGTTACCATCTTCTAACAACTGTTATAAAGCACAGTTTCTTTTTTGATCGGGAACAGTTACAGAACGTGTTTTCTGTGAGGAAGCTAACCTCACTTTAAATCCTGAATTAAAAATCTTTCGCGTAGAAGAAGCAGTAGATGTACTGTCGCAAGCAATTAAGAATAAAGAAGAAACTGTTAATAAATTGAGTGGAAAAGCTTGAACTGAAAGAGACGCTGAAGAAGTTGAAGATGAATCACGAATCATCACCAATTTTTTAACACATTTCGGACTTCATAGATTTAAGCGGTAGATGTTCGGGATTAATTGCTTCCAAAAATATATCACCGTATCATTTCGCAAACTTTGCAACCGTGTAAAGGAGTGTGCAACTATTGAGATGATTTTGTGGCATACGGCAGAACAGAAGAAGAACATGATCAAATTCTTCGGAATGTTATACAAGAACTTCGGCGTAAAGAATTGACCCCTAATAGAGAAAACTGTTTTTTTAAAACGTTTAAAATATAATTTTCAGGTCACTATCTTTTGAAAAATGGAATCGAAACAACGGACGAGACGAAGAAAAAGGTGCTGGAATTTCGTGCTCTCCAAAATGCTGCAGTTATCGGAGCGGATTAGAAGATTAATCAAGAAGAATGAAATTTTTTCCTGGAAAGTGGAATAGAATGAAGCTTTTAAAAAACCAAAAGAATAAATTGTTAATGATACGGTTTTAGGGTTTTATGATAGAAAAGCACCATCGATAGTAATTGCAGATGCTAGTTCTGTCGGTCTAGGTGCTATTTCAATAAAAATCCTAAAAGACGGACAATCCCAATTCACTCTGCCAGAAAATTGTTAACAGACGTCGAAAAAAATTTATACAAATTGAGAAGGAAGCATTGGCGCTTGTCTGGGCATTTAAAAAGTTTAGGATGTACCTAATTGGGATAGAATTTGACCTGATTTCGTATCATAAGCCATTGGAAATAATTTTTGGAGTACGATCAAAGCCATGTACGCGCATTGAGATTTGGCTTCTGCTCTTACAGTCTTTTAAATATATATTAGTTTATAACACAGTAAAGAAGAATATTGCTTATCCTCTCTCACGACTTCTAGATACGACTAAGAAAGACCCGGAAGTAGATAAAGAAGTAGAGCATGTAGTTCGCGTTATGGCTGAAACAGCTGTAGCCAAATAAATGAATTTGGAGGAAGTAAAAATTGTTTCTAAGCAAGACGAGGAGTTCAAAAGTTTAAAAAAGAGTTTGGGCAATAACGTATGGGTCAAGGGACAGCGTCGATATGAGCTTATTCAAGAAGAGCTATGTGTCATGGATAGTTAAAGTTTGAAAGAAGGGCGTATTGTTCCTCCCAAAATTTTACATAAGAGAGCTATAGAATTAGCACGAGAAAGTCATATAGGAGTTCCTATACCAATGAGGAATAAAAAATCAATATACTGCGCTACTATGGTCTCAAGCTAATGGAGAGGTAGAGAGACAAAATTCTTCAATCTGAAAATGATTAGGGATAGCTCAGGCTACTGGACGGCAATTGAAATAAAAAAAAAAGTTTTATTTATTTGATGATAGAACAATACCACATAGTGTAACAGGAGTAATAGTGTGCAGTTTTGTTATTATGTGAATACCTACCACGTTCAGTTTCTGGAATTAGTTGGAGCTTAACATACACTTCTAGTAGAAAAGTAAAATTGATATGCTAATTTAAATTCATTCAGATGCAATTATCAGCAACACTATAAATAATAGTAATTTGATATTTGATTATATAAAAAAGGAAAGAGATTGTTGTGTATTGTAGTTGGTAGCAATAGTAATGTAAAATTGTAGTTGGTAGCAGTGGCAATGTAAGGGTGTAGGGTTGAGTGAAAGAAGATGGCCAAATACATTAGGAATTCAAACTAATTGATGATGCTATTATTAAATTGATTCACATTAGGAATTTCCGTTTTCAAATTAATAGATACTTTTATATGTTTATTTATGAAAATTTATTCCAAAATTTTTCTTTTTTAGAATTATTTTCCTTAGGAAGAATTTAAGTTATCAATTGTACAATCGCTTTTATGTTCGGCTATTCTATTTTTTTAACTGATGACCAGTTTCATTTTTATAAGAAAAAAATAGGTACAGAGGCATACGAGTTGATAAATAGTTTTTAAATTTATCAAATATAACAGTTCCTGATGAAACAGCTGAAACCTTAGCATTGTGCACTGGGATTTCTTATAACTCTAACAATATTCCTATTAATAATATAATTGCTAATATAAAAGCTTGTATGAAAAAACCTTGAAGATGATACTTAAAGAACAAATCTTAGAAAAATAGTTATAGATTTAATCTTGAAGCATAAAGAAATCAATAAATTTAAAAAGTTCAATCAAATTTCAGACATTGCTACAAAGTTCCAAAATGTCCACAAAGATATTATCTTTGTCCAAGCAGACAAATTTAATATCTTAGTCGCTGCAAATTCAGAAGATTAAAAATTATTCAGTGAAAACCTTTTACAGAATAATACTTGATAGATGAGAGTTAATAGTAGTTCAGTTCCTTCCGTAGAAGAAAAATGTAATGATATTATTTCTAGATGGGAGAAAAAAAGATAAAAAATGAAAATTAAGCTTATAAATTTAAAAAGCATGGTCTTGTGATTCATTTATAAAAGATAGTTGGAGCTTGAAAGAAAAAATTAATAATTTTAATGTTCGCAATACACATTTACTTGTTTCTCTGGATATTGTATTCATGTTTGATAAAATTTCTTTGGATTTAGTCTTGGACGTTATAGACGAAAAATTACAAGCATATAAAAATTTAACTAAAACTTCAAACTCAGAGATTTTAATAGGTGTCGAAACGGTTTTTAATGACACTGTTTTTTCATTTAATCAACATTTTTTAATCTTCTGTTTTTCCGATGGGTTCACTCTTATCACCTATTGCATCTAATCTTGTTCTAGAAGTTGTTAAAAATAGAGCCTTATCTAAATTAAGCTTCAAAACACTCTTTTTTAAACGATATGTAGAAGATATTTTTACTATTGTCCTTATAGATAAAATCCAAGAATAAAGTAACGTATTCAATATTATAGAAAAATCTCTAGAGTTTGGTTTGGAAATTAAAAAAAATAAGACTGTACATTTTTCAGATCTATCTAGCACCAAAAATGAAAATGGAAATTTATCCACTAATTGGTTTAAAAAACCGTCATGGTCAGGCTAATATTTGAATTACTATCTTCACCATCAATTAAGGCAGGAAATTGGATTAGTTAAAGGCTTAATTGTGGGTCCGGATGCAATAAGGGCACATAAAATTTTTTCGTGCGAAAACGAAGTCCCCTGGAGGCTTTAGAAAAAATTTTCGAATTTTAATTT
>NC_046657.1:25314455-25319075 GCF_010883055.1 Belonocnema kinseyi | reverse complement strand
TTTGAAAATTACAATTCGAAAATTTTTTCTAAAGCCTCCAGGGGACTTCGTTTTCGCACGAAAAAATTTTATGTGCCCTTATTGCATCCGGACCCACAATTGATAGATGTATTAAACTAAGTGGCATTAATTTCACAAAATAAAACTTAGAAGAATTAAAAATTACTTTTCAACAAAATAATTAGCCAGTACTTTTGATTGAAAGTGTCATTAAAGAAAGAGTGCATGAAATTTGCAATAGCTCAATTAAAAATTTTAAAAATAATTTGGTGATTGTGAATTCTCTTTTGTTAAAGCTTTCGGCTCTAACGAGCACATTCTAATCAAGTACTTAATGCCTCACATTTAATGTTGTCAAAAATGCGAACTTTTTATACATTGTGTTCAATTCTATCATATCAAATGTATATTATATTTATTTCTGTACTTCGGTCTGAGGCTGTTTATTCAGATATTTTAAAATAAAGTACAAATCTCCTTTTTAACAATTACTGTGAGTTTTGTTTATTATTTTGCATTAAACGTTATTCTTAGCCAGCCTGAAAAATGTATATCATTCCGATAAATTTATATTATTACCATTCATAATATGCATAAGTATTCGAACTTGATCTTTATGCATAGACTTTTAAAACTAAAGGTGAAATCATCGGCAACAGTAACTTTGTGATTGTGAATTCTCTTTTGTTAAGGCTCCTTTGGCTTTCACAAAAACATTCTCAACACGTATCTCGTGCTTCGCACTCGAGTTTATCCCTGAAATTTTATATCATTCCCATAAATGTATATTATTATGATTCGTAACTTGTATTGGTATCAAAACAGACGAAGTGTTATTGTCCCGTTTAGAAAAAATGATTATTCTTAAAACCAAATTTGTTATCTAACGTTTAATTGCAACTGCAGACGTTCTTTTTATAAACTGAATTTGCTCATTCCCAATATTTTCTTTATGATACAGACAGGCAGATGGACAGACGCATTAGTAAAAACCTATTTTTCGGATTCCAAGGGTCTCAAAGCGTGTACATTTAGAAAAAACTGGAGGGGGGCGGGTCGTCAAATTTTACACATATCTAATACCTTCTCTTATGAGAATGTAAAAAAAACATTAATGTACATTTTTTTGCTCTACTTTCAGTGAAAAAATATTATTTATTTATTTTTGCTTAGCTTGTGTGAAGTGTCGAAAAACTAAATTTTTGTATTTTCAATGTTTTTTTATAAATAAAACAAAAACTACGTGTCCTATAAAAAAGTGATTGCTAACAAATGTGTAGATATTTTTTGTGTGCACAATTTTTGTTTTGTCATTTTTTTTTCCTAATAAAAGACAAAAAGTGGGGGGGGGGGGTGTCAAATTTTACACAAATCTAATACCTTCTGTGATGAAAATTTAAAAATGCGCATTCTATAAAAATAAAAATGATTATTAATCATTTTACTCCATCTTGTGTCGTTTTTCCATTAATTTAATTTTTACATTCTGATCCTGATGAGAAGGTTTTGGTTTTATGTAAAATTTCACTTTGTTGGCTTTCATCAAATCTCTACGTTTTGAGACCCCCTGAGTCAGAAAGAACGATTTTTATAAAGGTGATTGTCTGTCTGTAGTCTGTAGGCACGATAACTTTCAAGAAATTGATCAGATTGGATTCTGCTTCGGCACACTTTTTTAAGGCCTAAAAAGAAAGAACGAAATTGTAAACCAGCTATTTAGGATAAAAATTCAAAAAGTGAGCGCATTTTTAGAATTTTTGACACCACATTTTTTTAATATTTGAAAATTCTATGTACAATTATCTATGGTAATCGGAAACTCAAATCATTTTTCCTAATGATTTTTTTTTTATAAAAAGGAAATTATCAGAGTTAGAGCATTTTCAAACTTCAGAAAAACAAACTAAAATCAACAGTTGATTTTTGGAAGTTCTACAAGCTAATCACAAAAATTTTTTAATTTGGTACGAGAAGTAGAAAATTCAAAATTTAACCTTGCCAAAAATAATGTATAATTCCAAAATCCCATTTTTTGGTCAAACCATGCAAGATACGAAAAAAATGAATTAGCTAAAATTGCGTGCCCTTGAAAGATCTTCAAATTTGTTATTAATCACTTTTCGGTAGGACCCTTAGTTTTTAGTCGCAAAAACAACATTAAAAATAAAAAAATGGAAAATTGTTGGACTAACGATACAAGCTACGAAAACAATGAGAAAAAATTTGTTCATCCAAAAAAGAACTACAAATTTTGAATACTTATTTTTTATAGGATGGAAGGTTTCTGTTTTATGCTTTAAAACCAATAAAAATACAAAAGATAATTTTTTAACAAACGACACAAACTATGGAAAAAATAAATACACACAAGTTTCCATGTTGAAAAATCTTCTGGCGCTGACCCAGCCCAGACCAGACCGCCAGTTTTCCAGCCCTGGCGCAGACCAGATGGCCTGGCGTGGGCCTAGCTAAAAGTTTAACTTCATTCTGGTTAGCCCCAGGCCAGACCGTCTGGTCAGCTGCTAGTCAGGGGCTGGTCAGCCTCTAGGCATGGGCTGGTCAGCTGATAGTTAATGGCTGATCGATTAATGTTTCATCGTTGAGAATCATATCGCTTACAAAGGCAAACATGATTTTCTAGAAAAATATGTAATATACTCGTTTAAAAAATTTCATTATAGTCTCTGTATCCTTATTTTAAATGTAAGGAAAAATCGACTGCATCGAACTTAGATTTTTTCGTGGCTCGCTGATTAGCGCCAGGCCTGGACCAGATCAGACTCTCAAGATAACAAAAAAGAAAGTCGTGTTTTCATAGTTTGAATTTCTTATTTTCCATCACTTAGATACCCTGTGACGCTTTCAAAGTACGTCAAAAAAATTTGGTGATGGTACTTAAGATTTTTTTTTCTATTAGCTCGCTGATCAGCGCCAGACCTGGACCAGGCCAGACTGTCAAGGTGATAGAAAAAAGGCTCGTTTTCATACTTTATATTTCTAATTTTCTATCATTTTAGATATCCTGCAATATTTTTAAAGTATGTCAAAAAAATTTTCTGATGGAACTTATGATTTTTTTTCGTTCTTGGCTAGCTGACCAGTGCCAAACCTGGACCAAAACAGACCTTCCAGACTAGACTGTCTAGATAAAGTCAAACCTGAGCCAGACTGGCGTCAGAAATGAGTATCTGTTTTCAATTTTCAGAAATATATTTTGATTTTTGAAAATTGAATTCAGATACTCATTTCACATCACACAAACCTATAAAGATTACATAATTGAAATAAAGGTATTTCAGAAATAAATGCACAAAATTATATAGCTGGTAATTAATTAATGACCTAACAATATTAAAAGCATCAGAAAATAATTTTTATCAATTTAAAAAATTTGAGTTAATTATAACAGTTTAACCTATTCCAGGAAAAATAAAAATATATTTGCACATAATTTCGAAATCAGAATTCAGATGCTCATTTCAAATCCCGAAACTTTATACAAATAATGTAACTGGAATAGAGGTATTTTAAACATTCACAAACTTTTATTATAAAAATTATGAACAATGTAAATAAAACAAACTTGAAGTAAATAAAAAATGTATCTTGTTTAATTGAAATGAATTATATTCAATATTTACTTAAATTAATACAGTGAAAAAATCAGGTATAATTAATTAATATATTCATGAAGTGAAAATCTTTAAACTATAATTTTAATTTAGACATTGAAATCATTTTTATTCAACTTTTTTTTTAATTTTCACTTAAATTTCTGAAAATTTGATTCATCAGTAACCTTTTCTACTAATTTTGGAAAAAATTAAAAGACATTAACGTATAAATTAGAAAATTGAATGCAAACTCCATTTCGCAACATAAGAATCATTTGAAAAATTATGTAACTGAAATAGGGTTGTTTTAATATAAATAATCTTTTATTATGCAATGTATATTCAATGTTTAATTATATTAAATTCAAATGTATAATAAATTTATTTCACCTAATTTAAATCAAAAACTACATTTCAATCTTTCTTTAACTTTATATTTTGAAAAAATTATTCAGCTAATAATTAATTAATTATTTCGCAATATGAAAAGCTTTTAACTGTAATTTTTACTGAAGCATTCAAATAATTTTTACGAAATTTGTTTTTTCACATTTACACGTCATTTCTTAAAATTTTATTTACTAATACCATTTTTAACTAATTCCAGAAATCACAAGTTTTAATAGAATCAATTAACAGTTAATCAGCTTAAAACATAAAAAGCATTGAACAATCATTTTTATTGAATCATAATAATTTTCACATTGTATTTTCTTTAAATTTAAAATAACATTTCTAAATGTTTAAATTATTAATAAACTTTAGAACTAATTTCAAAGTATTGAAATTATTCACTTATAATGTTGAAAATTGAATTAAGGTACTCATTTCACTTCACACGCATTAGGAGAATTATATCATTGTAATAGAGGTGCTGTGACGAAAAAATAAACTTGATTGTAAAAATAATGGCTAATGTCCAATTGAATAATCAGCTAAAAAGTAATTAAATAGTTCACAACATAAAAAGCCTCAAGAAATTATTTTCATTGAAACTCAAACTATT
>NC_046657.1:25311410-25314355 GCF_010883055.1 Belonocnema kinseyi | reverse complement strand
CTATAACAAAGCCACCGAACGCGTCCTCGGGTTGCGGATAGAGGGTCCCTGTACCAAGAGTTTCTGCTGCATATGGTTACAAAAATAAATAGGCAGTCGCGGACAACTGTCCAGGGGTGGTCCCGAAGGAATTAACTTCCAAGCGGAGGTGTGAAAACCGTGCCGGAAGATGAATGGAACCTGGGTGAGGTGTCTAGAACGGTGACTCTGGGATACCGGGCGACCTCTGAGAGTACGCAGCCTTGTCCTTGCATGCGAGGCTCTACAAGGATGGACGAACCCCTTTCCCTAGCTTTTCGTGGGAACAACAATGACAACACCAAACATAGTTGTAGTAAGTGCGGTTCAAAACAACGGAACGCGCAGGGCTCCCGACAATGGGTCGGCCAACAATGCCGACCAATGTAGAGCTGGGGGAGCCAATGAAAATGGATTCAATGTGATAGATTGGCGGGATCTCGCAACCTTTGGGTGGACGGAGCGACTGAATCACGACTTGCTAGAATGCTACGCTGCGAGTGTGGCCCCTGAACGGGGTCACATGGCACGGCTGCATGCTCTGTGGTGCGAGAAACACCCGGAGCTATCGCACATTTCGCAGCAACGTCGGCGAAACCATGCTGAACTACTCCGTAAAAAGGGCTATGTAAGCGGAACGCCTACTCTACCACAGCTAGAACAAGCCGGCAACAGAGAAAGAGGCGACACTAAGATAGAGCGATGCTTTACGACCCGGAGAAACATCAACACCAAGGTTTCTCTCAAGCCTAATGATCTGGCTGAAATTGATGACGAGCTTCGTGGACATTTTTCCGGAGAATCTGACCTCTGGGCTATTAATTATTGTGTGCATAATGCAGCGAGAGCTTTGACCGATGCTAACCGTAAAACAAAACCAACGGCTGATCATAAGACCAAAAGACGAATGCATCAACTTGCCATAAAGATAGGCTGCACAAGACAGTACGCGTCCCGCATTCAGTGTGTGATTGACTACATCACGTCTGGCAGGAATTTTACCGCCAAGGTTCGAAAGTTCGCACGCGAACTCCGGACCCGTTATCACACACTTAAAAAGTCAAAGCTGCTGACCATCAGACAGCATATAGTTGACAGAATACGGATACTATCTGACGCTAAGAGAAGTCTAGAGCGAAGGAAGAGGTGGGTCAGAGAAAATCAACAGTTTCTCTCTGACCCATTTCGACCCTTCCAAGACCCTCCAGTTACTGTCGAACACCCACCCAAAGCAGAAGAGGTCGAAGTATTTTGGAGAGAAATCTACGAAGTTCAGCATAGACTGGACGAAGACTCAGAAAATATAAAGAGCTTCAAGGAGTTATGTGTTGCCCTCAGGACACCTGATAAAGAATGCCCACCCATCACTACAAAGAAGGTGAAAAAAGTATTAAGAGGGATAAAGAACTATTCCGCACCGGGACCAGATTATATCAAAACCTCCTGGTGGAAGAGGTTTTCTTCAACACATTAGCATTTGGCCCGTATTTTCACCTCATATTTAAAGTCGGAAGAGCCGATTCCAGAGTGATTGGTGGAAGGGCGCACAATGCTTCTGCCGAAAATAGGCAACCTAACTGACCCGAAGAATTACAGGCCAATAACTTGTCTGAACACGCTTTATAAGATATTCACAGCTACAAGGTCACTCATGTATTTTACATGGACGATCTTAAGATCTATGCTAAAAACAGAGAGCAACTGCATCTAGCTCTGGGGATTGTCGAACAATATACTAAGGATATTGGAATGAAATTTGGGTTAGACAAATGCGCCAAGGTTTATTTGAAGCGAGGAAAACTTAATGGAATTCCTGAAGATCCTGAGCTTGTTGATAGAAGCGCCATACGACACCTTTGCGCTGGAGAGACTTATGCATACCTGGGCGTACCACAGAGCCGCATCCAGGATGTGACATCTATAAAGGATACTCTCCGAAGCAGATACAAACGTCTCATCCGACAGATTTGGTCTTCCGAACTGTCGGCTAGGAACAAAGTACCTGCAACGAACATGCTTGCCTTCCCGGTACTACTCTATTCATTTGGAGTAGTTCCATGGCCGAAGAGCGAACTCAGATCTCTTGATATCAGGAGAAGAAAGGTTATGCACATAAACAAAAGCATTCATCTTAAGTCTTCCGTTCCGCGACTGTACATCTCACGCCGTCAAGGGGGTCGCTGGATATTGAGTCTTGAATGTCTTCACAACAGGATTATTCTGCTTACAGCACATACAGTTGCAAATGGAAGAGACCCTCTTCTTAAAATGGTCAGGAATCACGAAGAAGTAGGCAAAAGAGCGTTTCTGTACAAAGCAGCGGAGGAGGCTGCTGAAGCACTCGGACTTGACTTCAGTATTAGGGGTGAGCAAAATGCATCGAATCTTATCTATCTCGAGTGCTTCCTCCTGAAAGCCCGGACTAAGAAAGCACAAGAGAAAAACTTTCGTCAACAGCTCCTCGATAAGAGGATGCATGGTATCTTCCACAGAAATGTGAAGGATCAGTCAATATCTTGTAAGCTAACGTTTGCTTGCCTTAAATCGCCCAGATTGAAGTCTGGTACGGAGGGTTTCATTTTTGCATGCCAAGACGGTGTCATTTCCACCTTAACATACCATCGCCACATTTTGAGCCAAGACACTCCCGATGATAGCTGCAGGGCGTGTAACAATATGCTAGAACACTTGCGGGGAAAATGCAGAAGGCGGTTGTCCTTGGTTCGCTCGGTGCTATTAGGGTGCACAAGGCTTTTGCTGGATCGTCGTATTGATTCCTTTACAGACTGTAACCACCTATCTTACGGTCGTGAGACGTGGTTGTGGCTGAAATTTTCACGCGATTTCGCTGGAAGCGGATGCAATTTTCCAGAAAAGCACCCGCTTCCGGCGAAATCCTGCGGTTGTCCTTATGACAAATTTTTAAT
>NC_046657.1:25302617-25311310 GCF_010883055.1 Belonocnema kinseyi | reverse complement strand
CCATTGAATAATTCAGATAATTTTTAAATTTTTTATTTTTTTTTTCAATTTGAACTTGTCTTTGTTTAACTTTAATTAAGTATAAGATAATTACTTTCATTGAAATGTATGTAAATATAATTTTGGAAATCGAATTCAGATGCTCATTTTCCAACATCGCAAACATTAGAAAAAACAATTGTAATCAAGATATTTGAAACAAAAGACTAATTTTATTGCAGTAATAATAGCAATATTTATTTACATAAACTTAATCAAAATAACAAGTTCACTTATTTGAAAAAAAGTCAATAATTTAATAGTTAGTTTTTCATTTTTTGATATAAAAAGCAGTTTAAAATTATCTTCATTAAAACATCAAAATAATGTTTTCTCAATATTTTGCTGAAAATTTTCCGCATTAAAAATGTTTTAAAAAAATTCCATTAAAACTTTAAACATATTGACATATAATTTAGAAGACAGAATTAAAATAATTATTTTCAACATCGAAAATATTTTGTTAATCATGAAATTGGAATAGGGATTCGCTTTGACATATTACTATGTTTGACTCCTCAAATTACCTCTGAAGGAAAAGATTAGGTCGCAACGTTAATAAGTGATTTGAACCATTATCCTGTTATTGACAAGCACCGAGAACTTCAAATAGAAAAAAGGCGATTTTTTCGCCATATTTGTTTATTTATAAAAAAATATAAAACCCAATTTCAAAATCAGGCTGGAAAACCATCTTAGAAATCTTATTAGTTTTTTTTCAATTTTTTTTGCCGAAATATTCAAAATATGCTCACTTTTCGAATTTTCATCCAAAATTGCTTTCTGACGAACTCGACCTTCATTTTGAGATAGTAAAAGAATTTACCAAAGGAAAATCCAATCAGTCAATTCTTTTGAAAGTTATCGTGCAAACAAGAAAAACCACCCACGGACGAACAGATAGGCAGGCAGACAGAGAGACAGATTTACAGACAGGAACATTCGTAAAAACCTGTTTTTCGGATTCAGGGGGTCTCAAAAGGTAAACATTTTAAAAAAACTGGGGGGGAGGGGTATTCAAATTTTACGCAAATCAAATACCTTCTCTGATGAGAGTGTAAAACTGTAGTGAGGATAAATTGTTCGTCTTTTTAAATACTGTGCAGTCGTAAATACGATTCTTAAATCTTAAAAAAAAGGTTTTAAAAATATTCAAAATGCACTCGCTTTTTTTATTTTTATCCAAAAAGGCTGGCTTATGAAAGTGATCTTCAGTTTAGGGCAGTTAGAGAATATATCAAAGACTTATCCAATCGCTCAATTCTTTTGAAAGTTTTTTTGCTAACAAACTAAAAATCTGCAGCCACACAGAAAGTCTGAAAATGTAAACGTTTGACAAAAAGAAGCAGGAGTTAAATTTTATACAGATCTAATATTTTTCATGATGAGAATCTAAAAATAATTTTTTTATTATACTTTTAACTTTGCTCGTTTTGCAATGATGAAAACGTAAAAAAATGAATGTAACATTTACAACGATTTTAGAGTAATCTTTGCCTCTAACAAAAATAATGTTCAATTTTTAAGATTTACCCACTATATTGGAAATAGTTACTACGGCAACTCTATTGAAGTTTATTCTATTTCCCTGCGAAAAAGTTCAACTTTATCTACTTGAAAAATACCCGCAACAAAAATTCACTTCTGTTTTTTTCGTGATTGTCTTCCGGATAGTTTAGTTGGACACAAATTTTGGAATAACGCAGCCGAAATCATTTCTACTCTTCACTTGACATACTATATATGATGTGACATGCGTCACCTTTATTATACGTTAGGTAATGACCATCGATTTGATTTATCTTGATAGCATGGTGTTAAAGAACAGAAACCCACCACCAATCCAGGTTCAAAGATTTGTAAGATAGCCATTCTGGCTACCAACTTTTCAACTTTGTGAACTGCATACTTTGTGAGGAGATCCCGAAGAAGTCTGATAATTAGCTTGATGCTAAAGTAAATTCAGGTAGGAGAGGTTTGCCACTACTATAATGAGTCTTTACAGCTGTTGTTGTTGACGTGGTGGCTCCAGGAGTCATTTGCTTGTACTTTGTATCCAAGTCGCCCAAAAAGTTTGTCCCACGAAAGTATATTAACTCTGGGGGTGGGGGCTAGTAAGAACTCTGTTGATCCTTTTCTGCCCATATTTAAGCATTCATGCTTTAACTGTAGCCTAGAAAATGAATTATATGCCGCTGTTTTTGCTCTCTATAAAGAAGCAGTTTAGCAAATTTTCCTGTATCGCATCTGTCCCAACTTGGAAACACAAAATATAAAATGATCAAATGATTTAGATCATTTTTTAAATATTTGAGTGTTGCAGATATGCTTCATATTTAAAAGAAAAATGACAAAGACATAGCTTAGCTTAGACTTTAGGAATAAGCTATCTTTACCACTGTATCAACCTGGAGTTTTTAGGTCTACTTAGGGCCAATTATTAATCCTGAACAGTTTTATGATTTTTTAAATTCTACTTCCCAACCGTAGAATTGAATATTCCTGAGACCGCGTAGCTTTTTTTTCAGCAAATTGCATGTGTTTCATCTTCTTTGTCTTGAGCGACAAATACCGGGCCTGCACAATGTCTTCTCTATGTGACAGAAATGCTGCATGAGGTATTTTTTCGATCCTCTCCATGAATTCCTTAGGCGTTATGTATGTCATTAATGCATTTTGTTAAGGTTGGCATATAAAATTTGCAATTCCGGTTCTTTCAAGTCCTGTGCTTCGATAGGGAGGTATCTAACGAGACATGACATCCATGGAACACTCACCTAATTTTTATGAAAAAAAAGGTCAAAGCAATAACCTCAAGACATCTAGTTGTCATCAAGGCATGTGTATTAATTACCTTGGTTTAACAAAATTTTGAGGAGAGCCTCGCCGTGAATCCTCCTATTTTTTTCTTCTTCCGCCAACGGCTCGGTTTTGCGGTTTAATCAGTTTTCCTGGGAGCAGTGCATTTCTTTGTTTTCTTTTACTTCAGTTTCTCCGCTTTCTTCCACTTTCAACCTCAGTAAAGCCAACTGACCCTTATGCCTGAGGCTACTTCTTCGGAAGAACCCTTTAAAGCCTTCTTCTGATGTTTCAAAGTCGCATCTTTTACTTGCTGCTTCACGAGAAGCCTTTCATATGTTCCTGATACTTTGAATCTGCCATTGAAAATTCTTGCTCTCACGCTACAGTTTCTCATGGGCACCGACTTCAGGGCATTCCGGACTCGTTTTACCCAGCGTGCGACATCCTTAAAGAGTACTAGCTCCACTTAATGCGCCAGTTGGCTATTGATCTCGCACATCTTTATTTTAGGGTGTACGCCACCTTCAGGAGTTTCTTCATTTTATGGACTTCGCCATTCATTCACTCTATAGACTATACACATTCTACTGCTTTTTGCAGAATTTTGACGCTTCCCTCTTCAAAGCTGATGCCGCGCCTCGTCCTCTTGACCCTGTGCATCTCGTCACCTAGCGAAAGGATCTGATTTCGTGATCGCATCCTCCTTACAGAGAACATTTCCTCAGAATTTCTTTTTCTTCCAAGGAAAAATTGTGCGAATGCGCCTCAACCTTAAAAATCCGCTGAGCCATGTCCAGCCATCTCTAGTCATATCTAGTTTGAAGTCGGGGTTCCTTCCTCTAGGTGTTACTCTTAGTCCCTCTCCTGTTCCTTCTCTACCTAAAGCTATTCCCGTATTGTCGCCTTGTTAGGGCTCGATCTCTTCTCTAATGACTTCGACGTCTATGATAGCGGTAGCGCTGCTACTGGTAGGGTCTCCCAAGCCAAACAGGCAAAGATTTAATAAAGTTACATGAGTAGTTAAGAGCTAAGCTAATAAAAAATCATACCTGCAGTTAACGTTCTTACTAATCCAAGTCAAATGATGTGTTTCAGAATCATGTTCGAGAAAAAATAGTTATTCCTTATCGAACCAGTAGTCGACTAAAATCCTTAATTCCATCGATAGTGGGGTCCTGGGAGTTCAATGATAGCACCATTGAGCAAATGGTCATTGGTTGGCGCCAGCTTTCCAATTAGTGCTCGATCTTTATTGTCACTAAATCTTAAGAAAGGATCTTGGTAATCCAATGAATTTAACATCATTTCGGCATAAAGTGCTCTCCTAGTTATTTCTATGATACTATCATTAGTGACTGATCTATTCTTATTATTTAAGCCACTAACTTTGTGACTCCCATGTTCTTGTCGCGAGGCAAAAACCATTAATCCTTCTTTGCGACGAAAACATACTGTAGAAATGTTATGGGGCGGAAAATTTTCAAGCTTTTCAGTCAAGCACCAAATAGCCTGAATTCTTCAGTGCAAATACTGTTTAGGACTGGCCAATTTTTTCTATTTGAAAGAGTAAAAGCGACACTCAAATGCGCCGTAATTCGTGACAGAAAATTTCATTCAAATGGTAATTTATTCAATTACATCTCTATCTAATAACATATCTGCTGTAACTCTTCAAAATTCCCGGAACTTAAACTTTTAATCCTTTGTACTCAAGAGTTTTTAATTTTGACAATTTATCCTTGAAAATTCTGTAATTGTACTTATTTAATTAAATTTAAAAAAGAGAGCAAATAAAGATAAGTGGGAAACTACTAATAGGATAGTGATGTGCGAACTGAGATCGGGCTCTTGCGGGTTGGGTTGTTCTCGGATAGATTTGGGTTGGGATTTGGACTTACAAATCAACCTGAACATTGGAAAACCAGATCTGACCTGATAAGCCAACTTGGTCCGAAAATGCTATCTGAGCCAAAACTGGAAGTGAAATTCAATAACCACATGTTAAAAAAACTGTCTTGGAATAATATTCTAAGACGACTCTTCTGGCGTTCCTTGTCTTAAAAACCACTCTGTTTAGTATATTATCTTTAAATATGAATAAATCGCGAAATATTATACATTATCTGAATTCTCTTGAAATACTTTAAATCATCTCAATTTCTCTAAATACTTTGAATTATCCGAACTCCTATAAATTCTCTAAATTATGTTAATTTCTTGAATCTATTCAGATTCCCTAAATATCTTGTATTATTGTGAAATCCTTAAAATGCCCTAAATCGTTGATCGAAATAATTGGATGATCAAAACCTTTACCTTGAAAATAACGTGAAAGAAAGGTTACCAACTTATAAAGTTCATGTGCTACAGCTAAACGAAACTGTCGGCAATGTAGAATAACAAAAGTAATTATGCATATACGACACAGATTCCGACTTTATTTAAGTTTAAATTATTTAATAATTATAAAAGCGTTTATATTCCTAAAAAACTTGTTGGACGTTGCCGGTTGAAACGTAAAAAACGGGTTAATTACTGGAGTCGAATGTACTTTTTTATATAAATGCACCAAACTTTCGCTTTCAGTCAAGTGTCGGGGTTGCCTTCAAATAGCCTTGGACTGGTTTCGGGGGGATCGAAACTGAAACAGTGAGGGCCGCCTAACTAGTTTCTAATTGGAATGTTTATCTATATATATATATATATATATATATATATAATGACGCAACCGCTCTCGCTCTGCTCCCCAGATAAACTGTGGGAGGAGCCAGTGGTTCTTAGAAGGCTGATAACGGGGTGACTGAACGCGAGAATTTGGTGTATTTATAGTTTATTCAGGGTTCGAAGCTAAAAATATGAATTCCCATCAAAAAGTTAATTTCCAACCAATCAGTTAAATATTAAACAAAGGAGTTGAATTTTCAGTTTGAAAAATTAATTTTTCATGCAAAAGACAGCGAATTTTTAACACAGAACCTGAATTTTCTACCGAGAAGATGAATATTTAAGAAAAAGATGCATTTTTCACAAAATACAGTGAAACCCATCAATAGCCCTCCTTTCTATAGCCCTTCCGAGAATCGACGTCGCGCCGCAGTAGCTGTGTGGGGTATGCGGGGTCTACGGTTGCCACTCAGACGAGCACTCAGGCGTAAGCAAACAAAAGTTAAGCGGGCTATAATAAGTTAGTCCCCACCTACCATCAGCTCCAAAATCGGCGCTATGGAAGAGTTTCACTGTATTTGAATTTTTAACCAAGAAAATTACTACTGAAACAAAAATTTTAACAAAAAGGCTGCATTTTTAACTAAATTGTTCGAAAAATATTTGTGATGCTAGTTTAGAAGAAATTTTAATAAATAGTACTATCTGTAAGCAGAAAAGACCAATTTTTAAATCAAAATTGTATAGGGTCAATTTAATTTATGATAATTTTATTTTCAATACTGGGAGGAATTTTCTACAAAATAGTTTAACTTTGTAGCATATAGTTAAATTTACTATAAAAGTGTTTAATTTTTCAGCGAAAATGTCCCGCAATATGAATTTTCAACAAAAACTTAAATTTCAACCAAAAAGTGAAATGCTTCAAAAAGTAGTTCAATTTCCAGTTAAAAAAATTAATGAAAGAAAAAATTTTTTCCAAAACAATCATGAATCTTTAAACAAAAATCAACTTCTAGGTGAATAGTTTAATTTTAAACCTAAGCGTGGAATTTTCAAGCTAAAAAGATACATTTTTGACGCGAAACCTAATAGTAAATATATTAACAAATAAAATTTTAATAAAAAATAAAATATATTTGGATTTAAGCAACAAAAATAAGGTTTCAACAAAATACTTACACCCTCAACTAGAAAAGAATAATTTTCTAAAAAGTATAAAAATTTTTAACCCAAAACCCGTCCCTTTCTGACGCGTCGGGGTTGGATATTAATGCATTTACTAATTCTTTACTCAAAAGCTACTAATTTCTTATAAAAAAATCACAAAGTTCGAGAATTTCAGTTTTGACATCTATTAAAAAAAACTGTTCGATCTTTTTAGATCTTCTTCAGTTGTGCGAACTTTCATAGAAAGTTTCTTCCTGCCTTTGTTATCGAGAAAAATGATAAAATTATATTTCATACAAAATATTAACTCCAGTCACAAACGTCCTGGGACGGCGGAATGTTTCCTCAGTTAAAATATTTTACAGGGTACTTAAGGTTACTCATGACATAGATTTCAAAAATGAACTCAATTGTGATTTTAATCTTGATCTTCATCAAGAATTTCAAAGTTTTTTCAAGGTCAACTTTAAAGAAAATGAAAATCCCCTTTTTAACAATTAGCAATCGCTAGAACAGTAAATTATACGTGCAGATATGTACCCATTATAGGTACGTTGTAGACATAAAGGTCATTTAAACTTAAATAAGATCTGCGTACCTCTGAGTCAAGGTCGATCTGGACCAGAGCCTTCAGTAGATTCGAAGATTAAATTTGCAGCTCTGTTGATTGCCGATGTAAAAAAAGAGATTCTAATAGCAAAAATTAACCTGGAAATGACCCTGAAGGTCATGTATAAGGTAATACTTAAGGTAACTACTGAATAAGCCTCGTTAAATTCAAGTATATTTGCTCGTTGCGAACATAATTTGAACAGCCATGGATAGATTTGTAAAGTTACCGCTTGAATTTGCACTCAGGTCATAGATTTAATTTGATCATAAACTAAAGGTATGCAGACCATGTTTAAGTTTAAACTACCTTAGACTGAACTTCAAGTTTGCGACTTAGCTGGGAGCTAGGTACATCTTTGAACATAAAATTTCCCGCTCTATCGAATACTGATGTAAAAAAGTGGGTTTCTATTTTTGTTAAGCTGACCTTAAAACAACCTGGAAGGTTATCGTCTAAATAAAAATCAAGTTCATTATTCAATTCCTCGTTAAAAGATACTTTAAGAATGGCCTAGACCTTCTTTAAAAATATCTTACCTCAGGAAATATTCAATCTCGTTACAATTGATAACTATTCGCTTTCTTGAAGAGACAGAGATAAATGGGACAATGTTTTGTCTAAGTCCAGTAGCTAGTTCTCTTACGACCAAATTTCTCTCTGTTGAAGTCAAGTTAACCTCTGATACTGTTTTAGTGGGAGTAGCTTATAAACCACCCAATGCCTCCTATGGTACAGTGCTTAAACTTCTATTTTTTCACTTATTTCTAACATTAATAATATTATACTTACTTAAGATCAGAACACTAACTTAAATCTCACTTCCAATGATTTTGAATATGTAAAATCTTTGGTATACTCTTCGAGACTCTCGATTGTACCTCTTGATTCTACTCACCATACTGATCTTTCCAGTACTCGTATTGACTTAATGATTGTAGATGATATTGATAAGGTTATCTCATACGAACATAAATTGCACGAACATCTAATGAAGTATGATTGGGAAAAAATATTACTAGATAAAGATAAAAAAGCAGTACATTACTAGCTTAAATTCATAAACTCAGGAACCTAGTTCAAACTAAAATTGGTATGGCGTTCAATCAATGCAAATATAACAAGATATCACATAGAGAAGGAAAACAGGACATTTGGCATCTATTTAGATGTTTGCACCTAATTTCGCCCTAGCACAAATCTATAGATAGTATTTTTCCGCCATATTAACTGTTGAAGAATTTTTTCACTTTGGAGTATCAGTCAAATTTTTGGAGTAAATTGATGGAATATCAATCGAAATGATTATACGAGGGTGGATTGATAAGTTTCCGGCCTGACCAAGCGATGGCGCCACTAGGCCTACCTTGAGGTGGCGTTCTATAGTACCATCCTTAGATAGCTTGTA
>NC_046657.1:25285386-25302517 GCF_010883055.1 Belonocnema kinseyi | reverse complement strand
ATCAGCCTTGGAGGAGATTATGTTGAGAAATAAAAAAAAAAATTCTTAAAAACGTTGTTTTTCTTGGTCAGGCCGGAAACTTATCAATCCACCCTCGTACTTGCCCTCTCAAATATTTTTCTCGTTCTATTTAGTATTCATAATGCTTTTCTTTAAGTCCTTATCTTCCCAGATATCTGGAATAAGGCTGTTATTTATCCAACACCCAATATTTCTAAATCTATTTACCGGACAGACTTCCCGCCAATTTCTATACCATATAAACTGTCTAAACCACTTTAAAAAATTGTTTACTTGCAGCTTTTCAAATTTCTCAGAATATCTAAGGCCATTGACCCGAAGCAATTAGATTTTCGAGAGAAACATGACACTCTTACTGCTTCCCTTAAAGTAACGACGGATTTTAAAATAGCAATAAATAACACAGGATTACGATTGCTTTTTGTTTGGTTTTTGGAAGGCTTTTAATATTGTTTAACTTAAGTTACTTATATAAATGTTTAATTTTTTAATCTGTTAAAGTCGATCATCAAATAGTTTAAACTGTATTTTGATAATCGGGCTCACAGAATTATTAATAGCAGTAGTGGGCTTTCTGAATAATTCGAGTTCAATAGTGGAATTCCTCAGGGTTCCATCCTGGCACCCATCCTATTCAATTTGTTCATATCTGACCTTGAAAGTGAAATTCAATAGTGCAGCTTCCACAAATATGCTGACGATTTCAAAATTTACTTTTTGGGACTAATTTCTTTGCTGAGTAGATTACTTGCTCTATTCTAGAAGGATATCGATGATGTGATCATCTTGGCCTGGAAGAATGGACTTGCTCTTAAACCGGGCAAAACTCAGGTCATTGTTGTTGGACAAACTCCATATCTGTCTCTTGAAACTTTGGCATTATTTCCGCCACTGTCTATCGAGAATATCACTATCCCTTTTTTATAAATAGATCAAGATCTCGGTTATTTTCATAACTGGATCTTGTCCTAGAAGGAACAGAGGGAGAAAATTTTGAGGAAAACATACAAAACTCTACAATAATTATTCAGAAATGAGAAAATTTTGCCTACATCCACTCGGATGCTTTTCGTAAAGACCCTTATTTGGTCTTACTTTAACTACGGCTGTTGAGTATAGCGTGATTTGTCCAAAGATTTAAATTTAAATCTCGAGTGATCGTTGAATGCCTGTGTCTATTTAAATACTTCTAATTTGTAGCCAGAGAGACCATTTATAGTAATAAGTATCCAGTTATGGATCAAAGTTCCATGCGATATTAGACTCTTCAGATTTGTAGATAGAGACCTTATAGCACAGTCTGAACTTCGTAAAAGAAATAAAATCCCAAAGATTACTTCTAGAAAACGTGTCAGCTTTTAGGATCATTTATCGTAAGAGGTTCCCGGTTATGGATTAAAGTTCCACGCGAAATTAGACTCTTCCAATTCGTAGACAGAGACCATCCGGAACAATCAGAATTTCCTAAAAGCCTTAAAACCCTTAACATACCTTTTCATTGAACGCCTCAGATTTTAAAACCGTTTATATTAAGAGGTAGCCGGTTATAGATTAAAGTTCCATGCAATATTAGACGCTTCATATTTTTAGACAGAGATCTTCCAGCACAGTCTGAGCTTAGTAAAAGAAATAAAATCATTAGGATTCCTTCCACAGAAATTGTCAGCTCCAAAGATCATTTATAGTAAGAGGTTCCCGGTTATGGATTAAAGCTCCCTACGATATTAAAAATGCACCTACCTTGTATCAGTTCAAAAATATCTTTTACAAATATTTGTACAGTACTCCTAACCCAATTCTTAAAATTACTCACTGGTAAATTCATATATTTATTTCTCAAGTATTTTATTTTCGAAATACATTTTGTTCTTATTACCTTTTGTAAATTTTTATTTGTTGACTCCTTTTATTTAATTTATATAGTTTGTAGATTTAATTATCATAATAATTCAGTATTCTGACGATTAGTGCTTTCACTTTGTAACGACCTTGTATTACCCTACCCCTTAAAGGGCTCTTCAGCTCTAAGATCTTTACTTCAATAAATACAAATAAAACTACAAGTCGTAAAGCTTGATAAAAGAGTGCGATTGGGAAAAATTCTCGACTTTATACAAATAATGACAAGGAAATATTGTGAATCTTTTGAAGATATGAGGACAACAGTTCTTTATTTGACAGCTGTTTTCGTCGGTGACTTCACTTTATTTACGTGACAAATAATGCCTTGCGTGCATCCACATACAAAGAAGCATCTAGAAATTTTATTGAACACACCCAACTATCTAATGGGTTTTCAACAAAGAAATATTCAAATTGAAAAAAAATAGTTGAAATTAGGAAAAAATTGAAATTGTCAAAAAAATAATTCAGTTTCCGAACAAAGACATATATTTTTGACTAAAAAGATGAATCGTCAACGACAAAAAGAAATGCTTAACCAAGAAGATTAATTTTCTACAAAAAAATGTCTACTATATAGTTCAATAGTCAAATAAAAAATACAAATTTTAAAACATGTAATTCAATTTTAAACCAAATAGAATAATTCTTTAGCCCGAAACAGATAAACAAATCTTCTTTTTGTATGACCTTTTTGGGGTTTTCTCTCTTCCTTTTCTATAAAAGATTATTGTTATTCGTAATTACTTTATTATAAATAGAATGAGGTACTATCTCAGCATTTTCATCAATATCATTATCATTTTGAATTCCATTATTTATATTTTCAATTTCAATTTGTTTCTTTAATTTTCCAATAGCGACTATTGCAAGCCAAGTTTGCTTTTTTCTAGTAAGCATCGCTTTTGAGCTCACTGTCACCAATAGTTTATGAGCCACAAGATGTGGTTTTGTCTTTTCCTATGGCGCTTTACAAAAAATTTCAGCAATAGCGTATTCAGAGGCGTCAGTTGTCAAAACAAACGATTTAGAAGAATGAGGTATCCCGCTAAACCTAATAATTCTTTTATGGTTTTTTGATGTTTATAGACAGGGAAATTTGGTAAGCCTTGTTTTCTTTCTAAAAGCAGAACGGACACCATTTTTATCAATTATGTGCCCTAAGTGTGCTACTTCCTATTGCAGAAGCTCGCATTTGTCGGGTTCTGGCTTTAAATTTGCTTTACAAAGGCGATGAATTAATTCGGTTCTTTCTACCGTATGTTCATCGAGGCTCTCGGCCGGTGCTGTTTTTAAATCCAAAATCCAAAATGCGGACGTCTGATCAAAGGCGGAGAAGTATTAATCTCCTGATTGGTCTCAAATTTCACTTATATTAAGCAAAGAATAGAAGTCCCAATAGTTTGTCTGTTTAATTTTATGAAATGCAATACCAGTCTCCAGAGCTTATTTCCTTGCAAGTCAGCCTTTTTTAAAAGGTTCCATACAGGTGGATTGTATGGTGATTGAGGTCGTTTGATTATACCATTAACTAGTAACCTATTGACTTGCTGGGTTACCTCTTCTTTGTAAATCGGGGCAATGCAATATTCACCTAAAGTTATATAAAGTTATACCTATATTATCCGTTGTAGGGATTTGAAGTTCACGGACAACCACGGCTTCAAATTGTTCGCCAAGAATATGGAAGCGGTCTAGGTTATGTAGAATAAGATTATCACCATGTGTTTATTCTTGTGTTTCAGTCTAAGTAAGGCTTTAAGTTCTTTAAATCTATTCTTGCTATTGACGTAGAAATTGATTCAAAATTGAGTTTGAGAGCATAAATTTATCGAAGAATGTGACAAGTGGCACTTTTAATTCCCTTTTCTACATTAATGTACTGGTTATTTTCGTACATGTTTTGCCATTATTATCGTTAACCGAAGAATTTCCGAAAATTTACCATTCCTCGCAATTAATCTTGGTACCTATCCTACCCTTTTTTCTAAGCTTTTAATTTTCACAAAAGAAGTCTAAGATAGATCCAGCTGGTATAGTTATATTTTCTTCAGTTGTAAATAAGTAGATTGGCCCTTTACATCATAATCTACCGATACCTCCTGGTCAAAATTAAGGAACAGGGTCAATTACACGAAAACATGAAAGTTAACCTTTCCTAACGTATATACAAGATGACTATTAATGCCGGTTACTCTAATTATTTTTTACCGTATTAATAGATGCAGTATTTTTACTTGAATATCTTTTATTCAAGTTAAGGCCAGAACCTGTATCCAGCATCATACACACCGGATTATTTGAGACCCTTGAAGGTAGAATGACAGCTGATACTGAACTTCCCGTACCTAAGTTCACTTCCGCTGTTTTAGTTTCTGAATTGTGTTCACTATTTATAATAGGCACATTTAATTCTTCGTTGCTGTAACCTACCTCATTGCACCATGAATGAGGGGGTTCTTGCGTTTCCCTGGTTCGAATACCCTTTATTTGTGTAGTTTGTTGAAAGAATTAGTGTGATTTTCGTCAAGCTCATCCCTAATCCTTTGGGAACAAGTTCTTTAAGAGTTCAGGCCAGTGACAATGCGCACAAATATTACCTTTAGAATTAAAATTTCTTTACAGGTAGTTCAAGGCGAAGTCGATAATTGTATGTTTTTCTTTGGCCCTGATTCCAATTCTTATTGTTTTCGTAATTATTGGTGCTTTGGTTGTAGCGTCTCGGTTTTTCGGCTCATGATTATCGCGTTTTTGCCAGAAACCCGTGTAGAAGATTCCTTTGGGCAGATCTGAATACTGCGAATTGCGATATTGGCTGCAAAATCTTGTTTGTATCTGATTTAGGTGTCGACGAGTGGGGAAGTTTTGCTGGGTTTTACCGCAAAAGCTACAAGTGGGGCTGCATGACCGCTTCTTCCACACATCTGACATATTAATTCAATTTCTTTTTGAGCTGTAGCTATTTTCCCTAATTTGAATAATCCTTGATTTTCAGTTTTCTAAACTGTTTTAAAATTTCGATATTCACTGAATGCTCTTGTAGCTGATATACTTCATTTCACCTTGATGGCAGAATCTATTGTTTTCTTGCATGTCCTCTGTTTTTCTAATTTTGATTCAAACTCAGACCTTACTAGCGCGAGAAATAATTGGTGACGTCTTTAGCTAAACTATTTCAAAAAGCGGGATCTATTTTTCCATTGTTGTTCATATTGTGAACATCTGAAATTTTCTTTCCTATTTTGCGAATCTGAAGAACGTGAGACCTTTTTACTTTTCCATTAATAAATTATGTCTAGTTCCACCTGTAATTGATAAATGGTTTTATCCGGCGCATAAACACTTTTTGAATGATTTATCAAATCCTCAATTTATGATAACCCGGAAATGCATTTCCTAGCTTTACCTTTTATTTTACTTATTATTAATTTTAGCAGATTTGATTCAACAAAATATGGTAGCGTTTCTCTTGCTTTCCTAAAACCTCTAATAAAATGAGTTGAAGGGATGTCATTGCCGGTCAAATTGTAGGCACAATGTCTAAAGAATCTTTCAGCGATATCATTTGATCACTCTCTACCGTTATTAAATGTGGATTCCACATGATTTGAGTTTCGGTTGAGACAGATTTAAGTGCCTAAAATTTTAATTATTGTATGTTAGGCTTGAAATTGTCGCGTTTGTTGCATAATTTATTGTTCTGAATGTTTCTAGACTGTTGCGAACTGTCTAATTAAAGGCAATTGTGTTTGTCTTTTACAGTGCTTTCAAAATTAAAATTTCCTAAGACAGTTTAATTTATTGAATTAGGTTCGTCGAGGAATACAGTTTCACTCATATGAGTGTACCGTGATAAATAAGATTATATAAGCTAATCATTAAATTTTTATCTTGGTTTTCTGTGAAAAAAGCTGGAAGTGTACTGCTCAGTTGAGATCGTTGTTTATCAAGGTTTGAATAATCGAGAATTGACAAGTTTGGAATATTTGTACTAGCGAGACTGTCCACTAATGCAGACAATCTTTGAGAACATTTTCTGGAATTCTATCGGTTTCGGGTCTTCTTATTTGATCATGTGTCCCCAGTTACTGCTTACTAGTTTGGTAAGATCAGGATTGACTGGCGTTGGACTACGTGTAATTCGAGCTTTACTTGAATCAATGTTTAAAATTGGGTTGCTTAGCTTATGTAAAATTGTTTAAATTATTAAAATAGTTACGAAACGAATACCAGTGTTTACCCATATCTTAACACGTCTTCTAATCTATTTTATACAACAGGGTGATAAAGGGTTTCAATGTCAGAGAAAATGGTACATAAAAGGCTTTGGAATTTTTGAAAGAGATGTCCGCCCTGATTAAACTATAGAATAACATCTGGCTGCTTCCATAAACCAAATGAACTTTAAATACATCTCAGTAAATGAAAAAAGATTCAAAATAATTTAAAGTTAATAGGTGCGAGTCTTAGGATTTAATTTCGGTTTGCAGAACTTTGCAGATTCATGAGTGTTTTGGTGGGTCGGAATTGAGTTAAATCCCGAATGTTAGGATTATAAGAAATACCTGGTCTTATCCGGCTTAATTCTGCGGGTCTGTCTTTTTGAGGGTATGTTTGTTAGATTTCTAATTTTTAGGTTATGTCTTAAACGATTCTTTAATCGGAATAAAGGGTAATTCTATGAGAAGAGAAGAGCTATTCTGTTAAATATTAGTGCGGGCTAATTTCAGAACTGGAATTGTGTGATGCTATTAAAAACACTTTTGAATTCTAAGTATATTTTTAAAATTCTTAATCCTTAAATCAAAATAACAGCCAGTACATGCGTGCTGGAATCGATGTTTCTGAAGCCTGTCTCCGATAGTGAATTTGTTAATAGCAGAGAACTGGAAAAATACGAAATAGCATCTTGTCTGGTAACTGATAATTAATTTTACCTCAGATATCAGTATCAAATGTGTGATAATATTTTTTTGTTTCGTAGCATTTTTTACTTAACACGTCATCACAGGTTCCAACTGGTCACGTGGATTCGGGAAGGGTGACAGATAAGTGATAAATATTGTTTTATCGCTTACAATTGTAACTTTAACTTTAGCGCCAATCGTGCAAAACATGTATTATGATGTGGGTAATATGCAGAAGAAACCTATAAAATAGCCTGTGTCAGGATTGCAGAATTCTCTAAAAAAAAAGCGAGAGAAACTGTGCTGCTCATCACAGACAACAAACATGCACCCATCACTAAAGCTGAACACAAATTAAATTTCAAACAGTCTCACAACATGTAGCGGGGACTGCTATCATTATCAACTTTTATTTTTATCCTAATAACTGAACTCTACTTAAATTCCACATTTGGCATTCTGTGACTGCATGGAATTCAATTCCTTTCAATACGCCTCAGTTCTGTTCTAACCTACAACTTCAGTTTTATTTCACGAATAGAGACGGATTCCAATTTTACATCAGCTTATTCCTTTCAAACAAAAAAAGGGGATTCAGAAACCAGATTTAAAAGGAACACCAGATTCCAATTACGTTTAATTATTCTGAATCTGCTTCCGTTGACTGGGACAGATTACAATGAAATCAGTCTATGGGACACGCAAACTGTGAGTTTTTTCTGCGATGAGGAGTGATGAGGTTGAAAGGTACATGATAATCATCTACTCAAAAGATTAGAAATAAGAAAATGGGACTTACCGATTCTTAAATCCGTTTGAACGATTTAAAATTACAAATTAATCTCTTAAAGTTAGGCTAATGGAATCATGTGAATCCTGGTTATTGTGACCTTGAAACTTCAGAATAGGCCCTTATTGGAACTAGGGATAACACTTTGGATAACTCTTGTCAATCCTGGGATTAAAACTCGAAGTCTTCGTTAGGAAGGGCGACAGTAGATCCAAGGGGTCTTGGCTTGACCGCACTAGACACTGGACCTATTCATAAGCTTTTATCGAGAATTCCTCAGAGGACGAGTTATCTCGTACCCCACAATAAACTTCATTCGTAGCTTGCTAAAGTTCGTCCCTCGACAAGCTTTGTTGAGGGCACGTCAAGATTTTATTGCAGGCACGAGAAGATTTTATTGCTAGCATGTCTGGGTTCTAGGGCCTGATGTATTGACTCGTTGCGTGCCTTTGTCATCAGCTTTCCCTCACATATGATGTAAAAGATGACTCAAGAATATTGTCGAGAACTTGTAACAACTTCAAAGATGTCAAAAAATATTTTTAAAACGTTTTAAAAAATTCGTGGTTCAGATTTCAGAGGATCTGAAATATTTGACGATTTTCCCAAGAACTCTGAAGAATCTTCAGAAATTGAACAATTTTAAAGGAGTTTTAAATAATTTTAATGATTTTATAGAACAAAACAAAAAATGTGTGACTTTGAAGAATTTCCTAGCCGTTCGAAAGATCTAGAAGGATTTTGAAGGAACTAAAATGTTTTAGGATATAGAAAAATATTTCCAGAAATTCTTAAAGGATTTTATCATATTCCCGAAGACTTAAATCATATCAAAGGTCTCTAAAAGCTTTTATGATATTTCAATACATTTTCCGGGTTTCCGAAAATATCAGATTTGGGTTTTTAAGAAATTTTATTGGATTTCAACAAACCTTAAAGATTTGAAATGACTTATTTGCAACGATTACGAAGTATTGCCAGAAACTTCGCGACAATTATTTAAATTTACGTAATCATAATGATCCACGATATCAAATGAACTTTGAACAAAAACAAATTCTTACGTATCATGCACATAGCACATGCTGTGCTTATCTGATTTATATGTATTTATTAGATGATTATCACACTTTTTCCAAATCGACGTAGAAATGAAAGAATTCAAATAATATTGAAATTATTATTTTTTTATTCAAACAAATTTAAGTTCTATAATAAAACAATTATTATTAAGAACAGAGTTAAGTTTTAAGTTCGAAAATTCGAATGTTCAAAAAAATACAGTTGACTTTTAAAACCTAACTACTGAGTATTCTTCAAAAAATTTAATTGTCGGTCTAGAAAGATTAATATTCAATCAAATAGCTGATTCCTTCACCAATTAGATGACTTGTAATAAACAATATCAATTTCCCACAAAAAAGGCGAATTTGGAATAATGGAAGAAAAAAGATAAATTTTTATAAGATGAATTAATTTCCAACAAAATAATTAAATTTGCATCCAAATAGGTACATCGAAATGTTAGTTTTCTACCAAAAGACGAATTTTACTCAAAGGAAATAAATATAAAAAACCCAACAGTTGAATTTTTAACTAAAAACAAAATAAGTTTTGCCATAAACTTATTTAATCAAATTAGATTAGATTAGATGAATTTTATACCAAAGAGTTAAATTTTCAACATAAGAATATTATTTTTCAGCAAGAAAGATAATTTTCTAATAGGAAATTAATTTTCATCAAAAGAGTTCAATTTTCAACAATAAAGGTAAATTTGAACGAATTGGTTTAATTTTCTACTTAATTTTTGAATCCTCGACCAAGACAAAAAATAATTCTTTAAGAAAATAATTACATTGAAAAAAGCGATGAATTTTCAAATAAAATTATGAATCTTGAAAAAATTAATTTGCAACAAAAAAGTTTAACTTAATACATGATTTTTTAATGCAAAAGAATTATTTTCTTAAATTTCAATAGGTAGATTTTTAACCAAGGAAGTGAATCTTGAAAGAATATGATTTTTTCACAAATTACTTTAACTTATAAACAAGCAGTTAAGTTTTTAAATAAAAAGCATGATTTTTGAATCAAACAGTTACATTTTTAACAGAATGTATGAAATTGATAGAATAAAGCTTCATTTTATACAAAAAAAAACAATAATTTTGCAGATGGAAAAAGCAGAAATCTTGAACAGAATTGTTTAATCTGAAAGCCAAAGTGACAAATTATTCACAAATTGTTTGAATTTTCAAAAAAAAAAAACTATGGTTGTTTAAGAAAATAGTTTATTATTTTTGTATGAAAAATTATACTTAACTATAGTTAAATCCTCAATTAGATCAGATGAATTTTATATGAAACAGTTGAATTTTCAATATAAGAATATTATTATTCAGCAAGGAAGTTAATTTTTTAATCGGAAATTAAATTTTCATCAAAAGAGTTCAATTTTCAAAAAAGAAGGTAAATTTCAAAGAATTGGTTTAATTTTCTACTAAATTGTTGAATCCTCAACCAAACAAATAATTAATTCTTTAAATAAATGATAACATTTTTAAAAAAGCGACGAATTTTCAAATAAAATTATGAATCTTGAAAAAATTAATTCGTAACAAAAAAGTTCAACTTAATACATGATTTTTTTACCGCAAAAGAATCTTTTTTTAAATTTCAATAGTTAGATTTTTAACCAAGGTAAATCTTTAATAAAATTCTTCAATCTAAAATCCAAAGGGATTAATTATTTACAAATCGGTGTAATTTTCTAAACAAAAGTATGATTTGAAAAACAAGTTGATTTTTTAACTAAAAATCATACTTTTTATAAAAATTGGTTAATTTTTAACAAAATGTTTTAATTTTATACCAAATTTTTAGATCCTTCATCGAATTAGATTCATTTAGACCCAAAAATATTCCATTTTTAACAAAAAAATTAATTTTGGATAAAAAAAAGAAATTTACAACCAGCTAAGTTCTACGAAATCAGCAGAATTAAAAAAAAAAGTAGTTAAATCCTCAATCCGATCAGATGCAATTTATTTGAAAGAATTGCATTTTTAATACAAGGATATTATTTTTCTGCAAGAAAGATAATTTTCTAATAGGAAATTAAATTTTCATCAAAATAATTCAATTCTTAACAAAGAAGGGAAATTTCAACGAGCTTGTTAAATTTTCTACTAAATTGGTAAATTCTGAACCAAATAAAAAATTAATTCTTTAACTAAATACAGTGGAACCCTTCTAAAGCGCCGATTTCGGGGCTGACGGTAGATGGTAACTATCTTATTATAGCCTGCTTCGCTTTTGTCTGTTCACGCTTGAGTGCTCGCCTGAGTGACAATCGCAGACCCCGCGCAGCTACCTTTACACCACCCTGCGGCGCGACTTCAATTCTTGGAAACGCTATGGAAGGAAGGGCTATTAAGGGGTTTCTCTGTAATTACATTTTCAAAAAAAGTGTTGAATTTTTAAATAAAATTATGAATCTTAAAAAAATAAATTTGCGACAAAAGAGAAACCCATTGGATGATTTTTTTAAAGCGAAAGATTAATTTTTTTAATATAAGAATATAAATATAAGAATATCAATTTTAAACCAAAAAATAAATAAGATTGTTAGTAAAAAGAATTAATCCTCAAACAAACAAAAAAACGAACTTTTAACCAAATAGTTACTTTTCAACAAAAGAGATGCCTTTTTTTAACCAAAGTAATAAGTTTTTTAAAAATGTTGTTAATAAAAGATTTCGAGTCTAATGATAATCTTTTGTCCCAGATAATTAACTTTCTGAAAATAGGATAGCTACACTTTCAACGAAGGATATGAATCTGCAACCAAACGAAAGTAGATTTTTTATAAAGTAGTCTATCGTTCAACCAAGTAATGAATTTTCACTCAAATAATGTAAAATTCAATTGAATATCAGGTTTTTTAACCAAGCGAAATCAATTTCGAACGAAAAACAAAAGTAGAATTCGCAAAGAGAAAGAGAAAGAGAAAAAAAGAAAGAGAAAGACAAAAGAGAAATAGAAAGAAAAAGAGGAAAAGAAATAGAAACATAAAAAGAAGAAAAGGAGAAAAAGAAACTCGCTCACGAATTTAAGCGCGTCTAGGAGGCTTCGCTCTCAATATTGTACTTATATGTCACTTCGCGCTTTATATTTTATGTACTTGGTGCTATGTCCTCTCTCCTTGTACTTTTCATATTTGTGTAGAAGACTTATAAAAATAAAAGTAAAAAAATCGAAAACTGTCATATAGTGATTGTGAATTCTCTTTTGTTAAATCTCTTTTGGCCTTAACGAAAAAAGTTTGTAGAACTGTTATGATTAAACAACTTTTCACTCTTCATTTTTCTTCATCCCTTGTTTCTTTTTTCCAAACCTGTAAATTGGGCATTTTGTTTTATCTTTTTTTCTCTACTAAAAAAAGTCTACTTGTTCTATCTAAAATTATTAAGGGCAAATTGGAAGATTCTTTTTGATTGGAAAACTTTAGTATTTACACTTTCTTTCGCATTCTCTTTCGTTTTTCAGCATTTATTATTTTTAATTTTATTTTTTACGATTAAATCAACAACTATGCGGCTATAAAAAAATTATTAGTGAACAATTTTGAGCTATTTTTTGGTTGAGAAACTTTGTCTATACATTTTTTTTCTTAGATTTTCTCGTTTGTCCAGAACTGTATTTTAAATGTTATTTCTCACGATTAAATAAAAGATGCAAATCCAACCGAAAAATGATTGAAAAGAATTTTGTTTATTATTAACTCTTGTTCAACTGTTTTTCTCGTAACTTGTGTCGTTTGTCTTAAAAGTTAATTTTTGTATTTTTAATGTTCTTTTTTATGAATAAAAAAAATCTTCGCCTTATTTCGAAAAGTGGTTAATAAACAAATATGAACATATTTTTGAGGTGCACAATTTTGAATAATTCCCATTTTTCTTATCTTGCATAGTTTAGCCGCTAAATGAAATTATTGATCAAGCTTGCGTAATGTGAATTAAGATTTTATCAGTGTCATGTAAACAGTCGTAAAATTCGGTTTTATATGCTGTTTGCATATAAAAAATAATGGTTCGTCCATAAAGTTTGTTGCCAATTTCAGACTATTATTACCCCCCCCCCCCCACCCCGTCTCTACCTCTTGAAAAGTAATTTCGCTTAAAATTTTCGAAAAACAGGCAAAAAGGGTGATTTTTAACCAAAATAATATAATAATAGGGGGAAACAATGTTTTCAATAAAATTAATATCTCGCAATCAATATAAAACACAATTATTTTTTTGGAAAATGTTTCCCTTTGGACTAGAAATTCAACTGTCTTCTATAAAGTTCAAGTATTTGGTTTGAAATGCAACGGCTTTGTTTAAACTTTTTTTTTATAAAATTAAAATTCTACTGAGGAAAAATTAAACACTTTTCAGAACCCTGATTAATTTTTCTGGAAAAATCAGGAAATTATAAAAATTAAGTTTGTTGGCCACCTGCTGGAAATCGAAGTAGGTTTAATAATCTATATAATAAGTTTGAAAATCACCCTTATATTTTTATTGAACACTATTTTCTCAATCACCTTCTTTTCCCATTTTTTGAAAAATCCCTTTTTCCCTGTTTTCAAGAAACTTACTCTTTTTCTCGTGTATTCGCATGAATGCGAATTAAATTAATAAAATAAAGTAGAAATAACCAGCAACTATTTATGCTTTAAATTTGTACTATTATGCATTGAAAATGTAAGTGTTTTGTTAAAAAGTCATTTTTTTCGATTAGAAATGTAAATAACCGGTAAAAAGTTAAACTAGTTCGTTTAAAATTTATTTTAAATAAATCTGTTATATCGTCAGCGAAATGTTACCTTACCGACAGTAGACAACCCTTCAAACCATGAAGGCAGAGAATCCACATTATCGATCAGTTGAGAATCTTCATTAACAGAAAATGCTTAACGTCTTGATAAGACTAGATAAAAAATAAATTTCAAATTAAAATTATAATTAATATAATTAATATAATTATATATTAATTATTATTTTACATTTAGTTTGATTATTGTTAAGCATTGCCTGTTATTGAAGAATCTTAACTTGATCGATATTGTGGAATTTTTGCCTTAATGGGTTGGAGGGTTGTCTACTGTCGGTAAGGCAACATTTCGCTGATGATAAAACAGATAGGGTAGGGTCTTTTTTTAAGAGATAATTTTAATTTTAATTTAATTCTGTTAGTGGAAGATTTATCTGTTTGGTTTCAAATTTAGCTATTGAATTTTAGGAAAATTAATCTTCATTGAAATTTTTTGCTGTTAAATTGAAGAATTTTTCTCTTTTGTTAAAAAATTAAATATTTTGTGAAAAAAAATTTTATTAGGTAGAGAACTACATTTTTCAACTGAAAATGTTAGAAAAATGCTACTATTTAGTTATAGATAACACTCTTTTGATTAAGGATTTAATTTTTGGTTTGATTTTTCTTTTTTGCTTGATTTTAATTATCTTTTCTTTGAAATTTTAATCTTTTTGGATGAAGTATCAACTGTTACATATGTATTTCGCTAAAAGTTCATATTCTTGCGTGTTCTTGTCAGATTATTTTCTTTGGCTTAAAAATTCTATTTCAATATCCTGAAATCTTTTAAAATAATTTCAAATATTCATGTTTCAATCATTTTTCCAGAAATCTTAAGAATTTTTTTTCATTCTCTTGAAAACTATTTTTCTAAAAATAGGGGATACGTACGCTCCATGAATTCAATTCTATAGGATTTTTTATTTCCTCAAACCTTTTTTTCTCTATCATGATAAAACAAACAATAAATTACCAATCATTTTAATTTTTTACTTTTAAAAATATTCAAGATATTGATCTATTGAGATCTATTGCGACTGTCTAGTCTAGGTGGTCTGATCTGGCTCAGCTATGTCTCTATCTAGACTGTCTAGTTTGGAGGATCTGATCTGGCCCATGTCTGGCTCTGTCTAGACTTTCTAGTCTGAAGTATCTGATCTAGTTCAGTTATGTCCCTATTTAGACTTTCTAGTCTGTAGGATATGTTCTGGCCCAGGTCTGGCTCTACCTAGACTGCATAGTCTGGATGATCTGATTAGGCCAAGGTCTGTTTCCTCTAGACTGCTTAGTCTGAAGGATCTGATCTGGCCCAGGTATCTTCACTGCTTAGTCTGGAGGATCTGATCTGGTCCAGGTCTGGCTCTATATAGACTGTATAGCCTGGGGGATCTGATCTGGCTCAGGTCTTACGCTAGTCTTTTTAGATCTGACTTTGTGTAGACTGTCTTGCCTGGAGGTCTAGTCTAGTCCAAACTCAGCGCTGCTCAGCCACAAAACAGCAATAGAAGGTTAAAGTTTTGTCTACTAAGTCTGGCCAGGCCCTGAATTGGCGCTGATCAGTGAGCCAAGAAAAAAATTCTAGATATCTGCCTGAAAGGTCTAGTCTAGTCCAGGACTGGCGCAAGTCTTTCTCAGGTCTGACTTTTTGTTGAACGTCTTGTCTGAAAGATCTAGTCTGGCCTAGAATCAGCGCTGCTCAATCACCTAAAAACAATAAAAGGTTTAGGTTTAGGTTGTGCCAGTACCAAAAAATTTGTCCACGCGAAAGGTCAAATATTGTTTAAATATTTATTTACAAAATATTATATCTATAGCTGAATTAGTGGTAATTTTATTAATTAAATTAATATTTGAGTCATTTAATAATGAAATAATGTTTTACAAATTCACTAATATGATATTAAGAAGCAGCAAGGTTTAGAGTCAGAAAGTGCAAATATTGACGAATTCTTTAGAGACTTCCGTCCAAAGCGTTCTCTTGTACCTTATCAAACTTTTTCATGTTTACGAGAACCGGAGATGTCTTAATGCCTAGTTAAACATTTCACAAAAAAACTTATTCTTTCAATAAAATTACAAATTATAGATAGAGCTGACGGAAACTTTTACCAGGTTCATAATACGGCCTTGGCATTACTTCAATAATGTTGGGGATGTTACACAATCGCGTCGATTTATTAAACTTTGCTATTTAACGATTTTTAATTTTTAACGCAAAACATTTTTTTGGATGAGAGTACATTTTTAAGAAACAGCCGAACGCAGAATCCGATATTTCTCTGTCTCCCTGTTACAACTATACTTTCTATAATTTATTTTTTTCTCTTTATTCGCGTCTCCCTTTTGTGTGGTGATTCGCAATTACAATAAAGATTCCACTTCGATATCCCCACCACTGCTGCGCTATATTTTCTATAACTCACCTCTCTTTTCGCGTCTCTCTTTTGTGCGGCGATTCGCAATTAATCTAAAGACTTCTCGCCGATATCCCCACTACTGCCATATTATGGAAATCTTGTATATGCTCTCTCTCTTTCTCTCGCTTTTCTCTTTGCATTTCCTTACCATATGATCTTCTAAAAACTCATGATGATTTTTTACGAAAAATTTCAAACTTAACCGTTCAAAGTCTTAATTCTGCGTTATGGCCCCACTGTCACACACCGCCTTAATTTTGCATGCCAAATTAAAAAATCACTGATTACCAGAAACACTTAGGAATCCTCCATAAACTATCCATTTCTAATATAGGGCTACTTTGACCAACCCCCCCCCATTGACAGATGTAGTTTTGTCTCAGACCCTCCTCCCCTGTGCAAAATTTAAAAAAAAGTTTATTGCATATTGATAATTTATTTTTCGTTTTTGCCATTTTCGCTTAGAATAGAGTTATAAAGTCGCAGCTTTCTTAAAAAATTTCCACTTTTTGTACAATTTTCAGTAAAAATAACGTACAACTTAACTAGTCTGAACAAACATAATTATTTAAACAATTTCTTATCTTTTTAACTAATATTATCTTTGAATGATGTTAAAAAACAGCACTTTTGTCACTTTTTTATAAAATCTTCCACTTTTTTCAACTTAATTAATGGAAGTTAAAAGACATAATTGCTTAAACAAATTATTATTGTTTCCAATCACATTTCCTTATATAATTACAAGTAAGATGCGACCTCTCAGAGTAAGCAGCCTTATCCTTGCATGCGGGGCTCTACAAGGATGGACGAACCCCTTTCCCTAGCTTCTCGTGGGAACAACAATGACAACACCAAACATAGTTGTAGTAAGTGCGGTTCAAAACAACAAAACGCGCAGGGCTCCCGACAATGTGTCGGCCAACAATGCCGACCAATCTAGAGCTGGGAAAGCCAATGAAAATGGATTCAATGCGATGGATCGGCGGGATCTCGTGACCTTTGGGTGGACGGAGCGACTGAATCACGACTTGATAGACTGCTACGATGCAAGTGTGGCACGTGAACGGGGTTACATGACACGGCTACATGCTCTGTGGTACGAGAAACACCCGGAAAGACCCTCGAGTTACTGTCGAACACCCACCCAAACCAGAAGAGGTCCAAGTATTTTGGAGAGAAGTCTACGAAGTTCAGCATAGACTGGACGAAGACTCAGAAAATATAAA